>NC_081840.1:201416661-201716661 GCF_963259705.1 Myotis daubentonii | reverse complement strand
ATGGATGACATCATATAGAACTATTTTACCTGCAAGCACAGGGTCAATTTTAAATGCCTCATTAGGAAGCAAGATAAGCCTAGGCTTTTGTGTGCATTTATTATCTATGATTTCCTGCGGTTTTAAGTTAGCCATGTCTCTTTTAATGGCCTCATTGTATGCTCTAATGGCCTGTTACTGTACCCCTAGCATTGAACATAGCATTTAGCACATTGAAGATGGTTTTAAATACATGTTTGCTGAATAAATGGATGAATACATTGCAAATTGCCACAAATTGTTTTTGGTAGTAATAGAATAATAAGTCAGAAATTATGAATAATTATGGCAAGGTATATATTATAATTAGTACTTGTAAGGTCTGGATTGTGTTTATATAAACCCCAGAACCTTGAAGATAATGGCTATCAGATGAGGGTTATAAAACTGAAATAAGACTTTCTTCAGAGAAAAGTTTCAAAATAAGACTAGTAATAGTCCTAGCACTCTGGCTAAGGCCAAGGAGTAGACTTAGAGGGGCTTTCAAGATCCATTCTCAGCACATGACCTTTCCCTTCTGAAAAGCAATTAGATGCAGGATGTCTCTTCCTTTAATCACGAGCATCCCTCAAAAGAGCCTCACTTGGAGATGCAGGCAGTTCTGAAATGCCCCCAACGTGGCAAGAATTCTAAACCCAGAGACTCCCACTGGCTGCCCTGCTGCTTCAGCTCATTCCTGGGGACATTCGTAAAGCATTTACTCCTGATGCTCTCAAAAAAGGGCTTCATTTCATTATTTCCACATGCGGGACGGGTATCGTAAGGGTAGTTGATCAATCTCCCGAGGTGCTGTCTAAAACAGTCTGGAATATTCTGAAAAACAAGGATAACTCACACACACATATCTCATACACTATCTCATTCTTGAACAGCTGCCTAATACTTCGTGTGGATGTGTTCTATTCCCCACTGATGACAGGTTGTTTGCAGTCTTCTGCAGAATTAAACAGGGACACTGCAAACATCTTAGACTCACATATCTTGTGCACTTGTGTAACTATTTCTTAAGGCTAATGTCCTAGTATTACAATGGAGAAATCAAAGAGCCTGGCATTTTACATTTCAATAGACGTTGATAAATTACCTTTGAAATGGTTTCTGTCATTTATTATCTCGCCAAGACATTGTGAAAATACTGATTTCTCACAATTCTGCCGATACTGTTTTATCCATATTTACCAATATTTTCCCAGGTGAAAACAAAGATTCCAATAACTTAATTACCTTTCTTTGTAGTAAGTTTGAACATCTTTTATTGATATTTGGGTTTCTAACAGTAATTAGCTTAGGAGATTTGTGATAATGTGATCACTCAAGCTCCTTCTAGCCTCATCTATGAAATGGGTAAGAATGCCCATGTACAGCAAACCTGTGGCTAAAAGTAATATAACCAAGTGGAAAATAGGACTTTTTGGTTTTTTTTAAAAAAGGGTGTTATAAAATTCATTTGAAAGTAGCAAAATTCCATATCTTATGAAATATATCCCAGAAGTTACATTGGCTTCTCTCCTGCCACTCCAGTTAATAGGAATTCATGAGGCTTTAATATTTGTTGTGAATAAATATTGCTGGAATAATGTACAGATTGGCCAGCTACACCTTTGGGAAAAGGAAGGAAATATATATTTGTTTCCTACTTAGGCAGGTCCAGGCAGGCAAACCAAGACTTAACATTTTTAAAAACCAGGTCAGTGAAATGGGCGTCAGGAGGAAAATTGGGACCTGCAATCCAGGCTGTCTGATTCTAAGTCCATGCTCCTCACTATCCCGTTTTGCTTTTAGAGGTAATACTGAAACCCGTAATCTAAATTAACTTACCAGTGTTCAGGCATCTGTCAGAAAAACACATGAAAGAACTAATCACCCAATTTTTCCAGAGGGAGTTTAACTAGTTCATTGACTACAGAACTCAACCCAAATCAAATTGTGTCAAATAAATCACATGACACATGTTTTGGTTGCGGAAAGCTAGTCCTCCCGGCTGCAGAGGTGTGTTTATTGATGTTTTTACATGCAAATTCCTGGAGATCAGAACCTCCTTTCACTTCTTCGGTGCTTCCCAAACGGCCTTTCTGCAAACAGACATGACTGGACTACCCCAGATAAGAAATGTGTCCCTGTGTCCTGTGTCTCCCACATACTTGCTTTACCCACAGGAGAGACACACCTGTGTTAGGAATGGAAAAGCCCAAGTGCTCCCTGACCCCTCCGTACATGGACTTGCCTAACTTTGGTTGGAGAGAGGAGAGCTAAATACAACAGAGATCTTTTCCCCCTGTTTTTTCCCCACACCCCTTCCCTACTTTGGAGACTTGAAGGTGCTCCCTAATGTTTAACACATGATTCATAATAAAATAGTTTAAGCTGATTAAAACATGTCAGGGCCACCAGTGTACGATCACTCAACTATAAAATTACATAATAGAATATTTGCTTTGGGTTTTTAAAAAGCATTTTAGACATATTTAAAAAACGCATAAAGATGAACATAACCTACCCAGATACCTTGCAACCCAGTGTCAGACATGCATGTCCCATGTCCAGCTGAGGTGCCTCTCTGACTTCTCTCGGGTCACATTCCCTTTCCTCTCTCAGAGGCAGCCACCCTCCTAATCTTGATGCCTATTGTTCTTTAACTTTTGAATTCACTAAAAACTTTTCTGTCTCACAAATCTTGGTTTGTCTTCTTTGGTATTTCTTTGAGTAATTTCACTTCCTGCTTTCAAAAAGCCATGTTGTTTCCTAAACAAAATACATCTATGTCTTCATTTCATTTTTAAATATGCCACTTTTAATGTGTGTGTGGGAGCATTTCAGAAGGCAGAGAGAACTATAAATTAAAATGAAAATAATTACAATTTCTACTGGGCCAGTTTGTTATGCATGTTTTCCAGGAATTGAACATATGAGAGAGGGAGGGTTTCAGCAAAAATTTGATCAGACCCTTCTGGCTCTTTCCATGATTCATTATGGTTAGGTAGAAGGGGTTATAAAACCACAGGGCTGGTGGAAGCTTCATTCTTAGGGGTTTAGTGAGCTAGAATATAATATGGTCTTGCTAACTCAATTATAATTAGCTAATTAGGTTAAAACTTTAATTAAGAGAATAAACTAGTTTTCCATTAACAGCATTAAATTTATTTAAACACACTAATGGTATTTGCTAGTGAAAAGACACCAGGGAGTGCTTATCCATAAAATGTTTTAGCAAGGAGGTACTTGGTCTGTTGAGATTGCTTATTGTAAATAAACCTGGAATTTATGGATTTATGGGGCATAGCTGGCTGGTAGGCTGGAGAAAGGGGGGAGGGAGTATCCTTGTAGGCTGTGTAATTAACAGCATACAAAGCAGAGATGTTCCAAAATCAAAATTTTGAGTATAGTTTCTACAAACATTGCTCAAAAATTCAAACTTGTGAATTATTCCAAACGGAAATCTAGCCTGATGTGGTATGTAGGCATTCCCTAATCTGATGCAGGAAGAACGGGCTCTCTATCAGATTTTTTAGTTACAAGTAATTTAATGGAACCAGATCCCAGAAGAAATGGCAGCCAGAAACTCATCACCATCACAATAGGATGCCAAGTGGAGGCTATTGGACTCAACTTGGTCTAAGCAAGGTGTGTGTTGCTTAGACACCCAACCAGATGGAGAAGTTATGCCGCTGCCTCTAACACTGGCCACAGACAGAAGTAGAAAGTGGGTTGAGTCACCTCATTTAAAGAGGGGCTGCACATGGCCGGTACATGCTGCTTTACCCCCCGCTTTTAAAAATGTTTCGGGATTTGAATTCCACAAGATAGGGCATGCGCTCTCTGGTTTGCCCCATCCCCACCACTTGCTAGTGTTACACGAACTTCAAGTGTTTATATTATTTCTCTGGGTCCTTCTGCAAAAACACACACCCTAAAATAGCAGGGGAGTTGCTCCGTTTCAGGCAGACTGGGAACTTCAAAATCCAGAAGCCAAGCAAACCTCTTGCTTCATTTCAAAGTGAATGAAAAACAGTCCTGAAACAAAATGAGTTGAAATGACATGACATCTATTTGGCTTAGACCAGAAATTATGAGGTCTGCAAGATCAGGTTTCAAAACTCGCCTGCATCTTCCTCTCTTCTGCTTGGATGGGAGACACCTGCTATCCCACCAGGCCTTGAAGATGGGACTCTGGGCTTTTATTGTTACAAGATAAGTCACACAGTGTTTAAGTGATGAAATCCAGAGATGACACTTAGAAATGTTAATGTGTGCAGCCTTCCCGAGAAATAACTCACCGCAGAAGCGGTGGACATACCCTACTGGGCCTCACCTTGGGGTTGTGGCTCCTGGCCCCTGGCCCCGAAGACCGGCTGCCGTTGCTGCTCCAGCCGGCTTCCTGAAAGATGTCAGGACTCTGCTGACGGGTCTGGCGGGACACGACGAGGTGGATGCGCCTTTCGCTGGCCTGGGTGATAAGACACAGGCGTTAGCACTCAGAGCTTCCTTCCCAAGCATCCAGGCACCAGCGTTACCAAAATGTGTGAGTTTTACCTTTTCTATGGAAAAAAGTGGTTTCTAGTATTTTTCATGGCAGTGCCCACTTTGTAATTTGACAAGAACACAAGAGTCATTTCCTTTACCCCTTATCCAATGAATGGCTCTACGGTTCACAGCCTGAGATGTTGTTTGAGAAACTTTCCAATAGAATAGGGTGTACAGTGTAAAGTAGCAGCCCTGTCAAACTCCAGGCTGAAGGTCTAAAACCAAGGGTCAGCAGTGAAGAAAAAGCAGTAGAGTTACTGGCAGGAATGTTATCACCGCAGGAAGACAAATTCTGCGTCTGACGGTTTCAAACATCTGGGTACTGGGAACGATGAGCACTTCAGAACTACAGGGGTGACCCAGTGGCCCTAACACAGCCCGATCAAAGCCCTTTGCCTCAACCCTTCGCTTTCCATCTGACTACATTAATTCTGACGACTAGTCCTCTCTGCCATGTGTGCTGATACTTGGACAGAGCGTACCAAATAGCAAATACATTCCTTGTTGGTTAAGGTCCATTCCACACCATAAATGCCCAGGCTGGCTTTCTGCCACCGAGGAGTTTCATGTGTGCCTGAGAGCATGAGAACTGGTTGCTGAGGCTCCAGGTCTGCAGGGCAGTGAGACGAGACCTTGGGCCTGTGAAACATACATGAACAGGGCCTCCCGTGAAACATACATGAACAGAGCCTCCCGACGGCCTGGTGAAGTAGCTATTTGAGCTTACCCATCACTCTAGTAAAAGCTAACAGTGCCTGAGGCAGGGCTAGATTTGATTAGAAAAGTCCCCTTCAAAATACTAGATTTGGGGACAAGGAAGGTAGAGAAGAGAGGAGTACGTTCTAGGGGTTCCCAACTTCGTCCCACCCCCTGACCACTCACAACCACAGCAGACCTGACATTGGCCTGCTTGCCTTCTTCCATCGCAGGCATGGCCATCAGACCACGAGAGAGTCAGGCCACGAAAGGAGCCACAGAAAGTCTTGCTTCATTTCTGATTTTGAATTCCATTCAGATAGGAATTCAAATGAGCTCAGAAAGTGGGAACCGAGCTATTTGCTTCCTGACTCTTCTCTGCATCGTCCTTCCCACAGAACATAACTCACTCCCACTCTCAGGAACTAGGACCTTGTTTGTGAAACCTCAAGCAGTAAGAACCCACCAATGACATCAGATCCCCACTGTGGTCCAGCACGGATCAGCCCAAACCTTCCCAACTCTGCATCCTTATATTAATAAACATCGCTCCTCAGGGCTTTCTGAAAACCTAGGGGTCAATTGGCTGTACTTTAGGTGAACTTTTAAGAACAACTGCTGAAACACCATAAGCGTGTCTATTGTAAACGTCATGGTAGACGGCGGGCCAGTCAAATAGATTCATTTCACATAAATTTAGCAAATCCTATCAAAAAGAACTCAAAAGGAAAGTTCAAGTCCTTCGCTCACTTTCACTTCTGCGGGTCTACCCGGTACTTGCCCTTTCTCTGTTCCTTCACCTATTTCCACTCCCCGGGTGTTTTTCATCACATCCGAAGCCTGTGCCGGAACAGAACAAAAATAACCAGCCCAGGAAACAACAATGAGCAAGCTGACCTGAAGAACTAAATTCAATTCTTGGAAGAGTATTTTGTAATCACTGTCTCTTTCTTAATACTGTGAGCCTCACTTATCTCAATGAGGTTATCTTTGTGAGCTTTCTGAAGCAAAAATTATTAAGAGATAAGAAGTGGCAAACATTCAAATCAAAACGTCAATGGCTGAGCCCAAATTTGCTTATCTTCAGGGAAACTCCGATGTTTCAAAGGCTCTGGGCAGCAGGTTTGTCTCTAGGCCATCACCCTGTGCTGCGCTCACTCTGGACCAGGAATGTGACCTGACCACCTCATCAAAGCTGAGAAAATCCAAGACTTACACATCGAATCAGCTTGCCAGGCAAAATCCAAAATGGCAAGGAGCAGCCTTCAAGAGCTATTTAATTCACATTGCGAGCACGAATTTCTCACTGGATTTTCAAATGCTGACTTTTATTAACTTGTTGGCAGGAAGAACACTCCAATAAGTAACCCTGGTATCGATTTACGTGGAAATAAATTCCCTGCAAGGCTGGATCTGTGGCTCTCACCAGCCACCTTATAAATTGCTCTCAGCAAGGCTCTATCTGATGCACGTTCTTTCCTAGCTTTTGAAGTTGAAGGTGGAAAATGGGCTCATGTGTTTGTCCTGGCTCCTATTCCCAGGAACAGCTGGATTCAGTGTCGAGAAACAGGCCTTAGCATCTGTCTTTCTTTCCACAGAGATGAATCTGGTGTGAATGTGGAGTGAGGGTGAGAAGGTGGGCGAGCGGGAGACACAGGGACTGAATGAAGGAGAGAATGGCAGCAACTTGTTCATTTCATACAGACACAAACATGTGCCCGGGAGAGGGGCGCAGCAGACCGCCATTTAAGTAAACGGAGGAAGAACATGCTACAGGTTGGAGGTGGGGCAGCTTCTCTCTCGCATCACTTGGGTGTTGCATTTGGATGAAAGGACTGTTTAACAACTGGCTGGCTCAAGTAGAGGCAAGGCGAGAGCTAGGTCCTCTCACTTGAAGTTTCCTCTCCTCTCTCCCTAAGCATCCTCAGCGCTGCTCTAGACCAGTGATGGCGAACCTTTTGAGCTCGGTGTCAGCATTTTGAAAAACCCTAACTTAACTCTGGTGCCGTGTCACATAGAGAAATTTTTTGATATTTGCAACCATAGTAAAACAAAGATTTATATTTTTGATATTTATTTTATATATTTAAATGCCATTTAACAAAGAAAAATCAACCCAAAAAATGAGTTCGCGTGTCACCTCTGACACGCGTGTCATAGGTTCGCCATCACTGATCTAGACAAACTCTGGGCACAGTGGTCACAAGTTGCACAGCCCGATTGCTGCGCCATATGCTCCTTTCTCTTCCAAGAAAGATGCACGCATTAAACTCCCTCTCTCCTTTCGGGTTAGAGGAAAGGGATTCTGATGACGTCCACATTCTCCACTGTGCACCTCAGCCTGTTGGCAGCCATCTGTCCCCGCAGCTGGCGTACGCCTGCTCTGGGCCAGGCACTTCGCTAAGAGCCTTGGGGACATGCTCCTGCCCTCAGGGCCCTTGTTCTGCTTCAGGGACAGTCAGAAGCAGGTGCCATGAAAGAGATGTGGGTAACACACAGAGTTTCAAAGGCAGAGCCAATTATGTCTATGGGAAAAGATAGGAAAATCCTAACATTTAGAGAAAGCCAGAGGGTTAAAACTGAGTATCATTTCTCATGGAAAAGCTTGCTTTTGGTTGGTAGGTTTAATGGCTGCTTTTCTCTAAGCATTTGAAATTTGACTAAAAACTGCCAATAATATTTATATGATGGGAGTAAGCAGAGGCCATAGGAGGGAAGCAGAGGCCATAGGAGGGAACCATAGTCCAGCAGCCTCATGTATAGGTAGCCCATGTAAAAAATAATAAAATGTCATCTCTAGTAGTTAGAAGGAGTCTGGGAGTTCTACCACATTCAGCCTGGAAATGGCTCCTTCCCCTATAAAATTTACTATGACTGAAAAACTGCTCATATTGTCAGGATGCAACATGGACCAGAAACTTCGCAGAACAGAACGATGAAAATCAAAGATGCTACAGCACAAGGAGCCAGGAGAGGCATTTTACAGAGCCAATTATTCGAGGAGAGGGGTCTTTCTACCGTCCTGGCATTACATGGGTCCATGAGGTTACTGAGAAAGAGAAAGTCAGCCACAAATAAAGGCAGAGCAAGAGAGCACGCAGCACTTGTACTCAAGGTGTACATTTCTCACCCACCCAAAGCCTTCATCTGTTCATCAGGAAAGGAGGATTGGAGTTAAACCAAATGGTTTATAGCATTTGAGATATATATATATATAAAATTAATTAAAATGTTTGGTAAGCTATGCAATTTATGTGGGTTCATTGATTGTGTTTATTGCATTAGCTTTATGAAGTTTCAAGTTAAGGGTCACCACATTCACCACTCCAATGCCAACCCCCAATGCCCCAGGGTTTTATTCGATAGAAACACCTGAAAGAGGAATACTCTAAACTGACTGTTGGGCATGGAGGATTAGCTGCTCAGAGCAGGTAACCATATACACAGCACCCTCGACAGCCCAGTATAGGCTCACAGGAGATTCCTGTTTGACTGGGTGACTCTCTTGTTACAGAGATGAGTAAGAGGTATAGTTGGATTTATAATAATATAAGCTGTTTACAGAGTTTTTCTCCACTTAGCATTTCATCCATTAACATCAAATGTCTTAATGACAATTTCTTTAAAAACAACCTCATTCTGCATCTACATACCCCTCAGGTTTCTCTTCCAAGGAACCCAGAGTGAGACAATCTAGCTTTCACTGATTTTCAGTGTGTACTTGTGAGGATGGCTCTTTCTAAGCTTTCTGGAGTTTGCCCCACTTCCGCTTCCCTTCCAGCAACTGCTCATGTGTTGTTCTCTGTTCATCCATCCTGTGCTCCCACAGCCCTGGGGACTATGAGAACTGGCTCCATACAGTTGGAAAGCCACAGACATGGAAGAGATGTCAGACATCGTCTAAGCCAGCTTGTTCTCTGTAGCCCATGCTTCAATTCCCCTGCAAAATCCTTGCCATGCGGTCACCGGCTCATGCTTCAGTGCCTCCCACGACAGTGGACTCGCTGTGTCCCAAGGCAGCCAGGCCGTTTTTAGATGCACTAATGAGCAAGTTGTCCTCAGGCTGAGCTTACATTTGCCATTCTCTTGTTTGCCCATTGGTTCTGGCCACGTCCTCCAGGGTAACCCAGAGTCAATTTCCATGTGACAACCCTCTCTGAAGATAACTCTCACTGCCCTGGCTTAGCTCTTCTCCTTTCCAGGTCAAGTATTGCTAGTTTCTTCAATATTTAATATATTTTCAAGTCATCTCAAAAACGTGAACTCTGGACTCATTCTAATAAGAGAGAGAGAGAGAGTGTGTGTGTGTGTGTGTGTCTGTGTACACACAACAGATCTGGAGCTAGAAAATGAGTTTTAGTCTAACCATCACAGAGTAGGATGTGTGTGTGTGTGTGTGTGTATGTGTGTGTGTGTGTGTGTGTGTGTGTGTGTGTGTGTTATTTATTTATTTATTTTTTGCTGGTGGACCAGTTACACCCAGAACCTCACTGATGGAGTTCCCATTTTGCCATTTCATACATGCATAGGGGACTGTCTCTATGTTTTTTGAAGCCAAGAATTCCATGGATGTCTGCCTTCATCATTACTGATCAATTGAAAAATGCCAGTGAGGTTCCAGAACCCGGCTATGGAACACATGACAGCCTTCCAGCCTGGCTCTGAGATCATGCATGGCACACAGACCCTTCATGGCAACGCAGACAGCAGGAGGCATCAGAACAGGGCTGCTGATTGCTATGCTAGAAAAATACCAAAGCCGTCAGTTATTCCTAGTGATATGGCAACGTCCTACACAACAAGGTTCAGAAACAAAGTCCTTATCCTAACCCTCCCTCCAGTGAGCAAGAGAACTTCTGAGAAACTAAAGTACCTCTCACTGAGCAAAAGCTAGGGGGCTCCAGAAACATACATTCAGATGAGCTCATGGGGCACTGTAAGCTGCTATTCCCCCTATGAGCTCCATGGAAGCAAATCTGGTGTGTGTCAAGTTGTTCACCATTGAAATGTTAGCACCTAGCATAGTGCCTGGTACATTTTTAAAAGAATTGGAAAATACCTTCTGCTGAGAGGCCGCAGCTGCTTTAGTGAGCTCAGAGCAACCAAAGTCTGGCCAAGGAGAAAGGAAATCAAGGGAGGCTGGGAGGAAAAGGTGACGAGGAACCTTAGGATCTGACCAGGATGGAAAATAAGATTTGACACAGCAATTTGGTATATCTTCCCCACTAGATTCTAGCTCAGGGTGGGCAAACTTTTTGACTCGAGGGCCACAATGGGTTCTTAAACTGGACCGGAGGGCCGGAACAAAAGCATGGATGGAGTGTTTGTGTGAACTAATATAAATTCAAAGTAAACATCATTACATAAAAGGGTACGGTCTTTTTTTATTATTATTATTTAGTTTTATTCATTTCAAACGGGCTGGATCCGGCCCACGGGCCGTAGTTTGCTCACGGCTGTTCTAGCTCCATATTCACCCTTACGTTTGAAGCAACACATATCTTTTAGGGACTAAGAAATTAATGATGATGGCGGTATGACAGATACAGGGTCATACAGATGTCAGTGACAAGGTCAAAATAAGAATTTATTTTTGAGTCCCTGAATCTGATCACCGAGTCAATAGAATGACCCCACTCCTTTGCCTACAGCAACTTTTTTTTTTTTTTTAAATGGTATCTAGAAAAACATGCACGTGAGGTAGGTTGGAGAAAAGTAGTAAAGTTTCAAGATCCTGTAATATTTGCAACGTGTAGCTGTGATGAGACTCACTCCTAAAATTCTAAGCGGTGCAGTTTACCAAGTCACGCTTTGTCATGAATGTATGAAATTTAGGGCTTTATGTAAAAATTATTCGGGCTGTTAAGAATTCAGTTCAGGCTGAAACCGGTTTGGCTCAGTGGATAGAGCATCGGCCTGCGGACTGAAAGGTCCCAGGTTCGATTCCGGTCAAGGGCATGTACCTGGGTTGCGGGCACATCCCCAGTGGGAGATGTGCAGGAGGCAGCTGATCGATGTTTCTCTCTCATCGATGTCTCTAACTCTCTATCTCTCTCCCTTCCTCTCTGTAAAAAATCAATAAAATATTTAAAAAAAAAAGAATTCAGTTCAGAAGAATGTTTTAAATCTATACAGTAAGCTGTGAGCATTACGTTTACCGCAATGCCATGCTAAGGACATTTGTTTAAATGGGCATTTATGCTATATTTGCTCTGCTCATCTGTAAAGAGCACACAGATCTAGCAGGTCTCATTTCACTGGCTCCAGGGAACAAAAGTGTTGCCTTTTCCCAATTAAGTAGTGGAACTCATGAGCTGGAATCGCATATTTAGACCAAGTAGGTAACGTGTGTAGTTGGTTATTCGCTTTCTGGCTCTGTCTAAAGGCCAAACACCTTCTTTTTAAAAATTTGAAGAGCCTGGTTGCCAGTTGTTCTTTGAAGAAATAACTTTTCATTTAAATAGTAATTCATGCAAAGGAGGGGGGATCACACATATGTCAGTATTAATGAAAACCCATCTTATCACCATCTCTACAGCTAGCTTTGCATTTTTTTTAAGCTTCTGCATTGAGTCTGTAAGTTGCCTGAGGTAAAAAAAGCACAAGGAGGATACTAAAATCTGAAATTCATGATTATTTTCTTTATTTATTAAATGCATATATTTGAACTCCTAAGGAAGTAGGAACCCACTGATCCAGAATTACAGATAGATGAGAACACCTCAAAATAGGCACAACTCTCAGAATAAGTCATTCTCATGTGGAACACTGGATAGATGTAAAAGCTGAATCACCAAGGTATTGAATGTTCAGATGTTTTTTTGCCTTTAGGCTCTCAAATGTTTGGTCCATATTTCTTTGTTCTCTCATTTTAGGTTATGACACCAGACAGTTCCACAAAGCTGTCTCTTTCACAGAGTTATTCTAGCCAGAGTGCTCAAAAATCTTAAGTCAACACAGACAAAAATACTAAGTTCTAAATCAGTCCACTGCCCGTAGTTCAAGCTTCTGTCTCCGTAGATCTCCCCTCGTCAGGAGCCTGACTCTCTCTGTCTCTAACTCTGGGGCCTGGCACCCAGGGCTGCTGCTGAGTAGGCTGAGGTTAGGACTCCACATATGTAAAGCTGGTCAAATTTAAAACAGTTGTGGTTTCCCTGTAATAACTTTTCCCTGAAATAATGTGGAGAGAGGCAGAAGCGTGGTACTGTGGAGAAAACATGACCAGAGGACGTGTTGCCTGGGAACTTCTTTGTCAGGCAAATATGAGTCATGGGGTAGGTACAAGGCCAGTGCTGCCACGGATTGGTTGGAAATCTGAGTTTTAACCTTTGAAGGGTATTTAGTTGAAGGCCCGCAGGTTGGTGTGTGTTACAAGTATCACATAAATAAATTCCACTCTTGTGATTGCTTAACTGGGTTTCCCCAACATTCTATTTTTTCCATTTCTTTTCCAACTAGCTTTGCCCAGTTTTTTAAAAAAAGTCTCCTCCCCTGCTTATAAAGCACATTGACTTTGTTTAGTAAGCAGAAGAATCTTTTAGGAAGTCCCACTATTAGGCAAGATTTCATAAATTAACGTTCTCAGGGGAAAAAATGTTTTTCCTCTTCTGTTACTAATCTACAAAAGTAGCCTGCCATATGTAATCATATGTAGGATGCCAAATTTTTCCAAATGACACAAGTAGGGGAGTTTTTGTTTTGCTTATTGCTAAGTATAAGTTGGCAGACCTTCTCCAGAATGAATGCAAGTTGCACTGGTTGACCTGCAGAGGGCGCTAACAAGTGTAACACAAAAAGTCTAGTTTTTACAGAGGAAAAAAAAATAATGCTTAGAGTGCAGTTTCTTTATGAAGAAAAACAACAAGGACTCTTTCTTTTTCATTGGTTAATGTCTTCATAAACATTGTCTACTTTCTGTCGCATTTTTTCTCACAAACAGATAGGAATCCTCAACGTAATAATGGCCTGACTGTATTTGAGATCTGAGATAGGAATATATTCCAAGCTCTACAAGGTCAGGAACTGTGTCAGTCTTCTTCCCCATTGTACCACCCACCTCTTGGCACACAGGAGGTGCTCAGCCAATAACAACTGAACAAATTAAAGTGGACAAAAACAAAGATTCTAGCCCAGGCCAGCATGGTTCAGTTGGTTGAGCATCGTCACGTGCACCAAAAGGTTGCTGGTTTGATTCCATTCAGGGCACATGCCTACGTTGTGGGTTTGGTCCCAGTGCATATGGGAGGCAACTGATGGATGTTTCTCTCTCTCTTTTCTCTCCCCCTCCCTTCCACTCTCTCTAAAATCAATGAAAATATATTTTAAATAATAGAGATTCTATCTGGGGAACAAAGATTTGGTGCTTGTTCTTTGGTAAATGGGGTTGACAAAAAATCCCTAGAAATAGAATGTGTAAATTATATTTTATATTTATTTACATTTTTATAATTTGATTCAATTTATTCATTCAACAAATATGTATTATTTACTATTGCCAGGCATTTCTCTAAGTGCTTGAGATATGATACTCTAATATTCTCTACTAAATTGGAAGGTAATAACTAGTTGACAGAAAAACAACATAACGCAGATTAGAGGATACAGAATTGTGAATAGTCAGTGCTATTTTCAATGGGATTGTCAGAGTGGTGTTTGAGAAGAGACCTAAAGCGTGGGAGTGAGTTTACAGGTACTTGGAAGAGTCTTCCAGCCAGAAGGACAGCAGGAACGTCAGCCCGGAAGTGAAGAAGTTCTTGAAATGTCTGAGGAGTAACAAGAAGGCCCCATGGCTGAGCTGGGTAAGCAAAGGGGAGAATACTAAAAATTCTTCCCTTTGTTTAGGAAGTGAAGTTGGAGACATAAGTAAAGGTCAGACAGATTATGTATGGCTCTACAGGCCAGTGTTAGGTTTGGAGTTTTTAATATAAGTGTCTTGGGGAGCATCAGAGAGCTGAGCACAAGAGAGGGAGATGGTGGCCTTGACTTTGTAAAGTGGTTGTTCTCACTGCTGTGTGAAGAGCAGAGGCAGAGGACTGAGTGTGGAAGCAAGGAGACCAGGTAAGAGGTTCTTGCAGTGGCCAAACCAAAGCTGATGGCCTGGCTGAAGGAAGGTGGTGACAAATGGATTGTGGGAGGGGGATATTAAAAGGAATAAAGATTCTTTTTGGCCCAAGTAACTGGGTAAATGGTGGTGCCATTTTTAGAGACTGGGAAAGACTAAGGGAAGAGCAGGTATGACAATGGGTGGAGTGGAAGGAAGCCAAGGGTTCAGTTTTGGACATTAAATTTGAAATGCCTTTTAGACATGCACATGGAGAAACCAAGCAGGCAGTTGAGTATGAGATGTGGTCTTTAGAGGAGTTGAGGCTGGGCCTGTGCACTTGGGAACAGTTGGCATAAACTCCGGAAGGGAAATGCCTCCTGTGACTCTGCTTTTATTTACTGCCTGCATAACCTCACATCCCGTTGGGAAGATCCATGGGGCGGAGAATCACCTTGGAATTAGGACATCACTGAGAGCCACAGTTCAGGAGCCAAGGCACAACGTGTCCTTCCTATTCTGGTAGGAGGAGCAAGCAGGGCAAGACCCCTTGTCCCCTCTGTTCAGGTTGTCCACGTTTAACATGACAGTCTCCTCCACCGTGTGGCTCGCCTCAAAGAACAGGGTAACACACGCATGATATTGAAAAGTGTTGCCAACATCGGGAACTCCTTGCCTGGAGCCCGAAGGTGGGAAGATTTATTAGGACGTAGATAATCAAGTCCTTAGGGCAGGCTCTGCTATGTCACCCTCCATGGATCTAGGTATCAGATTCAGTCAACTACTGATGCGAACTCACTGTTGAAGTCACTTCAGTCGCTAAGTGGAAGCTGACACGATGGGCTGGGGAATGGCAGATATTCGTAGGACACCATGCTCCAGGCATTAACCACTTCCCTACAGGCTTTAGCAACATGTTCTTTTGTGTTGTATCTCCTTAGAACGAGTCTCCCTGCCTCGCCCACCCAGAGAACTTCTAATTTCTCAAAGCCCGGGTTCAAGATCTTCCTCCTCTGAAAAATTCCTAGGCCCATCTAAGCAAAAATCTGCCATAGAAGTGGGGCTGTGCCCCCTCCAGCGATACTGTGGACAGAGCCACTATAGGATTGGCTGAGGCTAAGCCTCGTCTCTGTGGCTACGTCCTGGCTGGGGGCTGATGACCTGTGCGGCACAGTGCTTAGTGTCTCCATTCCAGGACTGTCACACCATGTGGCAGTCATTTAGAAAAAGCCCACCTCCCCTATTGGACTGTGGGCTCCTTTGGGAAGACAGCCAGAGCGTCATCATCTCTCTGTTCTCTGCACCTCACCCAGGACTAGTCAAGGAGCAGAAACGTAATACATACTGAGTTAAGTGAATGAATGGGTTAGAATTAAAAACACACACACAACCCCAGAACAAAGCCTGTTCTTCTAAGAAAAAGCTGGAAGCTCAGTGAGCTTTGGAAAAACTAATGATGATTCAGCTCAAGTCAACAAGATGCATGCTGGGGGTTGATGACATCACACTGGTTGGAAAGTGAATTATTCTGAACCAATGTTGCGCTGTTGGGAACTCTTATTTGCCTGAATGATCAATAATTTCTCTCTCTCTTTTAGTAGGGGACTTCCTCCAAAGTTCATACTTCAGTTTCTGTGGGCTTTCCAGGGGAGCCAGGACGTAGCCACAGAGACGAGGCTTAGCCTTAGCCAATCCTATAGTGGCTCTGTCCACAGGATCGCTGGAGGGGGCACAGCCCCACTTCTATGGCAGTTAGTACAATGCGATGACTTGAATGTGTCCAGCATGTATCTGAATGACCCCTGGGTCTGCACCTAACATACTGGGTACAGAGATGACACAACCCTGCTGACCTCGAGTGATCTTAACCGGGTGAGCTTACAGCACACAGCCCAACGTGTTTACCTGCGTTAGACTGATGGCTGGCTGGCCAAGCCTAAGGAATGTCCACGACCCCGAACCACATTATTTGCTTGAGTAATGTTCTTACCTGGCCCTTCGATCTTGACTCCTCGAATGGGAGGCACTGTATGTCACATTGGTAGTAACAGGACAGATGGTCAGGGTGATGGAGTTTTTGACCCGGATCTAGGAAAGACCTGTGACCCACCTGGATCAGATGAGCTGCGCTCTCTGGGCTGCCGTATCTGAGGTCGTGTCCATTGATGGCTAACACGCGGTCGTTCTCCTCCAGCTGACCGTCTCGGTCCGCCACACCGCCATCCAACACGTTGAAAATGAATACCCCGGGCTCATCCACCTTGCGCACCAGTTTTATCCCCAGCTGCTCCTCAGGGCTGCTTTTGTTGAGAATCACGTGGAAGCTGTCATCGCGGGGCCCGCAGCTGTCCAGCGCCTGCCCGTTGTTCCTGCTCCGGAGCTTCTGCTCCCGCAGCACAGTGAGCCACAGCACCCGGCAGGGCTGCCGCAGCAGGCGCAGCGCGTAGTTGTGACGGACATTGCTGATGTCCATCCCGTTGACCTGGGGGAGGGGACTCAGCTGTCAGTTCCGCCTGCCACGCCCCTTCCCAAGAGGCCTAGGCCCACAGAACCACCAGGGCCGGGCCTCGGAGCCGCTCTGCTCTGTCCAAATATCCCCATCTTCCCACATTTCTCCACAAGACTTGCCGTGAGGTCACCGGCACCACCGTCACAGGTCTCAGTGGAGACCATCTTTCTGCTCCCTCACCCTGACACAAGCCCCACATTTGTTTATGCAATCAGACTCTCATTTTTTCGTTTGGAGTTGAGGGGAAAAAGAAATAAAAAGTAGGAAAAGGCAAATGAGAATAGAAAACATTCCATTGAGCTCAATGATAATAGTAAACTGCTGTTCAATTCAAACTGAGGTGACATTTTCTTTTCCAAAGCCCCCAAATGAATTTTTCTCCCTGGGTCACCCATACTGAGTGTCAGTCTCCACTACTGTGTGTGTGTGTGTGTGTGTGTGTGTGTGTGTGTGTGTGTGTGTGTGTGAGAGAGAGAGAGAGAGAGAGAGAGAGAGAGAGAGAGAGAGAGAAGATGTGTGCGAGAGTGTGCATGAATGTGCTTGTTTATTGGCAAGTGTGTGAATGTGAGTGCATGTGTGTGTGTGTGTGAGAGAGAGAGAGAAAGAGAGAAAGAAAGAGAGAGAGAGAGAGAGAGAGAGAGAGAGAGAGAGAGAGAGGTGTGCGAGAGTGTGCATGAATGTGCTTGTTTATTGACAAGTGTGTGAATGTGAGTGCATGTGTGTGTGTGTGAGAGAGAGAGAGAGAAAGAGAGAAAGAGAGAGAGAGAGAGAGAGAGAGAGAGAGAGAGAGAGGAGAGAGAGAGAGAGAGAGAGAGAGAGAGAGAGAGAGAGAGAGAGGAGAGAGAGAGAGAGAGAGAGTGAGTCAGGTCTGCAAGGTCTTTTGCCCATGTTCTCAACAAAAGAAAAAAAAAATCTCTGCAGTTTCAAACAAACTGATGTGAATAGAAGTTTCTAGGCTCTTTTATTGAAAGGCTGGGTCACTTTATGATGCCACTTAAAGATCCTCAAGCTCAGCCCTCTCATTTGTGCCTCTTTAAAGATCTGCCTCCCGGATGCCTGGTGGCGCCTTCTGGTTTTGATTACTCTGCTAAGCAGGCGCAGCCCCTAGTGGTGGGCGCTGCTCTGCAAGAGGAGAGTCGCACCGTGCTCTGTGCTTAAGGAGCGAGGCCCCACAGAAGAGAAACAATCTTCTTGAATTTCTATGGTTTGGTAAGAAACCTGGGGCTTGCAGCCAACTGCTAGAGGAGCTTCGCAGTGAGATTGTGAAAGGCCTTCCTGCAGCGGACAGTCGCCAGTTCTCTGCTGCGTCTCCAGGGATGGAGGGAGGCTCCCCCTGCACAGACAAGGCTCGCCACCTCTGTGCAAGCCCAGGTGAGCTTCAGGACCTGGCTCTGCTTGGCTGCCTTATCCTCTGTCTGGTTTCCCCCATCAGGTCCAGGCCAAGAGAAGGTCAGGGCTGCCCGCTAAACAGTCCTGGCAGCTCTTCTGCCTGCAAGTGCCAGTTGAAGGCCGTGTAAGAATCAAAATGTTTTATTATGCAACCCTCCCAGGCAGCATCGTTTCCACCAGAACTGGGAGGACGCCATGCGGAGCATCGCAGATTGCACACGCTGACTGTCCCTTGGGGTTGATGGGCCCTGCCTTGTACTCCACCCTTGAAAGCCAATCGGAATTTCAGTTTTTTTCTACGATAAGTGCTTTCAATTTTCTCTTATTCCAAAGAGTGAGAACTCCTGGCCAAAGAAACTGCTCATGAAGTGTCAGGAGCTGGCCCCTCAGCAACCTAGAAGGGGTAGGATGAAACTGTCATCTGAGTATCAGACAGGAAATATATGACCAGGGAGAAATCCTTGTCCCTTTTGGCACATGCTCGTCTTGTGTCTGATCAACAACTCTTCCTTTATCCTTTCTCTTCTTCTGAAAATTACTCCCTGATGTCCTTCCCCTCAACCAAGCCTCATAGGACGGGCCTGCCCAAAGCTTTCTGCCCCACCACCTGTCTCCCTGGAATGTCTGTGGGTTGGCAGGAATAATTTAGGGGTGACATTTTTTTTTTCATGGAGGGCCATTAAGCAACAGGAAATTTACTTTAGAGTCGTGTGTGAATGCAAATGATTAGATAAAATACAAAGTGTTCCATTAGTCAACTTTAAAAACAATTTCAGAAGACATATGCTCCAGTTTTGTATTATTTTATATTATATTACATAAAGTAGGAGGGAGGGGTAGAAAGAAGGAGAGAGAGAGGAAGAGGAGAAGGAAGAGAGGGGAGGTAGAGGAAGGGAAGAGAGAGGATGGAAGAAGCTAGAGGGTAAAGAAAGAAGGAGGGGAAGCCAGACAAAATAATAGAGATTGAAAGAAATATTTATATAAAGAGAGCCTAAAGAAGAGTGAAAGAATGAGAAAGACAGAGAGGAACAAAGACGATCTCAATTAAACTGTAAATCTCATATTAAGAACATATCAACATAGTAACTATGAGAAGTAATTGCTCCATATTTATTTTAGTATTTCATCCATGCATCCATCCATCCACCCACCCAGTTAGTTGCTCTGAGGTGATGTTTATTAAGCCCTTTTCATGGCCTCACAGCCATGGTCTCTACCTTTAGTATGATGTCTCCTGGCAGTAGCCGGCCGTCTCTGGCAATCACCCCATCACGGTAGATGTGCTGGATAATGATATGGACCAGCGGGGTTTCACTGCCTCCCACAAGCCTAATGGAGAGGCTCTCGTTGGGATCCACTCTATTAATCTTGATGCTGGTAATTTCACCGTCTGGAATCAGGTGATACAACCTTGGAAAGACTAAAATGGACAAAGACAGTGTTTACTTTAAGACGCCCACCCAATGGACATTTCCAACCACTCTTCTTCTTGCCAAACTTCGGTTTCAGCCAAACTAAACTATGCATACATGTTTTCCATTTTCCTTCCTGCGTGCCAGTATAAGTTTCTTTGCCTGGAATGTTTTTTATTCTAGGCCTGAACCCAAGTCTTCCTTCAAGGCCTGCATAAAATGATCCTTTCCAATTAAACTCTGCCCTGATCCCCCATCCCCTGTTCTCTCTAAACATCCCATTTCCCATAAAACTCTCTTCATTTTTCATAGCATTCAACCTTCTGTTATTTTTCCTGCCCATTTCTTTTAAAAAATGTTTTATTGATTTTTTTTTTTAGAGAGAGAGATGGGAAAGGAGAGGGAGAGAGAGAGAAATGATGGGAGAGAAACATTGATTGGCTGCCTTCTGTATGCCCCCTACTGGGGATCAAGCCCACAACCTGGGCCTGTGCTCTGACCACTGAACCACACTGGCCTGGCTCATGCCAATTTCTTATATCTCCCGTTGAACTCTAAGATACTCGAGGACAATTTCTGGCTCCTCCGGAGTTCTGTGCACAGATCCCTGCACCCGGAGACTGCAGCCAATGTTTGGGTGAACAGGAATGAATGAATGAATGACCCGCCCTTATGGAATGGACTGCAGTTTCCTCACTTACTTATCAAGGAACAAACAGAATAAATCTGCTCTTCTGCTCTCTCAGATCATTTTGAAGATTTCTTCCTGAAAGTCCCCACTTTCCAGCTTAGGGACTCACTGGTCCTCTTTACCAGACATGCTTGTCAATAAAGGAAGTCCAACAGCCTGATTCATGATCAAGAAAAGAGCCGCAGCCTCAGTCGGTGGCTTTAAGAGGTTTGGCCACCGATCTGCCACCATCACTAATTCAGAGCTAGGAGACTCGGAGATCATCATGGGTGGTGTTTGCAAACTTGATTTTTTAACTGAGGACTCTTCTTTCCCGTGAAATACGTCATGCGCCCACACCCACCCCACTGTGCCCACACGCAGATCTGGTCTAGTCGGTGTGCAGCTGGATAGCAAGTCGAGCCTTTATTTTTCAAGTGAGGACATTTGAGCTCAGAGGGGGAAGTGATGTGACTACTTGGAGGTTATGTCACTTAGTTAGGTGGCCCTCGGGGCCAGGTTAGAATCCAGGGCTCCTGATGACCACCCTTCCCATCACCTGCCTCAGGTGTCCCTGGAGCCAGGGGTTCCCAGCCCGGTGACAGTCCCACAGGGGCTTTCCCTGTAGGTCTGTAAGCTGGCAGCATCCCCGGCACTGCTCTCCACCTGGGTTTGGAGAGAAGTGACCAGAGGCGATGCCCTAAGTGCCGGCCAGGCTACACCGAGTGGGAGGAGGAAGCACGCCTCCCGAGTTGCTTGAGGCTGAGTTTGGATGAGGAGGGTGGAGAAGCTTCTGTCTCCTGTAGCTGCTGACAGCTGCCTCTGCCCCCAATTCTCCCTTAATTAAGTCATCTGGGAAGATCAAGACCGCACGCCTGGTTCCGCATAGTCCACTCTTTGTGACTATTATCAAAACCCATGACCCTCGTCCATTTTTCCTAATGAACTCAGTTCACTAATGAGCCCTCAACTCTCTAGGAACAATACAGAAAGAATTCAAGTTATTTCTACATTTTGTAGAACATGAGAAACAAAGCAATTTAGCGGCCAGAGAGAGCCAGAGACATTGTAAATTCGGGTCCTTCACCTCCACTGGGATTTAATTTCAAGTGAGTGATTGGCTTTGCTGTGAGGCTGTGGGCAGCCGTCTTAATCTGCCAGTTCCTGGTGCTAACAGCACGAGGGTGACTGAGGTCAATTAATGTTTAAGCTACTCCAGTTACATTAAGTAGATATACCGCAAGCATTTGTTGGAACAGGTTTGGTGACAAGGGAATGGAAATTTTAAAAAATCATTTCGAGCAAAGAAAGATTTAGAAAGAGTCAAAGCTGCCAATTTTTCCCCTCTCCTCCCCCTCTCTCCCAACAGATTTACAAAAACCATACATCCAAACCTAGTTGATTTGATAATCCAAGAGGACACACCCAATAACACTTGTAAATGATGCTAATTAGGGCCACCCCAGTGAGACCCCAGTGCCCTTGAAGAGTTAAAGTAAGTTTTAAACTGCCAAACTCGTGTTGGTCTAGGACAGTGGTCGGCAAACTCATTAGTCAACAGCCAAATATCAACAGTACAATGATTGAAATTTCTTTTGAGAGCCAAATTTTTTAAACTTAAACTATATAGGTAGGTACATTGTTATTAACTTAATTAGGGTACTCCTAAGGCTTAGGAAGAGCCACACTCAAGGGGCCAAAGAGCCACATGTGGCTTGCGAGCCACAGTTTGCCGACCACGGGTCTAGGACAAAACAACTTGTTCAATATTCTGTCTTCCCTCATGGACTAAGGAATATAATGTTATTGACTAAGAGTTTAATATAGGCTGAGCATTGAGCTCAGTGATTGGCATGCACAGTTTTTTGTTTTGTTTTGTTTTTTGTTCTAACAATCTTATGAAGTAGAAATTATTATCCCTGTTTTTTTAGATGGTGAAACACCGAAGCTTAGAGAAGTTCAGTAACCTGGCCAGGGTCATGCAGCCGATAAGTAGTAGAGACAGTCTCTTTACGGATATAAAGGTATGGCTAACCCACACCACGGGAGTTCATCAGTATCACTACCAGCCCCACTGGGTCCTCAGACCTCACCCTATTCCAGGGCAACAGCTTCCCAGAGCCTCTCAGGAAATCTATTCTCTCCCACTCTAGGCCTCCTGCACACAGAACACGGCTGCCACCCTCATCTTTTTGAAACATGGCTCCAATCCTCAACAATTCCACCCAAGTTTTCAGGTGGATACAAGTCCAGACTCTTAATGGCATCTAGCACCCTCTCTGATCTGACCTAATGAATCTCCCACTACTTTCCAACACAGTCAAGATCTCAATGCCCACCCAGATCTGAAACCATTCCTTAGCCATGGACAGCACTGCCCTGCTCAGAACTGACGCTGCTCTCCCTGTGGCTGCCATTGTCATTCATGTGCACCTCATTCTATGGCATTCTATTTTCTTTTAGTCTCGAACGAACCTCTTGAAGCCAGGAATTGGATTTTATATGCTTCATAAAAAATTACAGAGCCTCGGCTAGTGCCTTATACATAGAAACCTCTTATTAAAAATGTTTCTGCAATAAACATGCAAATAAATCTTATTCATGCAGGAGAAAACTTTATATAGAGTGTCATTAAGGAGCCTTTACTAAGAAAGGAAGACTGGCATAAAGGAAGTTCTAATCATGTCACGTATTCATTGCACACATGTTCAGCAAACACCATTATGCACCAGATCCTGCGTTTGGCTTTGAGAGTACAAAAGCTCAGAAGAAGAACCTTTACCCTTATAGGTACAGTTATAATGAATGGTGGTCATTGTGATAATAGAGAACCAGGTGCTTGAAGAATACAAAAGAAGGGGGACTGAGGGAATCAGGGAGGGCTTCCAGGAGGAGGCAAAGCCTAGGCTGGAAGGAGGCATTAGAATGCCAGATGAAGGTGAGTGGAAGTGCAGGCTGGACAACAGCATGGAGGTGAGCAAAAGAGTATTTACAGGACTGGGATAGCAAGTTCAGGATAGTTAATGCAAGCAGTGTGTGTGTGAGCATGTGCATGCATGTGTATATGAATGAGCATGTACGTACAGGGTGAGAGGTGATAAGTGAGCAAGAAGGGGTGTTATAACACTGCTTAGAAATTCTCTAAAGGCAGTGGTTTGGGGTCTACCAACCAACCCCCCAGAGAGAAGGGTACTTAACCAGTAGTTAAGAGAGTGAGTTCTGAAGCCGGAGACCTGGTTTAAAATCCTAAGTGTGCCATTTTCTAGCTGGGTGACTTTGGGCTAGTAACTTAATGTCTCTGGGCCTGTTTCCTCAACTGTAATATGAACATGATAATCCCCTAGTTTTGTGATATCGGAATGACTTAGAACACTACCTGGCACACAGAAAAAGCTAATTTTTAAGCTAATATTATTACTACTCTAAATTCTAATATAAAATGAAAAGAAGGGCCAAAACCGGTTTGGCTCAGTGGATAGAGCGTCGGCCTGTGGACTGAAAGGTCCCAGGTTCGATTCCGGTCAAGGGCATGTACCTTGGTTGTGGGCACAAACCCAGTGGGGGATGTGCAGGAGGCAGCTGATCGATGTTTCTCTCTCATCGATGTTTCTAACTCTCTATCTCTCTCCCTTCCTCTCTGTAAAAAATCAATAAAATATATTTAAAAAAAAATAAAATGAAAAGAAGGAAACGGACAGTATTTCCTCAGCTCCATTTATATTTGAGAAAACACGTAGGATCTAAGACCCAGTAACAACTTCGCGTGGATTCTAGAGCCACATTACCGGAGTTCAATATTTGGTAAGGTACTTTGGGCAAGCTAAGGAACTTCCCTATGCCGCAGTTTCCTCATCTGTCAAACAGCTACTTTCTAGGGTTGTTGTGTGGATTACATGAGCGAATGCATGGAAAACACTCAGAACCATATCATCATACCTAGTTGTGGTAAGGACCACCAGTAGCTACACAGCCTTTGCCAGGCACCGTTCTCACTGCTTTTCACTTACCAACTCTGATTATTCTTGGTATGTGTTAAGCTAGTACCTGAACGTAAGGGTTCTCAGCGCTTTTCCCTCAGCCTATGGAAAAAGAGAACAACAATTTCTGCTTGCAGTGACTTAGGTGAGAACCAGGCTAAGCGAGGTAAGAAATATTTTATACCCTTGGGAAGAGAGTTGCCACAGAAAGCGAGTGGTGGTCAGGTTGTCATCACGCAGACATGATTCTGGAAGGCCAGCCCATTCCCACCCTGCGGGGAGTTCATTTACCTTCAGGGGGAGTGGTGCTTTCAGAGTTTTCTCCGCCCTCCTCGGCTTGATTGGCCTCCGCACTTCCACTCTTTGTCCTTCGCAGAACACTCAAAGCTCGGTTTATTTTTTTAAACGATCTGCTTCTAATAGAGGAGCGCTCGAAGGGCCGTGCTGAGGAAAGGAGAGAAGGAACAGTGGCCACACGGTCACAGAAACCCTCCCTTATGCACGTCCAGTAAGACGTGCGCAGGAAAACACACACGGTGATCGCTGCTGGGTGGCAGGGCGATAGAATTCACTTAGGAACGTTTTCTAAATTTTTCTACAATGAAATTGCACGGCTTGTTTAAAATCTGCTTTTCTTTTTTCCTGGACCGGACTGAACAGACCAGCACCTTTCTTGAGCAGCATGAATGGGAAGGAACGGACAGGCGGGAGTGATGAATCAGTAGGCCTGGCTTCAACCCCTTCCACCAACTCAGATTACACACATTTTTAATGATCTGAGGGACTTGTGGTTCCATTTCACTTTGGAGAATTGGACATTGCATTGCTGCCAAAACTACCAGAATGACTTCTCTTTAAAAAAAAAAAAAAGAAAAGAAACATTTCGAGAACTTTCCACAGTGACTACTCCACGGAGGGCCACCTCAAGGGAAGGAGCCCATACCCGGACAACCACCCCTTTGACTCACCCCTCGTTCGGTTGCTCCGGCCAAAGTCCGATGGGCTGTCTGCTGGCTGCCCATCCTCTGTAGCGGACACGTAGGCAGGGTTGTCCAGGCCAGGCTCGTCTGTCATTAAGGCGACGGTGGCAGCTGCAGAAACCTCCGGGAAGAGTGTTGTGGCCGCGAGGCTCGCACAGCCGTCCACACAGCCATCCTGAGAGCGCCTCTTCCTGTCCTTGGTCAGGCCATAGTGGGAGGCGCCTTTACAGCTGCAGGAAAACCAGGAGAAATGGCTCAGCTTTGCTCCTTACCCACCAGCCTCTACTGGAGAGGAGCACGCTTGCTACTCTCCGAGCTTGATTTGCTCACCCCTAGATCTACCTCCCTTCTCACACATCCGTACTCAGCAGACCCTCGCCAACAAAATGAACTGATAATTTGAGATACATTTTGAAAGATGCTCATCACATTCTCTTACTTAAAGCAATTTCTATACTGGCCTCTGGAATGCACATGTATGAAAATTGTCAAGGCGTCTTCGAGACTAGGGCTTGAGGCTGGCGATCTTCAGCTATCTGGATGGTAATTCCTCTTGCTGGTGTTTATTTTGACACCAAAGTGCTTAGTCACATTCTCAGTCCTGTCTTTTGGGTTTAGCTCCCAGAGCTCTGAACATAAATACCAAGTTCCTCCCAGATTCCATATTTAACTGTCCATGGAAACGGAGTCGCCACCACCACCAGGCCACAGGAATTCACTCCGCATTGCTATTCTTGAGAGGCGGGCTTGCTAGCTTTCCTTCTCTACATCTGGGCTGGTCTCAGTGAGGCTCCCACGCACTGAGAAATTTCATTCATTGTCATGTCTTCTAACACTGGGAGAGTAAAACAACATCCATAATCTTAAAAAAAAAAAAAAAAAGGACATAAAATGAAATGGTCTATACCCATTTACCATCCATGTTAAAGAGCAGGCCCACGGGCTAGGGGACCAGGATTTGAGTTGATCTAGGTCTGTATTTTGCTATGAATGTACTTCTCTGTGCCACTGGGCAAGTCGTTTCAGCTCTCAGGTGGGGTTTTGGTCAGAAAATGGTGATGAATGACCTATCTCATTGCACGGTGGTGAGGACGTAGCTACAGATAGCCACACCAGCTTCTACAGTTGTTGTGAGGGCAGAAATTATATTGGTGAGCCCTTTTAAGAAGTGGCCATTTGCATATAATGGACGTGTAATTAGTGTTTTTTTTAAAAATCAACTCATTACACAAAACCTTATATGGTTGAGCCATTTTAAATATATTTCTTTATTGATTTCAGAGAGGAAGGGAGAAGGAGAGAGAGATAGAAACATCAATGATGAGAAAGAATCATTGATTGGCTGCCTCCTGCACACCCCCTACTGGGGAATGAGCCCGCAACCCAGGCATGTGGCCTTGACTAGAATCGAACCTAAGACCCTTCAGTTTGCAGGCTGAGCCAAGCCGGCTAGGGCTGTTGAGCCATTTTACACACTTAATCTCAGCCCAAAGAGCAAGAAGCAATGAGCTATTTTAAATAACCCAGCGGAGAGCCTACTTGGAGTGATGTCTCATGTAAGATGCTTAGAAGTAAACAGAACCAAATGGCAGTCTACAGTCCACATGCAGACAGGATTTATAGGGCCCATAGAACCACATAGCGGGTGAAAAGAAGAGCCTATTGTCCCGGTCAGAATTCTTGCTTTGCAGGGGTCCTCAAACTACGGCCCGCGGGCCACACACAAATACAAATATTGTATTTGTTCCTGTTTTGTTTTTTTACTTCAAAATAAGATATGTGCAGTGTGCATAGGAATTTGTTCATAGTTTTTTTTTTAACTATGGTTTGGCCCTCCAACGGTCTGAGGGACAGTGAACTGGCCCCCCCCCCCCCCGTTTAAAAAGTTTGAGGACCCCTGCTTTAAAGTTTACCAAGCTGTGTGATCTGGGGCAATTTTGTTAACCTCGTTAAACTTTCTAATCTGCACATGCACCTTGGGTTGCTGTGAGGTCTGGCTGACATTAAGTCTTGTCAAGAGTTTAGTACCTGACCAGACAGATAGATGGTTTTCAATAGATTGTAGCTGCTTACACGATTTATCCATTCTAAGATGCTCATTTTTTTTTCATACTTTCACATCTCTGAGGATGCATGGGGGCTGATGGCTCATACAGCTTCTGTTGCAAGCCGAAGCCAGGATGCAGATGCCACTGCCCCAGCATGGCTGTCCCTCTTGTCACCCCTACTGAGTCACATCCACTCTCGGTACTACAACATTGAGTTTAATTGTCATTAAATGTCTTAGAAGAAGTTACATTATGATTCAGGATTGAAATGAAAAGCAACAGTATATTTAGAAAGTCTCAAAAACAGCAGTGGCATGTACATTTGGTATTGGTAAAGCAAATATTCCTTGTTAGAAGGAGGACAGAAATTCCACATTTTCTTGCCAGGAGACAAGCAAATGCTTTATTTGCTTAGAAAGATACCCCCCAAGGAGATGAAAAGTGGTGTTACATTTTGTTACTGAGATCATGCAAAAGGATTGGCCTATTTTATGCCAAACTACACAACTAGAGGGCGGGAGAAGTCACCAATTCATCTCCATGGATTTCAAAGCCTCAAGTGTCTGATGTGACCAATCCACACATCACAGGGATATCTTTGAAGGTGTTTTGAGATAATTCAACCAGTGGCAGATCTTTACATTTTCTTTTCTTGTTGCTACATGAAATATAATGTTTCTTATAATCAGTGGCATCTTAGATTGGATGAATGTGGTTTTGCTACTGGTAGAAAGGGACTTTGATTATATAACCCCACATCCTTCTCTTATCGAAGAAGAAACAGGCCTCCAGCTTCTAATGTTAGTCTTTCCCCCACTGAAAGCGTTCAGGCTCTCTGTTTGAATTGATGAGGTTTTACTGTTCTGATGAGCTACTCTGGCTTGGAATTGTTCTGCTTAAAAATAGCAAAGCGGCTGATATGGGAAACTAAAAAATTGGAAGAAACACTGTGTGATGGAAAAAATAAAAGCCAGCATGCATTTGAGCGACTCCAAAGTCATAAATATGCGGGTGGAACACTTCCATGCAAGCCAGCAGTGTTTGGTTAGCAATGGATGGGAAGGAAGTTCCTAGACTATTTAGTTGGACTGGGAAGAGTCTCTTTTCTTGGGCAGCAATGCTCTTGCCCTTAGCCATGTGCCCTGCCAGAGCAGGAAATGAATTTTCCTATTGGACAAATGGCTGGCAAAGGGACAAGCCACGGTTTTTAGGGGTTTGGGGGGATGGAGGGCATAGCACATCCCGGTGGAAAAATGGTGGCATCCTATTCTGCTGCCTCATTTGTGAGGAGATTAAAGGTTTTAAAAGTATTCCAAGGCCATAGCATTAAGAAGCCATTGCTGTTTGACACCCTTGGAGTTCAAAGACACATTTGAGTCTAGGCATGTAAGCCTTCCCCATGGCCTCATATCACGGCTATCCTTATGATGGCTGGAGAGGGTGCAGAATCTAGACTTAATTTACCGTTCTGGCTCATAAGCCTTCGTGAAAAGGTTCTGCTAAAGCAACTCATACTTGTGTAGTGTTGCCTACTCCAATTTGTTGGCTTAGCTTGAACCTGAGGCACAGAATGATCTATGAAGGTAGCAGCTTGTACTTAGTAATTATCTCTTTTGTGTTGACTAATACTGGGGCCGCTTGATTTACAAGCACAAAAGAGGGGAGGACAGAGGAAGAGCTGATTAGCACTGGCCAGCACAGGAACATACCGTGAACCCTGGGTTGTGTTCAAAGCAAGCAGGATTTATTCTCCCTTTAAGTTATCCTGAGCACTAAGTACTCTCAGGTGGTGATGGGCGATGGCCATGAACTTGAAGGATGAACATAAGGAACATGGAAAACCATTTTTCAAACAAACCATGCACTTCTGATATGCTCTCTGTTCAGCACAGCAACTCTGAAAGTCATTTATTTATTTCTTGCTGTTGTTAATAATGGAGTTGGGATCTTGAGCTCCTATATCAAAGTGAGCTAGCTGCAAGTTAGTCTTAACATACGAATGCTGACACGGGTGTACTGTGGAATATTGTCCTTTTAGCAAGGGTGGGGAGCAAGAAGAGAAAATGCACCCCCTTCTTGTAAAAATTCCTGAGCCCATGGTTTCGCTATTAACAGCAGTTGACATGAAGCAGGATGGACCCACGCATAATTCACAGAGGCTCTGATGGGGTGTCCTCCGCTGAGAGCAGCACACCAGGCAACACAAGCTGGCTTGCAGGGGAGGGCTAGCTTCTGAGAGTGAGCTATCCACTATGACGGAAGAATAAAAGCTGTCCACAAGAAAGTGAGTCTCAATACCTTCATCACAACAGTCTGGGAAACTCTACAACCTCCCTTTGATCTAACTTTCCTTACATTCTTTCTCTCTTGGTTCACTTCTGAACTAGGTAAACATTGGGGCTGCTCCTCATGTTGAGTTCATTAATTGCCCGGTCTGGTCCTACTTGAAGCGAGGCTTGCAAACTCACATGCTAGTCAGGTGAGGAAATGGGGGAGGTCGGTCTGGGAGGGGAGGACCACGGTGAGCAGTGTTTCGAAAGTGCAGCAGCCTATACGGCCTACAGACTTTGCTGAGCATTGCCTCAAGAAGACCAGCTCAAGAGTAATTACTCAAAAAAAAGGACATCTAAATTAGAAAGCAAGAAGTAAAACTGTCATGATTTGTAGGTGACATATTATATATAGAAAACCCTCCACCAAAAAACTGGTAGAACTAACAAATTCAGTAAAGTTGGAGGATACCAAATCAATATACAAAAATATGTTGCATTTCTATACACTAATAATTATCTGTCAGAAAAAGAGTATAGAAAAGGGAACCCTTGTACACTATTGGTAGGAAAGTAAAATGGTGAAACCATTATGGAAAACAGTATGGAGGTTCCTCAAAATATTAAAAATAGAACTATCATAGGATCGATCCAGCAATCCACTTTTGGGTATTTATCCAAGGACATAGAAAACACTAATTTGAAAGATATCTACACTCCCATTGTAGCACTTCTATAGTAGCTAAAATATGGGAGCAACCTAAGTGTCTATCAATAGATGAATGGATAAAGGTGATGCACACACACGCACACACACAAACTAGAGGCCTGGTGCACGAATTCGTGCATGTGTGGGGTCCCTCTGGGTGGCCTGCAGGAATTGGGCCGAAACCCGCAGTCCAATGCCACCTGCAGCTCCTACCTGCTGCTCCAGCTCATCCTGGCCCCACTGTGCCTGCTGTGGGCTTGCACTCAATTAGTCCTGATTAGGAGAGGCTTATGCTGCCACAGCAGCACTCACCAGCCATGAGCCCTGCGTCTGGCGCCCTCCTAAGGGGAGTGGCCTGCAGGATCAGGCTGAAACTAGTTCTCTGACATCCCCTGAAGGGTCCTGGATTGTAAAAGGGCACAGGCCAGAATGAGGGACCCCACCAATGCACAATCGGGCCGGAGAGGGACCATGGGAGGGCTCCAGGGCATGTCCAGCCCATCTTGCTCAGTCCTGATCAGCCGGACCCCAGCAGCAAGCTAACCTACCGGTCAGAGCATCTGCCCCCTGGTGGTCAGTGCACATCATAGCGAGTGGTTGAGCATCCTTAGCATATCATTAGCATATTGTGATTTGATTGGTTGGTTGGTTGCTCTGCCATTCGGCCTATTTGCATATTACCCTTTTATTATATAGGATAACTCACACACACAGTGGAATATTATTCAATTATAAAAATGTAATGAAATTTTGCTATTTATGACAATATGGATGGACCTTGAGGTCATTATGCTAAGTGAAATAAGCCAGACAGAGAAAGGCAAATACCATATAAACTCATATGTAAAATCTTAAAAAATAAACAAATAAAAACCAAGCTCATAGAAACAGAACAGACTGGTGGTTACCAGCGGTGGGGAGGGGTACTGGTGAAATGGGTGAAGGGGCCAAATGGCACAAACTTCCATTTGTAAAACAAGTACGGCATGGACATGTAATGTACAAAATGGCGACTACAGCTGATAGTACTGTATGATGCTGTACTGCATTTTTGAAAGTTGCCAAGTGAATCTTAAAAGTTCTCATTGCAAAATTTTATAATTATGTATGACAATGTTGTTAACTAGATTCATTGTGATAATTTTCAATATATATACATAAGGAATCATTATGTTGTACACCCGAAACTAATATGCTATATGTCAATAATACTTCCATTTAAAAAAGATCGTGATACACCACATAAACAAAATAAAAGACAAAAATCACATGATCACATCAATAAATCCAACAGCCATTTATGATTTAAAAATCTCAGCAAAGTGGGAATAGAGGGAACATACTTCAATGTAATAAAGGTCATATATGCAAACCTACAGCCAACATCAGACTCAATGAACATAAACTACAGCATTTCCCTTAAGACTGGGAATAAGACAGGGATGTCTGCTTCCGCCACTCAACATAGTTCTGAAGTCCTAGCCAAAACAGTGAGACAAGAGAAGAAATAAGACATCCAAATTGAAAATGAAGAAGTAAAACTGTCATTATTTGCAGATAATATGGAAACCCTGACTAGACTGATAAATGCATTCATCAAAGTAGCTGGATATAAAATAAATATCCAGAAATCAGTGCATTTCTATACACCAATGATTGACTATCAGAAAAGGAAACTAAGAAAACAATCGCATTTATAATTGCATCAAAAATAATAAAATACCTAGGAATGAACTTAACCAAAGATATAAAAGACCTGTACTCAGAAAATTATAAAGACACTGAAGAAAGAAACTAAAGAAGATAAAATAAGTAGAAGCATATACTGTGTTCATGGGTAGGAAGAATTAACATAATTAAAATGTCTATACTACCCAAAGCAATCTATAGATTCAATGCCATTCCTATCAAGAGACCAATGGCATAATTCACAGAACTAAAACAAATATCCCCCAAATTTGTGTGGAGCCACAAAAGACCCCGAATAGCCACAGCAATCTTGAGAAAGAAGAACAAAGTTGAAGGAATCACACTATGTGATATCAAACTATATTACAAGGCCATAGTAATCAAATAGCATCATATTGGCATAAACACAGACATCTAGATGAATGGAATGGGATAGAGAGCCTAGAAATAAACCCATTCCTTTATGGTCAATTAATATTTGACAAGGAAGGCAAGAACATACAATGGGGTAAAGACAGTCTATTTAGTAAGTGGTGTTGGGAAAATGGGACAGATACATACAAAAAAAGAAAAAGAGACAAAAGAAAAGTAGACCATCTTCTTACACCATACACCAAAATAAACTCAAAGTGGATCAGAGACTTAAATGTTAGACTGGAAACCATAGAAATACTTTGAAGAAAACATAGGCAGCAAAATCTCAGTCATTTCTTGTAGCAATATTTTTTGATATATCTCCTTGGGTAAGGGATACAAAAGAAAAAATAAACAAATGGGTCCACATCAATCTAAAGAGTTTTTTGCATAGCAAAGGAAACCATCAACAAAATGAAAAGACAAACCACTGAATGGGAGAACATATTTGCCAATGATACATCTGATAATGGGTTAATATCTAAAATTTATAAAGAACTTATACAACTCAACACCAAGAAAACAACCCAGTTAAAAAATAGGCAAAGGATCTGAATAGACCAGCCGTGGGCAAACTACGGCCCGCGGGCCAGATCCGGCCCGTTTGAAATGAATAAAACTAAAAAAAAAAGACCGTACCCTTTTATGTAATGATGTTTACTTTGAATTTATATTAGTTCACACAAACACTCCACCCATGCTTTTGTTCCGGCCCTCCGGTCCAGTTTAAGAACCCATTGTGGCCCTCGAGTCAAAAAGTTTGCCCACCCCTGGAATAGACACTTCTCCAAAGGGGACATTCAGATGGCTAACAGACATATGAAAAGATGCTTAATGTCACTAATCATCAGAGAGATGAAAATTAAAACCACAATGAGATAGCACCTCACACCTGTCAGAATGGCTATCATCAATAAATTAATTAATGATTAGTGAGATGTGAAGAAAAGGTAACCCTAGTACACTGCAGATTGGTACAACCACTGTGGAAAGCAGTATGGTGTTACCTCGAAAAATTGAAAAATGGAACTGCCTCATGACCCAGCAATTCTACATCTGGGGATATATCCAAAGAAACCCAAAACACTAATTTGAAAGAATACATGCACCCCTATGTTCATTGTAGTGTTATTTACGATAGCCAAGATTTGGAAGCAGCCCAAGTGCCCAGCAATAGAGGAGTGAATAAAAAAGCTGTGGTATATTTACACACTGGAATTCTACTTTACTGTAAAAAAGAAGGAAATGTTACCCTCTGTGACAGCATGGATGGGCCTGGAGAGCATTATGCTTAGTGAAATGAGCCAGTCAGAGAAAGACAAGTACAGCACAATTTCACTTATATGTGGAATCTAATTAACAAAATAAAAACTAACAACTAAAATGGAAACAGACTTACAGAGAACAGACTGAAAACTGCCAGAAGGGATGGGGGTTGAGGGGCTGGGTGAAAAAGGTAAAGGATTTATGCAAAAAACCCTAAAAAATTAACAAAAATTTAAAAAGATCAGCTCAGTGTTGCTGAAGCAAGCGATTTGGAAGCTGAAATCCAGTTTTTAACATGAAATCTCTTGATTTTAAAAGTTGGCAACAAGTTCAAAATTTTTAAGAACATCATGTTGGCCAAACAAAACACATCTGTAGGCCAGATCTATCTCAAGGGATGACAAATTGCAACTTCTGGGAATAAAGTAAAACTGCCAATGTGGGTGAGTCAGGCTGATTTCTCTCTTTTCAGTCCTCCAGGAAGCAACACTAGCATTGTCTCGCTCTTCCCCCCACCCGCACCCTCCCTCCCCACTTGTGTGTGCGTGCATGCATAGGGGAAATGGCCCGAAAGGGGGTTCTCTTTCATTATTTGTCCCAGCCCCATTTCTGATCCAAGTCAGAGAATAGGATTGAATTCTCAACTGTTTCTCTTTCACTCCTGGGAGAGCTAATCACTTGCCCAAAGCTATTATCTAATGGGAGAGGGAGACATCCAACCCTAATGCGGGTATTCGCTGTCAGGCAGAGAACCAAGATTAGAGGACCTGGAGGAAGCAAGTTTCCCTGCCGATGGCTTCAGCTGTTCTGCTGAACAGAACGAGTGACTCAGATTTTGCTCAAAGTGGGTACCCAGAGGCCAGGCTGGGAGACGGATGCAGGAGAAGAGATGGTCACTGTGAGAGAGCAACAGGCTCTCCTTTGTGTTCTTGAGCAAGGCAGCTGGGAGACAGGACCCTGGGAGCCTCAGGAACTATTGTGCTCCAACCCACAGAAAGTCTTTGTCACCATGCTAGCGACCCCAGAGGCTCAGGTGGGCCTCAGTCATGCACGCTCAGCTCCCAACTCCAGCTCCAGGGCCACCACCCTGCCCTCCTGACACCACACCTCCATGGCTTTGCAATATGTCCTACCTAGCCTATCTCCCTGTTCCAGTCTCCCTCCCCATTCCCCATCCCAACCCATCCTGACCACTCCAACACCTTCTTTTTACTGATGTGTCAGTACTTTCTTGAACTGTGTAGATCATGACCTTACTACAGGCGTGCAATACATGTCTACATTACTATAGTCTGGCAATCCAGAAGGGGTTGGGAAGAGGACAGCTAATGTCTATTGATCTACTATGTGCTGTGTGTCACGCTGTACTTATGTGGTCTTTTTTTACCCTCCTAACCAGCCTGTGCTATTAGTTAAACCCCCTCCACTTCACAGATGAGGATATGAAAGCTAGAAGGGAAGAAAGCCTGGTCCAGGTCCCCAGAGGGGAGCTGGGGTTGGAATCCAAGCTGGGGGTTTCCATGCTTTCTCCCCGCCATGGCCTGGTCTCTGGCCTGGAGCCTCCCCTGCACTCCAGGCTCATTATCAAACTGCTCACCCGATGTCTTCACTTACATATCTCACAGCAATCTGGAGCTTCATGCATCCAGACACCCTAACTTTCCCTGCCAAACCAGCTCACCCCACATCTTCTCCATTTTATTAATAGCACCTTGTATCTGTTCTGTCATGCAGGCCCCAAATCTCAGAGTTATCCCTGCTTCCTTTTCTTCTTTCAGCACCCCAAATATAATCCAGCAAGATCTCTCCAGGATCCAGCTACTTCTCGTCACTCCCACTGCCACCACCCTGGCCCAAGCTGCCATCATCAATGCCCAGATTACTGCAACAGCCTCCTGAGAGGTTTTCCTGTTCCTATATTCACTCCCCTTCCCCGTCTATTCTCAACAGAGCAGCCAAAGGACCCTTTTACAATAGGCCACCATCTTACTAAACCATAGGATCCTTACAAGGGCCCGTACTTTCTGTCCCGTTACTTCTGCTCTCATCCCCACCCCTCATCATTCAGCCCCTGCTGGTCTTCACACTGGCCCAGCAGGTGCCTGATTCCGGGCTCTGCATCCTGCTGTTGTCTAGAATACTCTTTCTCCAGATGCCTTCCTGATCTAGTTCCATAATGAAGGCAATAGATCCAAAGTGTAGAACCTTTACCCCTCTGGAGTCAAGGCGGCTTTCTCACATTGGTGCCTGGAAAAGAGCTAGCTCATGGGTGTCACTTCTGGCAAATGGTCAAGGCACAGCGGCTCTGCCTCAGCTGACTGGGTAGCTGTCTTGCTCTGTGGGGTATAAAGGACTGGAGGGAAGGGACAAAGCCTTGCAATCACGGGGTCTGCATATCACAGATCCCCTAGGGCAGGCACTCAGCAAACAGGTACTAAGTTGAACTAACCAGCAGCTGCCTTCTTGGTGTTCTGTTTGTTCAAATTAACAAACTGGGAATTGATGGATCCGCCAACATTACTGATACCGTGTAATTGTTATGGCTTATTGTGTGGCTTCTCCCTCAGCAAGCTCAGAATTTTCCTTTTCATTTCCCTACACCCCAACTCAAGATGAGGGAAAAGAAGAATTTTTTTTTTCAATGTCTCTTGTTTGTCACATACTTCCCTAATAACTTAATAGGATTTTATTTGATCTGTGTTTTAAAACGATTATGTACATGGTAAGATTAAGAGTAATGATTGCCATATACATTCTTTTGCTATTTTGTGCTGATCCAGCGGAGTTTTTTTAAGAGTGATTTGAAATACAATTCCCATCAATAACCACTTAAGGGGGGACCTCCTGAGAAAGAGGAAGCAGAAAAGTAGAAAAGGCACAGACTTTCAAGTTTAAAACATCTGGGATGACTCCTAGGTCTGCCACCTTGAGCAATGTGACTCTGAACAAGTTTCTTACTTCCTCTAACCCTCATTTCCCACATGTAAGATGGGCAAATAATGTTTATTTACTGGGGTTTAAAGAGTCATGCAAAGTGCCTAACTATCTGAAATATAGTAGTAACTCAATAAGCAGTGACTAGCATAATTATTATATATCAGGCATAATGTTAGACACTGTGAGTTCAAAGAAAAATACTACACAGTGTTTGCACTTAAGGAGACTAATGCGAAAATAGTAAAACCACCAAGCCACATTATCAGAGAGAGTTAGAGGTATGAGCCAAGTGTGGGAGAGCTTGAGGGAGGGGCCCCTCATTACTCTGCCTGGAAGGCTTCTCAGAAGAGGTGAAATCTGAGCTAAATCTAGGAAAATGAGTGACACTGGCCTATCAGACTAGTTGTGAAGGCCACATTCAAAGGCCCCAAGGATGCAAGTGCATGGTAGTTGCCAGAAATATTGGGTTCAGTGCAGACTTTCTCCCAAGTGACACTGACAGGTAAAGAACAGAGCTAAAGTGAGACCAAAGAGGAAGAGAAAAGAGAAATGCTGGGGGGTGTGGGGGAGGGGTGGGGAGATAGGGTTGAGCAGAAGGTCCTGGGGATAAAACCCGAGACACCTGACTTCTAGTCCGTTACCCACTTCTGGGGTTCAGTAGGGCTAAGCCATGGCCTGGGGGCCAGAGACAAGTGGGCATTTGCAGGAGGCTAAAGCAAACTGCAGTTTGCATATTAATGCAAAAAGAAAACATTGGAAGGCCAATGGACTTTGATATTCAGCAGGGCTGAAAATCAGCATAATACTGCCCCGCTGGGGGCCCAGTGGCTCAAGGCAATTTCCTAACCTGATAATCTTTATACAATTTACCAAACTTTACCTTTGCCCTGCCTGTATGCATTGCTAAGGGGGAAATGTGTATTCAAGTAAATAAATAGTGGACCAGGCCAGAAGTCGGTGTGTCTTTTCAAGAAAGAGGCTCCACCTGGCTCCCAATGTCTTCTAAATTCATATTTCTTGTATAGCATTTTCATTTGTGCATTGGCCCCTCCTTCAGATCCTGAACCCTAGCTGTGCAGGTCTTGGCAGGCACTGAGAAGTCTGATGCCAACACAGAAGAGGGTCAGCAGGAGCAGGAAGGATGAAGTTGACAATGGAGGGCTCAAAGTCACCTCCTAACATAGATTCCATGACCATCAGTCTAAAGTGGACCACCACTCCCAGCCTACCAGTCACACTGTCACTTCCTTAGCATGTAAATGTTTGGAAGTTACTTTGTATGTTTATTTGCTTTTCTTTTAAATAACTGTCTCTGCCCACACCCCCACCCCAAAGCATATAGCTTCTGTAAGAGTAAATGTTCATACTTGTCTTGCTCACCACTGTGCAGACCGCACTCATGGGCGGAGTTAGCCATGTGTATCAGAGCAGCCTGGGAGATGCTGGGAGCCTCTATGTTTTTCTTGCCCTTTTATTGGATGTTTTCTGTTTATACTTTTACTTTAGCTGGCCCAGATAGGTCCTAATCATTGCAGGCATCCTTGATTCTTCTTTTGGAAGAATATAGAGTGAATCTTTTAAATGCATCACTAATATTTCATGACTCTTTTAATGAAAGCACTAGAATTCTTTATTGTGTATAAGATAAAAATAAATGCATCAGTCATCCTCTTCCAGAACAGTCCCATTTGAGCTCCCTGAGCCCACCCTTGAGCGGGACCCAGCCTTGCTAATTAAGTCTTGATCATGTTACTTGGAAAAGACTCAAGTAACAGCAACACAACATCTAGTAATACCACTCCTCCGGTTTTCACAGCTTGGTCCTGAGCACGGGACCCATTTCAGAAACTTTCCGAGTTCTGATTGGATCATTATTTTCTATATTTCACTTGCTTTACCTGCAGCTTCTTAAATAATATCTCTTCAGTCTAAGAACATTAGGTAAGGTCATTATTCCTTATTTGGATTACTTTTTCTTCCCAAGTTTAAACCCTTATTCCCTGAGGTCATATTACATGGCCGCTCACTTAGCTAGCAGAAACCATATGTGAAAAAAAATCATTAGCACTTTTGTGTAGTCATGGGTGAAGTAAACATCAGTTAGTAAGTAAAAGAGGTCAGAGCTTGGGCAAGCCCCCCTTCTGGGAGTCAGCTGAGGCTCTTGAGTATGAACTTGAACCCTAAAGGTCCTCACCCTGGAGCATCCAAGGACTTCTTACATCACCATCAGCCACACACTCCTTGCTCTCATTAGCTCCCATCTTCTGCTTCCAAACCGCTGGGGAAAACGTCCCCAGCCATTCCAGCCACCCCTGCCTCACTCGCTAATGAAGACCAGAAAGAGAAAATTCAAAACAAACTGGAAAACGACATGAAAATGCAGGCCAAGCGTTAGGCAGCCAGAACCCCAGGCTCTTGACTTGGGTGGGGCAGAGAGAGGTAGGTGCAGGATGCTCTTAAAGTAGAATCAGCTCAGGAAACAAACGGTCCAATGCCAACCTAAATAAGCACATTTGACTCAGTTTACCAAATCTGCCGACATGTTCCCATGGAGCAGATCCACCGTGCTGTGCAGGATTGAGAAATGTTTGGCCCATCTGCACAGTGTCCATTTTCATTCTGGGGAAGGCAGGGCAGCAGTGGCTATTCTTTTACCTAACGTTAATGGCTCTCCTTTTCTATTTTTTTATTTACAGATGTAATCCTGTAAGATGATCTGTAGCTACATCCTTTTGTCCTTCTCAACACTAATTAATAGCTTACAATTACCCTCGACCAGACACTATTCTATGTGCTTCATCCCTATGACCCATGAGGTCCTCACATCATCCCAATGAGGAAGACCCCCATCACCATTTTGCTAATGAGAAATTAAGGCACAGAGAGACTAAGTAACGCTCCCAAGGTCACACAGCTGGCAATTGGAGGGGCTGGGATTTGAACCTAAGGCAGATAGACTTTTAGTTGAGGCATGAACCTTAGGATGCGATGCACCCTAGTGCCTGGTGATTCCGAGGTGACTGCAATGTGAGAGACAGAGAAAAAGCAAGAGAAATTAAATTCTCTGTACTATAAATATTTTTTCACGGCCAGTTGAGTGGCTGCTCTGTGGACTGCATACAGCATGGGCTGGCGAGTGTGGCCTGTTCTGATCGAGTCGGCGGCATCTTCAGGCTGCAGTGGACCAGCATGAGCTGTGAGCTTCCAGCTGCCTGTGCCGTGGCATCTGCTCTGACAACAGGGCCATTGTGATGCTGCTTGCTTGGTGGGTCCGTGGGCGGGGAGGCAGCTGCAGTGGTCCTCACGTGCCCTTGGGCTTGCTATCTTCCGGCCATTCTTCCTCCCTGAAAATAACCCGATTCTCTCTCAGAATGGGCGTGGCCCCAAGCATCCTAGGTGGCAGAAGCTTAAAATGATCCTGTCTGGGTGTGTGGGCCCCTCTGGGGGATTTATTTATTCCTCCTCTAGAGGGAGCCCTTCAGTCCAGGCATTCACGTCCAAATACTCAGTATAAATACACAGCAACTGGGGCAAAGCAGGATTTATCAGGAGAAAAGAGGTTTAGCTGTCATCCCAGGCTGGCTCGGAGCACACCTTCCCTCCTGTTAGTCAGAAGTCATAGGGGAAACCACCTGGCTGTCCTTTGTTCTGTGCTTGGTCTTTATCACTAGGCATGGCAGTGGGGTTTATCCTGTTAATCTCTGCCCCAGCTGGGCCAGATTACCCCCATTTTACAGATGGGGAAAATGGTGCTCAGAGACAGTAAGTAATCTGTCCAAGGTGACACTGCACTAAAGCAAAGGAGCTGGAAGTCGATCATACCTGTCTGGGATTTTGTTGTTGATTTAAACCCTGTGTATCACTGTCAAGGTATCTTATGATAATATGAATAGCTAACACACGTGGTTCTTAACATGGGTCCGGTGGTTCTAAGCACTTTATTCATTTAGTCCTAACAAGAGCCTAACGAGGTAGGTGTGATTATCCCCATTTTGCAGATGTGGAAATGTAATACAAAGCTTCGTTTGCCCGAGGCACACAGAATCTAGGGTGACCAGCCACCCCCGTTTGCCTAGGGCTGACTGGGGTCTTGGGATGTGAACTTTTCAGTTTCAAAACGGGGCCAGTCCCAGTCAAACCAGGACGAGCTGGTCACCCCTTAAGTGGCAGAGACTGAGCTTAAGGTCAGAGTTGCAACTCTAAATAGTATGCGCTTCACCATGGTGTTCTGCCACGTTTTTTCCCCCTTTTCCTATGTTTTGCCCAAAGATTTAATAGAAACAGAAGCAAGTTGGGTGGGGGCGTTTGCGGTTTCAGGTCCACCCAGTGTGTGCTCACATGACAGCTTTTTAGAAGGGCTTCCAGTGGGCCACCCCAAACTGCTGCATCAGCACATCTCTCCCAGCAGCCCTTGCAGGTCCAAACTGCATGAAATCCCAGGGCTCCCAGAACTAGAGGAATCCACTCCACTGTTTAGCTAGGAAGAGCCCAGCTGATAGGCAGGAGGGCCTGATAAATACCAGCACTGCTCCCTGGGGTGACTCCTAAGGATTCCAGCCCCGAAACAGATGTGAAATTGACAGCAGTTCATGAGGGATGGCTGGGGGCTCGGGCCCAGTCCACATGCCAGGTCAATTCTTCACAGAGACGTCAGGATGGTTTACCCACTCTGAGTCTCCAGCATCTTTGGAATCACGAAGACTTTTCCCTGGGCACTCGGGGGAGGAAGAGCAGACAATCTTCCTACTACAGATGATCTGAGTTTTTCTTCAGCTACCCATGAATTAGGGGGGGTGTGGTGGTCATGGCAATGGCGGTGGTTGGAGGAGGGGGAGCATCTTCTTGTTGGTTAACATTTGGTCCCTGCAATTCTTGGCTTCCATTCAGAATTATCCTCTTTGCTTTTTAAAGCACTCAGAAATAACCAAAGTCTAGCTTTTCATTTCTGAGAAGTCAGGCTATGGATCAACTGTTCTTTCTATTTCAGGACCGACTAGGAAATGTTTTTAGGACAACTGGGAAAGGGTGGGCTGCATGGCGGCCAGGGTTTCTAAATATCGGAACTGGCTGCTCAGTGAGGTTTTCTGAATGGCTTTGAAAGCAGCAGCCTAGCTTTCCCACCGCCTGGGATGCGTCTTACTTGAGCACCTTGAGTTTTTGTGGCGTCTGCACACCCCACGGGCTGCCCCGGTTCTCCCAGCTCAGTGTGGCGATGGAGGGTGGGGGGCAGGAGAAGGCGGTATGGCATTTGAGTGGGAATCATTCCCAGACGGTGCTGTGAAGCATTTCCTTCATTCCTCAAAGCGCATTCCACTCCACTGAAGAGAACTATGAAATGCTTGGGTTTCTCCAGGCCCTTTCTGAGCTGGGTATCAGGAGCCCTCCTGGGTCCACTACTGGACACTCGGATACTGAGAAAGTGTGTTCTCCCTCACTCAGTTTGGGAATGGGTCATGTGGAGATACTTGACTCTTTTTTTTGCCAAGTCTTTGTGCATGAAACAAACAGAAATTCAAAATTCCCAGCCAGTTTCTATTTGTGAATGAGCTTCCTCATTTAACCTTACTCCTTCTTGACTATTTAATTCCCCCAGAACTCTGTCATGCAAATAGGGGAGGGAGTGGATTCCTCTATTTGCAGGAAATGCTGACTGCTATTCACTTATTGGATAATTAAAAACCTCTTCTTTCACCCAGCCTGCATGGCTCAGTGGTTGAGTGTTGACCGATGAACGTGGAGGTCACAGTTCAAATCCCTGAGGGGGTTGTGGGCTCCATCCCCAGTCGGGGGTGTGCAGGAGGCAGCTGGTCAATGATTCTCTCATCATTGATGTTTCGATCTCTCTCTCCCTTCCTCTCTGAAATCAATAAAAGTATATATATATTTTAAAAAATCCAAAACCTGTTTTTCCTCCCTCTCTTCTGTGAGGCTACCTTTTGGCTATTGCTCTGCTCAATTTCTTTGGCTTGGCAACAACTAGTCACTACACTAGACAAGGCATTTTGCAGTCGAGCACATCTACAAACTCATCATATCCACCTCCACCACAGTTCTCGTCCAAGCTGGCCTCTCACCTGGAGTGGCTGCTGTTCGAACAAATCCAGCTCATTTTATCCAAGGCCTGCCTCTGATCTCTTCATCTCTATTGAAGTTCATAGTAATCTTTCTTTTCTCTGAGCTCTTCCATCCAGTTGTTCCATAAATACTTGAATGACTAGTAAAGTCTACCAAATGTAAGGCACAAGGCTAGGTGCTTCTAAGACTTGGCCCTCCTGTAGCGAGCAATCCAGCACAGAAGACCGAAGACAAGAAGCACAGTGTGAACCACGCTTGCTTTACCCAGGACTCAGTTTCATTACATAATGGCACGGAGTGCTGACGGACATTGGATGGGTCTCTTCAACTAGAGTGCAAACTCCCCGAGACTGTGTCTTTTGTATTCTCCACCTTTCATACATGGTTCCGAACATGACAGATACCGATGGTTTTTTAAATACAGAAAAATAAAAAGGAAATAACTCATAACTCTACCCCCACAGAAAATGCCTGCTAATCTGTTAGTATATATTCTTCAAATCTCTTTTTTCAATGCACAGACACACAGATACATGTTTATTTTTTTGTGTTGTTTTTCTATAACTAGACCAAGTAACATGCACATTTTTATAGCTTCTAAAATATACTGCCAAGTAACTCAGTCATCACTGTATCAACATGCCTGTTCTCCCATCTTAACCTTGGCTAAACAATAGAATCACCTGGGAAGATTTAAAAAATTCAGCCTTTCAGGTACTTCAGACCAATTAGATCAGAATCTCTGGGGTGGGTCTAGTAATACCTGTGTTTTTGTAAGGCTCCCAGATGATCCTAATGTGTATCCATGGTCAAGAACCACTACCCCAGTGGTTCTCAACCTTGGCTGCACATTAGAATCACCTGGGAATCTTATTAAAATCCTGATTTCTGGGCCTCATCCTCCGGAAATTCTGTTTCTTTGTTATGGGGTGGGGCCACAACATTAGTAACAAAGAAACAATTTCCGGAGGATGAGGCCCAGAAATCAGGTTTTTAAAAAGATTCCCAAGTGATTCTAATGTGCAGCCAAGGTTGAGAACCACTGCACTACCCCAGTCCTTTCCATCTCACTGATTATTTTAATTGAATGAATTACCCAGTCTGCTTAGAACTGACAGCCCACTGACCAATCATTACTGCTCAAATTCTTGAAATCTTGCATCTCGTTGTTGAGGTCTGGGTGACCAGGTGTCCTTGCTTTCAGGGTAGCTATTCAGTTATTTCCCTCCCTGAAGGCTATGCTGGGAACCATCTCTGAAGGTCTGGGGTAGTGGGACTCAGTTGTGTAGGTCCCTCAGGGAAAGATGGAGAATAGGGTTTCTTTTGCTGTTACATCTGGACTTGAGAAAAGAGAGAATTAAGTCTCACTGCCATCCTAAAGAGTGTCCACTTACCCTGACCTTCCACATGTGCATGCGTGTGTGTGTGTGTGTGGGGGGGGGTACCACAATGTAAAAACACAAATCAGTATTTCATCTAACACTGAGAGTTGAATTCCTACAGTTTTATTTTTTGCACAGTATATTTAATATATAATCAGGTAAACACTCACCAAGGATGGCCAATATGATCAGAAAACGTAGTTTAAAAGGTAAATTGAAAGGCCATTTTGCTGGATTTCTATGGCTTAAAATAAGCCATATTGAAGTTTTCCCTATTATCTTAAATGATTAAAACCTTTAAATAGAATTTATTGAATTCTCTTTCAGCTCTAACTATAAGCCTAAAATGATAAAACCCTACTGGGTTTTTTTTATGGCTGGTCGAACACTTAGCCATATATATATATATATATATATATATATATATATATATATATATATATATATATATGTATATATATATATATATATATATATATATCCTATCTAATAAAAGAGAAACATGGTAATTGGCGTACGACCAATACCCTTTTCATTGGCTAATCAGCGAGTTATGCAAATTAACTGACAGCCAAGATGGCAGCCGGCAGCCAGGCAGCTTGAAACTAACATAAGGCTTGGTTGCCTCAGTGACGGAGGAAACCAACGTTCCCCGCCTGCCGCTGCAGGCCTCTGAGCTGGCAGTTTAAGAAACTCTGTAACAAATACGCCCAACTTCAGCCAGCAGATTTGCAACATTGTAAGCAAAGGCCAGAAACCTACTTTCAGCCAGAGGCCTAAGAGCTGGAGCCAAGCCTCAAGGTAAAGCTGGCCCAGAATTAAAAAAAAAAAAAAAAAAAAAAGGAAAAAAGGAGCGTTTGGGAGTTCAGTCACCCCCAGCCTGAAAACAGCCCTCAGCCCATCACCCAGACTGGCCAGGCACCCCAGTGGGGACCCCCACCCTGATCCAGAACACCCTTCAGGGCAAACCAGCTGGCACCCACCCATGCACCAGGCCTCTACCCTATATAGTAAAAGGGTAATATGCCTACCAGCACCGGGATCAGCGGAGCCGTGAGGCCTCCCGGCACTGGAATCAGCCTGACAGGGGGCAGCACCCAAACCCCCTAATCGCCCTGCGGCTCTGTGTGTGACAGGGGGCGGGGCCACAACCTCCCTATCCGCCCTGCTCTGTGCCTGATAGGGGGGAGCTCCCCCCCCGCCACGGGCCCTGCTCTGTGTGTGACGGGGTAGAGCCATAACCTCCCCATCAGCCCTGCCCTGAGTGTGAGAGTGGCGGCGCCCCAACCCCCTGATCCGCCCTGCTCTGTGGGTGATAGAGGGCAGCACCCCAACCCCCTGATGGGCCCTGCTCTGTGCGTGACAGGGTACAGAGCCCCAACCACCCTGATGGGCCCTGCTCTGTGTGTGACAGGGGGTTGCTCCACAACCTCCCCATCGACCCTGCCTTGAGTGTGACAGGGGGCAGCGCCCCAACTCCCCAGTCGGCCCTGCTCTGAGCCCGACCAGGGGCTGCACCTAGGGATTGGGCCTGCCCTCTGCCACCCGGGAGCAGGCCTAAGCCAGCAGGTCGTTATCTCCCGAGGGGTCCCAGACTGCTAGAGGGCACAGGCCAGGCTGAGGGACCCCCCCTCCCCGAGTGCACAAATTTTTGTGCACCGGGCCTCTAGTATATATATATATTTCACGAGGCAAAGTAAGGGCATGGTCAAGACGTTTACAACATTCTCATGAGTTTAGATCGGGGTGGGCAAACTTTTTGACTCGAGGGCCACAATGGGTTCTTAAACTGGACTGGAGGGCCGGAACAAAAGCATGGATGGAGTGTTTGTGTGAACTAATATAAATTCAAAGTAAACATCATTACATAAAAGGGTACAGTCTTTTTTTTTTAGTTTTATTCATTTCAAACGGGCCGGATCCGGCCCGCGGGCCGTAGTTTGCCCACGGCTGGTTTAGGTCCTGCTCAATTACATGCACCTGAACTCTATCAAGCCCACATCACTCAGACACGTGGGGCCATGTGTTCAGACCATAGGTTCAAGCTTACAACTATAGCTGTTGGCTATAATTGTGCTGGGAGGGCTTTTCCCTCCAAGCTGGGACTTGCATGTGGCAATGAGAGGACTGTGCCCTCTCATTAGTCCAAGGCTTGAACCTGTCCAAACACTGTAGCTGTTCTCCACAGGAATATTTCAATAATAGATTCTTGATTCCAACTATCTAAAAATGTCTCTCTATTCCTGGTTCAATATCCTCATATAAGAATCAAAATACCTTTAATACCACCCCCTACTTTCTCACACTCCATTTATTTCTACACCCACGTCTCCAAACACACACACACACACACACACACACACACACACACACACACACACACACACACACTAAGCTTTAACATCCTTGAGGTGACTACCAGTAAATATCTTAAGTCACTACTTGCCCACTATATGTTCTTAGTGAATGATTTTCAGTAAACAGAGTTTAGGATTTGCCTACATGTTCAAGGCTCTATCTCTACTATTGACCCTTCGACACTTCAGTGTCTAGTTTTGACTGTTATTACCAACTGAATCCTAAGCATGGCTTTAGCTCCTACTTTCTGTCGCCTGTGAGCTGACATTGCCTTTTGGGTTTCAATCTATTTGATTTTTTCCCCGTTTACTTCTTTAGAAATTCTATAATCCCTAGGGAAGGGAGAGCAAAGAAAAGGAAATAGAAAAATAAGACATAAGCAAAACCTAAACTTTGGCCACTTGCCAACCATCCAATTTATCACTCAACCTGTTCATGACTAAATTCTATCATCAGAGAACTACACTGAAATCAATGGGGTCAAACATTTCAATCTGTCCAATTATTCCACTGGGAAGGAACAGAGTCCCAAGATTTATTAGGGCAAAGTGGACTTCCAAGTTGTTCAAACCAAGCTTTTACCCATCTGCCAGCAATGGATGCTGGGAAAGAAGGAAGTAAAGCTGCAGAGCATTATCATAAACAGCAATAATTCATGTCTCTATATGATGGAATCTGGTGCTAACTTCCTTTGGATCTGAACTCTAAGATACACGAAATTTTTGTTAATATGTTAGGCATTTTATTATTAGTTGTTTATAATAATATAAATACAGATGCATAATTGCATAGACCTCCAACTAGATTAAACAACAGGAATCTTCCAAGGAAAGACCAACCTAGGCATGGGTTTATGTTCCTGGACAAAAGTACATAAAGGATTTTTATAGACAAAGGTTATATTTTGAACTTTGAAAATGATTATCTCAAGCTGTATAATGAGTTTTCAAATATAAATATGCACCTCTCACATAAAATCAGACAGTGGTCTGCTAGAAGGAAACCCTAGGTTTTCTGCTTCATAGGTGAACTTGAAAGTTTAGTTTCGGCCTTTTCAAGTGAGAACAGACCCAGATACATTGCAGAAATCACTCTGGATTCAGGTAGTTTCAGACACTTGAAACAATGAGTAGCTCTCTTACTTTGCCAAAATATGCTCTGTTCCCCACTGTTCCCCTCCTCCTGCCTGCCTGGCAGTGACGAGGATTTGGTTAATTATAGTAGAGGCTTTTGTTAATCATGACATGGGAACTGATCTTCCGAAGACAACTTTTTCTATTAACTTAATTGTAGTCTGGATGGTCAGCCTATTCTTAAATTGACCATCACTTGGATTATATAAAAACTGACGGTTTTGTATAAGGGTCTTTGTTCTTCCAGAAAAACCAGGAGATTTGGCTCATTATATCTGCTCTCTTAATGGTAATAGTATTAATGTGTTTGGGGAAAATATGGATAGATAAGAAACAGTACTATGGTTTAAATCAAAGTGTGTTCCCCCCTCCCGCCCCACCACCCCATTTTAAAATTACAGTCAACAAGGCTTTCATTGGACCTTGGTAGCAGAATGATCATTATCTCATTGAAACTGTGACTTGATGGTTTAGTCCTGGAGAGTGGACGTTTCCTGTCCTGGGAACAACCCAAGAGCCAGGTTTGGAGGTGGCAGAGGGAGTAGCATTTAGGGGAGTGAACATTAATTGAGCCCTATGCTACCCTTTCATATATGGCGTCTTTCACCCTTAATAGTAACCACCAACTGTGGGGACAAACATGTTGTTTTTCTCCATTGCACGGTCAAGGAAACAGACTCAGAGATGCTAAGTCACCCATCCAAGGCCACAGCCGAAGGCCAAGATGACTTTCCTTGAAGTCATTCAAATCTAACACAACTAGTAAATGGCAGAATAAGAAATGGAAAATGCCGGGGTCCTACCCCAGCGGGTCCAGGGGTCCCCAAAGGTGTGGACGGAGTCGGCGAAGAAGGAATGACACAGAGACAGCGTTCAGTTGATCATCATAGCCGGGTTCTCTTGTCAGGGTCTCCAGCCAGGTTCTGTAGCCAGTTCTCCAGCCAAGTTCTGTCTAGGAGCTCCGGAGAGGTTCTGCTTCGGATCTCCAGTGAGGTTCTGTAGCCATGTTCCCTCGCTAGGTTCTTCAGCCAGGTTCTCCAGGTACTCCAGCCAGGTTCAGTAGCCAGGCTCCAGTCAGGCTCTCTTGCCAACCTCTGCAGTCAGGTTCAATCCAGGATCCCCCGCCATGTTCTCTCCAGCGAAGTTCCTCTGTCTGCAGGTTCTGTGTAGGTTCTGTCCTCCTGGCTCTCTTGGTCCTGTCTTCTAAGTCCTGTCTCCTAAGTTCTGTGTTCTAAATTCTGTCTCTAGGTTCTGAGGCCAGTTTCTGTCCAGGATCTTTTGCCATGTTCTCTCCAGCGAAGTTCTTCTGTCTGTAGGTTCTGTGTAGGTTCTGTCTTCTTGGCTCCTTCTAAGTTCTGTCTCTCTCTGTCTTGTTACATCTGTATTTATACCAGTTGATTCAATCCTATCAATCTCTATTACAAAGGTTAGGGCGTTTCTTATCTCCATTCCAGGGAGTAAAGATTATGCAGCTTAAGCATGATTGTTTGTAGTTAAAGTGATTAATTACCCGCCTGGCACTTAGTTGAGGGGTTTTATTCCCTCCCTAACTTCAGGGGAAAATCCCTACCTGGGGAAACAACCTTTCTCAGAGAGGTGACCTTGGTTAAAACGCAGCGCCAAGAATGTGAGCAAACATATTAAAAACCGTATGCCATATATGCCAGGTCCTTTGAAACAGCAAGGATGGACCGGCTCCCGGCAGGAAAATGGGTCTATAAGACGTGAAGACTGTATCTTTCTACCCAGTAAATGTTACCTCCAGGACTAACCCAATTCCTGGGAAGTTCATTGGGTTTCTGAAGAGAGTACATGCAAGGTTTAGGGGAAATAAACATAGATGGGCAGTTTGGGCCTGCGTAAAGGTGTGCAACTGAGGGCTTGAGAGGGCTGACACACAGCTAGTGCACCTCTTTCCAAACCAAGCCCCCGCAGAGGATGCATCTGCTAAGAGAAAGGGGTTCTTTCTTTGCAAAAAACAGCTCTGTCCACTTGCCAAGGGGGTGCTTTCTTCTAATTTACACTGATTTGAAGAAGGCCTCATGTGGAGGGAATCTTAGAGTGTACAGGAGGAAAGCTTCTAGAAAACTCTCGTGCACTGCCCAAATAGTAGTAACCTACATTTTATAGCCCTTTGCAGCCACAGGGCCCTCACATACCCCAACTCTTCTCAGTCTCATTTAGAACCCCCAAAGTTACTCCATGTGAACTATGATTCCCCCTCATTACAGATTTAAAAACTAATTAAAAGCTCAGCCACTTGGCCAAAGTCATACAGCTGGTAAACCAAGAAGTTTCAAGCATAAGTCTCCCCCGGCCCCTTACTTCTATTTTTGCAGATCTATGCTTTCGGTCTAACCTCGCTTATCTAGCTAACCACACACAAAGATGCTTGGCTGCCTGCCGGCAACCCCAGCTCAGCAAATCTAAAAAATATTTCGGTCCCTCAGACAAAGAGTTCACTCGCCAACCCTGTCATGGGGAGAGAGTGGTCACTTAGGATGGCGAATGGAAATAGCTCAAGCCTTCAGCACTTCCTCAAGGTGGGCCCAGTCACTGAACATTCTTGGATCAAAACCACAGCAGGCAATGTGATTATCCCGTGGCTGAAACAGCCCTTCCCTTTCAGGAACAGTTTTCTGAAGGCCAGGAAAGGGGGCGTGTCTGGGGGGAAGGCACTGGCAAGCTGGGCTGATGATTAAAATAATAAGGTTCTTTGTTAGCTGGGTCACATTTTTAGGAAATACCACCTGGTCAGTAATAGCATGCACCCCATCATTTAATAAAATGGGCGAAGGGGTAATTTGCAAATTGGACTTTGCAAATTGCCAGTATCTATCTAATTATTTTTTAATCAAAATAATCACTTGGTTATTGGAATTCCATTCTTAAAAATACAGGCCATTTGTCTGGAAGCTGTCTAAAGGAAAAGGATTACAACATATTTGGGGACTTTTTAGCAAAGAATATATTAAAGATTCCACAAGAAATCTCTCCGAATCAATGGTGATATGAATAACAAAATAACCCCCAATCACTGGGCACATTCTTAATTGTCCAGCCCCATGTTTATATGAGAAATTCAATTTGGGGGATTTACAAATATTTTACATGTACTTTACATGTATGTACATGTAAAATCATGAGTACTGGTTATTATGTAAGTGAGAGACAATAGCTACTTCTGAACTATTTCCATGATTCTGAATTCTCATGTCTGAATTACCCACTAACCCCTGGCACTAGGTGGGGAAACCAACAAACCATTCTTCATGTCAGAATGACCACTATACTGGACAAACAGTACAGAGCTCTTTTAAACCCTTCTCTCATACTGGGCTCCTGGTAGTCCAGCTGCAAGCCAAATAAGCAAGCAAGGACCATGATGCTCTACTCCCTAGCCTGCTCTGCTGAATACTGACAACATCAAGTTCAAATATACCAGGTCCTGCCAGATAACAATATGAAGTCCTAAGGGTCCAGGTAGTCAATCAGATAGAAGACTCAGCTTCTCTTCCTTTCATTTTCCTTCTCTTTCTCCACCAATCTCCTGCCAAGGTCCTTCTCCACCAATCTCCTGCCAAGGTCCTGACATGATTATGCTTCCCTGACAGGCCTCTGAGCGGCCTCTTGTTCGGGTTCACATTTTTCCTCCCTCTTTCTCTCTTTGTTGCCCTCTCTCTTCTTTTGCACAAAAGCGTGCATGCACATATACTGTATGGACTGAATTGTGCCCCCCTGCATTCACATGTTAAAATTCTAGCCACAGTACTTAAGAATATGACTCTCTTTGGAGATAGGATCTTTAAAGAGGTAAAGTTTAAGTCACTAGGGTGGCCCTAATCCACTGTGACTGCTAGTCCTTATAAAAAGAGAAAATTAGGACTCAGAGAGAAATAGAGAGAAGATCATGGGAAGTCACAGGAAGGAGACGGCCATCTACAAGCCAAGGAGAAAGGCCTGGAACAATCTTTCCTCGCGGCCCTCAGAGGGAACTGACCCTGCCAACACCTTGATCACGCATGGACCTCCAGCCTCCAGAACTGTGAGGAAGTGAGTTCCTGTTATGGAAGCTGCACAGCCTTTGGTACTTTGTTATGGCAGCCCTAGCAGATTAATGCACACTGCTTCAGCCTTCTTGCTTTTCTTCCAGTGAGCTGAGCTCAGTTGGCACCGGCTGAGAGCTTTCTCTACTTTCCTCTAGCAAGGAAGTGCTGTAGACACGAGGTAGGGAAAGAACACTTTATGGGCAACAGAATTGCAGAAAACTGGGTCAGAAATTAAGAGATGCCACCTGTCCTTTTTCTACACCAACTCATTGTGTTTTGAAGCAAACCACTTACGTTTTTGGGACATCTTCTCATTCATAAAGTGAGAGGCTTGAATTAGATGATTTCAAATGCCTCTCATAATCTTAAAGTTCTGTGGCTTGGCCTGGCTCGTAAGTCAAGGGTCCATCTCGCATTCTACACCCACAGCTCCCTGGATGAGGCTCACAGAAACAGGCAGTGCTTAGGACAATATTTAGTTTTTAAAATGTTTTTTAGTATAAATTATTTTAGCTTGAAGCTAGTTGTTTGGGTTTGCCTACTCTGATGCTTTCCCGCCATGTAAACATATAAGCTTGGGGGGACTGTAAAGGGAGGTGAATGAACTCCGAACCCTTGTGTAAACCGTGAACGAGGGTTAACATGTGACTGAAATGCCCCACATTTGTGATACGTTTGAGCCAAGCTGCGGGTAAGCCACAGTTTCCGCACTTCATTTTTCTTGACGTTGGACCGTAATGAATGCTCAGAGTTCTAAGAGGGATCTTGGAACAAGTCCTTCAGATGAGGGTGTTATTGTGCTTTGTTCTATCTCAGCAACATCCTGGCAATGCACTTATTTCTGTCTCTTCACCAATGTTTAGGGGACAGACTCGGTGGGGCTTCTTTGAGGACTGGAAACCACTTTCTGCCTCAGTTGCTCTTTTTGCTATTTATTGTTGGGGCTGCTATAGACATGTATAAGCCACAGCTGACACCTCAAACATCTATTCATGTCTTCCAATGAAAAATAAAGGCAATATCATCTCTAAATATAACTGTGCAATGGTGTACATCCTTGAGAAAGAGATGGACTGAAGATACAATTACCATCAATATATTCAGTGTCTCCTTCAAGAAGGCACCTGTTGACATAATGCATCAGCTACAAAAGCTGAAAACCCAAAGGGATCCCTGGTGCTGCCAGGCCACAATAGTCTCGTTTTTAAATAAAATGTCTGCTTTCCCTACAGTCCCACAGAAGGCCTTTCCCCTTTCCACAGCACTTAGTCCCCAAAGGAAACTCTGCTCATGCCAGTTGGAAAATAACATCCCTAGTTTGACCGTTAAGGGAGGAAGTTCCAACCACAGGAGACAGACTAAACGAATTCCTGAAAGCATCCACATCATTCATGCTAGAAAACAGGCGTCTGATTTGGCTTTGCTGGTGCCCAGTGTGTGCTGGACTGTGGGCTGATTGGTCTCTGCTGAGGCTGCCTCCCTTCCGGGCCGATCAGGGCCGGCCTCCCCTCAGGAAAGCTCCAGGCTGCCCAGAAGTGGCTGCCAGGCATTCTCTGCTCCAGACATCCCCACTCTAGGAGTCTGCTACACAGACGCTCTCTTCTCCCTTTTGGGTCTAAGGGTCTCATCAGGGGGAGCCTCTTTATTGTTCTCCTGGGTTATACAACAACAACAGGAACATTCCCTCCAAAAGGACTGCTATTAAGCACATATGCTCCCTAGGTGCAGAGAGGCCCTCACAAGCACAGAGCACGATTTTGTTTATTTAGTTAATTGCCTTCTGGACAACACAGTGGGCCTGGCCTGGGAAGAAGAGAGATGAGCTTTACCCGTAACACTTCTGTAAGCCTCTAGGGGGCGCTGGAAGCAGGGGCTGAAGGACACAAGGTGCCGAAAGGGAAGAAAAAGCCCACACAGGAACTAGATTTGCCTGAGATGCTTGTTAAAAACCGAATCCTGGGCCCCACCCTCTCATTAGAGCTAAGATATCAGTTCTCAACCAGGGGCAATTTTGTCCCCCAAGAGACATTAGACAATGGCTGAAGACATTTGTGATTGTCACAATTGGGGAGGTAGCTACTGGCATCTAGTGGGTAGGGGCCAAGAATACTTCAGAATCCTACAATGCACAGGAACACCCCCCCCCCCCAAAGAATGACCGATCCCATTGTCAATAGTGCTAACACTAAGAAACTCGGATCTATGGGTTAGAGGGGGTGCCAAGTACCTGCGTTTTCTATTTATTTATTTTCTTTATTGATTAAAGTATTACATATGTGTCCTTATTCCCCCCATTACCCCACCCCCACCCCCTAACCCGGCTTGTGCCCTCACCTCCCTGGTGTCTGTGTCCATTGGTTAGGCTTATATGCATGCATACAAGTCCTTTGGTTGATCTCCCCCCATCCCCGCGCCCCGCCTTCCCTCTGTGGTTTGACCGTCTGATCGATGCTTCTCTGTCTCTGGGTCTGTTTTTATTCATCACTTTATGTTGTTCATTATATTCCATAAATGAGTGAGATCATGTGATATTTACCTTTCTCTGACTGGCTTATTTCGCTTTGCATAATGCTCTCCAGTTCCATCCATGCTGTTGTAAATGGTAGGAGTCCCTTCCTTTTTGCAGCAGTGTAGTATTCCATTGTGTAGATGTACCACAGTTTTTAATCCACTTATCTGCTGATGGGCACTTAGGTTGTTTTCAAATCTTAGCTATGATAAATTGTGCTGCTATGAACATATGATTAGTGTTTCTAGTTTTTTGGGCTATATTCCTAGAAGTGGGATCACTGGGTCAAATGGGAGTTCCAATTTTAGTTTTTTGAGGAAACTCCATACTGTTTTCCACAGTGGCCACACCAATCTGCATTCCCACTAGTAGTGCATGTTCTACTGGGTTCCTTTTTCTTTGCATCCTTGCTAGTACTTGTCATTTGTTGATTTATTGATGGGAGCCATTCTGACAGGTGTGATATAATACCTCACTGTCATTTTGATTTGCATCTCTCAAATGATTAGTGACTTTGAGCATGTTTTCATATGTCTCTTGGCCTTCCTTACTTCCTCTTTTGAAAAGTATGTATTTAGGTCCTTTGTCCATTTTTTTGATTGGATTGTTTATCTTCCTTTTGTTAAGTTGTATGAGTTCCCTGTAAATGTTGGAGATTAAACCCTTATCGGAGATAACATTGGCTAATATGTTCTCCCATGCAGTGGGCTTTCTTGTTGTTTTGTTGATGGTTTCTTTTGCTGTGCAGAAGCTTTTTATTTTGATATAGTCCCATTTGTTTATTTTCTCTTTAGTATCCATTGCCCTAGGAGCTGTATCGGTGAAGATATTGCTTTGGCATATGTCTGAGATTTTGCTGCCTGTGGGTTCCTCTAAGATTTTTATGGTTTCCCGTCTTACGTTTAAGTCCTTATCCATTTTGAGTTTATTTTTGTGTATGGTGTAAGTTGGTGGTCTAGTTTCATTTTTTTGCATGTATCTGTCCAATTTTCCCAACACCATTTATTGAAGAGACTGTCTTGACTCTGTTTTTAATAAGCTCTCTAGGTGATTCCAGTGCACACTGAGGTTTGAGCCCCTGCCCATGCCTTGGCAATCAGTTGACAACATCAGGTTGCCAGGGCAGTGAGGGTGGATAGAGACAGGAATGCAAGTACATGGAATATGCCCAAATCAGGATCAATGAGGACAATAATTGCCTACTTCACAAATTTACTCTAGACAGACCCTTGGAAGACTTTAATAATAGGTTTTATATGGGACTGTAGACATGAGTAAGTGCAGGTCCAGAGGCAGAAAGGCAAGGGTTTATTGAGCAGCTGTGCCTTCGAAATATCAACCTCACTGCCAATTTTCCATCATTACCTTTACAGATTTAATTCTGTAAGAGTGTTTGCAAGCCCTCTCTCAAGTGCACTATGTTGCTGGGTAGGGCCCTATCTTCAACCTAAAATGTTATAAGTTGATAATGGAAAGAACAGAAGTTAATTCTATTAACTTGTATCTTGTATCTTGGTCATTTGGTGTGCAACAGGAGGCTAAGAGAATCTATCCGTCTTTGGGGAAAGATGTGAAAAAATTAAGAAACATCTTAACTATCTTCTTGTGCTCAAGACAGTACCATATCGACAGTCAAATGACTTGTGCTCTACTTTTTCTCTCTCTATTCAGCAGCCATATACTTTGGTCAAGCTGCTCTCTGGGGACTTCAGTGTCCTTGCCCATGATGATGCTGGACCTGTCTAACTCACTGCATTTCTGTAAGGATCGCCAGGAGAATGACCAAGAAAGGGCCTTTTAAAAAGTTACAATGGAAAGAAATGATTGTGCTTGTAGGTGAAAGGAAAGAAACCAGTAATATAAACCTGATATGAATGAAAATGTTTTTCTATTAAGTCATGGAGTTGATGGAAGGTATCTGTCATTTTCTTGGGATAATTATGAATCCTCATGGCGGTAAAGAATCAGAAGAGAAACCGAAGTAGACTATTTTTTCCCTTGCACCGTAATTTAAAGGTTTAGAATTTTCTTAAAGGAATACAAAGGATATAATCAAAGTCATATGGGACCTACCAATATTGCTGTTTCCATTACAAACTAAGCCTGTTTAATTAGGTCATGTAGACCCCATAAACAACTTGAGACCTGGCTTTGTTGTTTTGGTTACTTAAGGCATGCCTCTTTGCCAATTCTACTGCAATCATTGTCTTTCTCCTGAAATGTTATTATTTCCATGACATAAAACCTGCATATTGGCCATAAGTGAACTATTTCCCTGTTCACCCAAAATAACAAAATTTATTTTACCCTGTTTACCTACAAGGGCAATAACATTAATTGACTCATGAAACTGAACACTATTTTTATGACCATTTTTAGCATTCTATTCAAGTATGCTTTAAGACACCATGTTAATGTTCTTAGAGAAAAACGTTACTATTATGGAAACAAATAAAAAACACACCAAACAACAACAAAAACAAGGCAATCTCTTGATATAGACTGTAATGAGATGTGGGATGAGAAGAGCCAGGAAATATGGGTAACTCAATGGTCAGTCCCAGATACTTCAATCAGCTCCCCACTCCTAACACTGTATATACACCCAGTCAATTCCCATCTCTTAACACCACCTCCCTCCCCCCTGCACCCTGTCATTTCCTCTATTATTTCTCATTTATCTATTGGCTCAGCTCATGTGCACATGGGATTATCTTTACTTTTATGTTTGGTATAATGCCTGATAACTGTAGACAAAGGCCCCATATCTCTCATTTTACAGATGGGAAAACTCAAGTACCAAACTATTAGACTTAGTGAAGGTCAGTACCTCTCAGAGGTTTTTTAGGGAATAAACCAATGTAAGCCTTGTGGGTTAATCACTTGACTCTAACCCAACCTTTCCACCTACTTTTACTAAGCATTTTAAAACACCTTGTAATTGTCTTCGCATTGTTTTATCAGTTATTCCACCTTACCCAGTAGCATGCTTTTTCTTATTTAACCACAAAGAAATAGGTAGTGAATGACTAAGGCTGTTTCTACATAAATGAGATGTGCTCTATGAACTACTTCTATAGGCTCAGGTTCAAGTCCAACAAAAGCTCATGGCAATGTCATGGGAAATACCTACAGGATTTCCTCTGGCAACCGAAGCCACCCATCACCCAGCAAAGATGAGGAGATTCTCACTAAGGGAACAGCCATCAAAAGAGTCCTCTGAGGCACACTGACCATGAAGATAAGCACAAAAAGAGTCATAGTAAAGTATCTAGAAATGTTACCAGGTAGAATGTGGCCTAGACTACGAACAACTCATGGTTTTAAAAGGTTTCCCCTTTCTCCTCCACCTCTGTCCTAGAACACAGAATGTTCTATAAATGTACCTTTTAGAAATGTGTTCAGCAGTCCTGCTGAGCCAACTCTGGATTAGAGCTCAGAGCCACCATGCTTCTAGTCTAGTGCTTCTATTCCCATGTCACATTTTCTTTCAATGTTTAAAACAAATGTCATTTACAGTTGACATAAAATATTATTTTATATTAGTTTCAGGTGGACAGCATAGTGGTTAGACTTTTATATGATTTACAACGTGATATTCCCGATAGGTCTAACACCCACCTAGCACCATACAGAGTTACCATAATATTTTTTAAAAATATATTTTATTGATTTTTTACAGAGAGGAAGGGAGAGGGATAGAGAGTTAGAAACATTGATGAGAGAGAAACATCGATCAGCTGCCTCCTGCACACCTCCTACTGGGGATGTGCCCACAACCAAGGTACATGCCCCTGACCGGAATTGAACCTGGGACCCTTGAGTCCACAGGCCGACGCTCTATCCACTGAGCCAAACCGGTTAGGGCGAGAGTTACCACAATATTATTGACTATATTCCCTATGCTGTGCTTACGTCCCCCATGACTATTTTGTGACTACCAATTTGTACTTCTTAATCCCTTCACCTTTGTCATCCAGTCCTCCAACCCTCCCATCTGGCAACCATAAGTCTGTTCTCTGTATCTATGAGTCTGTTTCTGTTTTGCACCATCACTTCTTTGCAAAGAATTTTATACACACCAATGTGACACAGCCTCCTGGAAAGAATGCTCTAAATGCCTCCCGAGAGCCTTTGATTACCCTGAGGAAGCACAAAATATTCATGAGAAATCGCTCCTTTGTCTTCCTATAATTAGCTGGTTTTCTTCCTCTTCTTGATTCTACACCTGATGACGCACTGACTTGGCTAAACAACAACGTAAGTAGAGACTACACTCATTACCCTATGATATACATATCAGTGCCAATGTGAAATTTCTGCTCCAGCTTCAGAATCATTACTTTCTCTGTTGGTAACAAAAATGTATCTCTAATATGGCTTTCACAGTGATCATTTTCCTAATTACTTAGGAAAACCTACCTTTTTGGTTATTGCTTTATTTATAGCTCATACCAGTCATTACCCTGGCATGACATTAGGTAAAAAGTCTTACCTCTAGGTCTTTTTCTCTGCATTTCAGGGCAGTAGTGGGGGAAATACTGTGTTGTTGTTGTGTTTTTTTTGGTCTTAAAACACATGAAATAGATACATCTGTATAATTTTATCAAGGTTGCCAACTTGCATGAACACCTGGCACTTTTTATGGCATCAAACACCCAGCAAATTATAAAGGAATTATGAGAATGCCTGTAAATGCTTTGAAATGGTAAACACCCTTCAATTCTTCTATGTACAATAGCCTGAGGTCCACCCTTTCTTAACTGACTAGTCTTCTGTCTGAGGGCTGAGTTCTAGTTCTTTTTATGTCCAGCCTTCTTCCTGGGTGGAGAAGGAAGAGAAACTGGTGTTTCTATCAACAGGTAGCCAGATACTGGTTCTTTCCAAAGCACTGATTAGTTTAGTTTTTTTCCTTTTATAGTAACACACACACACACACACACACACACACACACACAGAATGAGCAGTTAGAAAACATTGCGATATGGTCACTGTTAAGGTTCCTTAGTATTCTCTTACGCCCTCCATCCCTCCATTGATTCTTGGCCAACTTTGCACCAAGCACGAGGCTCTGCCATCAACATCATGGAGCCCCTCACAGGTGGGCAGCCCTGGGTACTTTCCTTTGCACTATTCCCACCTGAGAGGGGTCTAGCCAAACCATACCCTCTCACAGAGCCAAGGAAGAGAACAACTTTGTTACTGAAAACAGAGAGAAGAGATTTCAAATAAACAGCATTCCTCCCTCCTCATAAAATATGCAACCTGGTCCATCCAGTTTCTTCTTTTCAGGTGATGGTGTGGGGAAGTCAGTGACCAGGGTGAGCTAGGACGGGCTATCCTAAGGCCTGATGGGGCTTGGCTACTGTCACTACTGCTTCTCCAATTATTCTCATTCAGAATGTGAACTATTACACATTGCCTGTGGCACATTGCAGGGGACACAAAGCATGTGAAAAAATTTGCATAGCAATTGGTTTCAATCAGCTATTGGTTAAATATAAGTGTCTCAAAAAAACCCACTAAAAACCCCACTAAAACCAGTTGCAAACACCCACCCCCAAGTCTGGCACCCAGAACACACAAGGCTGGCTGGTTGGGTGTCTGGATCGCTCCTCGGGTGGGACACCACGGGTCTGAGTTTTACCTGCACCCCTCTCTCTAGCCTGGCCACAAACCACTGTGTGAATGAGACCTTTCTTCAAGCCTGAGTCAGGAGCAGCAGGGACAGAAAAACACCCCTGGCAGCACTGTCTTTTTTTTTTTTTTAATAATTTTATTTTATTGCTTACAGTATTACAAAGAGTAGTACATATATCTCCTTTTTCCCCCCATTGACCTTCCCCCGGCCTCCCCTCCCCCTCCCCCAGTATCTTGTGTCCATTGGTTATACTTATATGCATGCATACAAGTGTTTCAGTTGATCTCTTACCTACCCCGCTTCCAACCCTCCCCCGCAGCACTGTCTTTTGCTACCTAGACCAGCTCCTCCTATGGTTTGGCTGCACTGGGGGCTCCTATTAACCCAGGGGCAATGCAGGGAAGAGGCCACATGTAACTGGAGGTGAGGCATGAAATCAGACTGTGCTGCTTCTCTGAATGGACTGGGTTCCTCTCTGGAAAACCACTAAATTGCAATTAGGCCCAACTATTCATAGAGAAGTCAGAGTCTATCCGCTTGCTCTGCCAGATGGCTTAAGCCTAGCATTATGGTATGTGTTTGGATGAGAGCTCTTCCCCATGTAGCCCGAGTCTCGCTTGATTTGTCTGTGATTCCAAGGCTGTGATGGAAAGAGCCTTCAAACTCGCAGGTGTGCAGCTCACCGGGGCCACCACACAAACATTCAAAGCGCAGCAGCCACGAGTGTCCAGGCTCCAGGCAAGGCCAAACACCAGCACATGGGAACAAGGGCCCTTCGGGGCAGAGAGAAAAGAGAAGGTAACTGAAGACCCTCAATAGGGACGACATGTTCTGCAACTTCTGGAAGTAATCAGAGGGAGCAAGCCAAAGAGAGCTTAACATTCATGCACAGACCTAACTGGCCACGTCCAGGGATTCGACTGGTTGAAGGGGATCCAGAAACAGGTCCCACTGAAAGTGGAGTCAGTTCCAAGGGCTATCTGCTTTGAGTTGTGTATTTTCTTAAACTTTAAATAAGGTAGATTTCCTCACTAAAATCAGATTGGCTGTGTAACCATCCCACCACATCAAAGGCACTCTCTATGGAAACCATACGGGTCAAGGGCTCCCTGTGCCACAAACAGGGCCACAAGGGGAACTACCAGATGCTAGACGTACCAGGTGCCCCAGGCCAGGGACTAGAGAAATGTCTGTTGTCCATTTCCCAGAAGGTTCCCAGCAATGCTTTCTGCTCTTCTGGTCCTGGAGGGGTACGGAGTCTCAAGCAGAAGGGGAATCATGCTGCTCACCGTCGACAAAGAGCATACAGTATTTCCTTACCGAGTTAGGTCTGGGATGGTACAATGCTCAGATGTTCCCTACGTCCTCCTTTTCCAATTATCCATTTATTTAAAAAATATTTTTATTGATTTCAGAGAGGAAGGGAAAGGAAGAGAGAGATAGAAACATCAATGATGAGAGAGAACCACTGATTGGTTGTCTCCTACATGTCCTCCACTGGGGAGCGAGCCTGCAACCTAGGCATGTGCCCTGATGGGGAATCGAACCATGACCTCCTGATCATACGTTGCTGCTTGACCACTGAGCCATACTGGCTAGGCGCCAGTGACTCATTTTTAAGTATGTACTATAAAATTTTAGAACTTTGAAATTTCTCCCCTTGTAGCATAAGCATTATGATTCTTACAAACATTCTTTTGTTTGCAGAAAATGATTCAGCTCCAACTTGTCTGGTTTAACCTCTGCTCTGATGTCTTCAAAGTGTATGTGTACAGAGGCCTCCCAATACCGGGACTGCTGTTACCTAAACCCACACCATCAGAGACGTTGCTCACTACACGTTTTAAGAGTAAAAGTAAGCTTTCAGAGGACAGTGACAGCAGCTGCTCTTAAGAGCCCACTGCAGTGAGGCTCCTCTCACTTAGCCACCAGCTGCAGAGAGTATTAATACCCGAGATCCTTCCATGGGGCATCTGTGACAAAGGTTGACTTGGCAACATGGTTAAACATGGAAGCAGTATTTTCGGTTGCTCTAGTTTGTTTGTTTTTTTTCTCTCAGGCTACTCTAATGAGGGTCAAATGCCATTTAAATAAATGAAATTTAAAAAGGCACAGCAACTGCACTCTTCCTGCTAACAGCCCAAAAGGACAATGGGGCTTCACTTGAATGTACTCCAACCCCAGCCTCTGAGCCAAGGGCCACTCTGGCTTGAAAAGCCTATTAAGAACAAGGGTTAAAGCACTGCAGAGTCTTCTGTTGGAGCAGCCATTGGCATGGAGTGGTTACAGATGTAAGTGTCCTTGCTTATTGGGGTCAAACATTTGTCTACGGTAAAATAAAGGCACTGGACTCCTTTCTAAAAATAAATGCCAGAAATGTGTTCTATGACTTCAGGATTCTCCAGTGGGTGGGTGGAGGCCTCCACTGAGTCAGGATACAGATAGCAATTGGATCAACTTCGGCAAAATGCTCTCTAAAATCATGTTGACTTGGCAAGGTCATGTTAAAGAAAGAGGTTAGGTTGAATACAATGATTTCTCTAAGGAAAAGAGTGAATAATTAGTGCCAAACCATTCGCGTAGTGGAAAGTTCTACATTTTGGGAAGATGAGAGAGGTTCTCAAGAAGCTGATCAGCATGTTCCATTGCTATGTTTTTCCTGAAAGAAATTTAAAATTTGTGATTTTTTTAATTCCAGTTTCTAATAATTTATACCAAATAGGAAAAGTAGACACCTCTTTAGTTGTGTACCGGAAACTCAGGATCACTGAATAGTTCTGAGTATGAATTCTGGATTCAAGAACAATAAGTTGCCCAGACGATGGAATGTATGAATTAAGTTCAACAGAGAAAAATACTAGGTACACGAGTTGAATCAGAACTTTACACTTAGCAACAGCATTAACATCTGTAAGCTCACCCTGAGTCATAAAAAAGTCGGCCAAGAAGCTTGAAAACACACAGATCTACTAAATTTTTAAAAGAGGCAAACACTGAAATAAAAATGTTAAAGCATGACATGCTAAACTCCTTTAAAAATCTCTTTATAAGTACAAATAAGTGAAATTTGGAGAATCAGAAACACAGATACGTTTGACCAAAAAAAAAAAAAAGGGGTCCAGGAATACTTGGCAAAGACAAACACATAAATCAGCTGTTCCAGATGACACACGTCCTCGGGGAGTGAAAGATTTTGACTAATATGCTTACTGAACACTGGTGCAGTAAAGATGAATAATTAGTTCTGAAAAATTACCTTGCACACAGGGGATGTCAGGAGATTGGAAAGAGACCAACCACATGTGATAGTGATGCAGCAAGAAAGCAGAAGAAAAGAGTAGTGAAAAATTAGTGTAGGACACATGAAATTGTTGGTTTAACAAATTGTGGAGTAAATATCAGGTTTCTTTAGGATGAATAAACAAAGAACAACCTGCATTTAAATGACCACAGAAGAGTTTATGAGATTATTTAAAGACTTTAATACAGTTCGTGTTATAGTTAAGAATGTAAACGGATAGAGAGGGGGGGCAGTGAGCTGAACATGCAGTGTCTTCAGAAAGATAGACCCAGAATAGCTGCAGCAATCTTGAGAAAGAAGAACAAAGTTGGAGGGATCACAATACTAGATATCAAGCTATACTAAAAGGCCACTGTATTCAAAACTGCCTGGTACTGGCACAAGGACATATAGACCAATGGAACAGAGCAAAGAACCCAGAAATTGACCCAAGCCATTGTGCTCAATTAATATTTGACAAAGAAGGCAAGAGCATACAATGAAGTCAAAACAGTCTCTTCAATAAATGGTGTTGAGAAAATTGGACAGATACATGCAAAAAAATGAAACTAGACCACCAACTCACACCATACATAAAAATAAACTCAAAATGTATAAAGGACTTAAACGTAAGATGGGAAACCATAAAAATCTTAGAAGAATCCACAGGCAGCACAACAGCAGACATATGTTATAGCAATATCTTTATCGATATAGCTCCTAGGACAATGGAGACTAAGGAGAAAATAAACAAATGAAACATCAACATTATCTATAATAATAAAAAGGTAATATGCTAATTAGACAGACGTCCTTCCTGGCGAAGCTGGGGTCGGAGGGAAGCAGCCCGGGTCCTAGGTGCCTGCCAGCGGCAGGAGGAGAGAAGCCTGGGTCCCGGGTGCCGGAGGGAAGCTGATACCGGCAGCCGGGGGAAGGAAGGCCTACTCTTGCATAAATTTTCATGCATCAGGCCTCTAATTTTCATGATTAGTCCAAGATTCAAAAGGGGGGCTGAAAATGGACAGAAATCACAAACAAGTGTGGTAGTAAGCTCAGTTGTGGGAGGTGTTTCAGAGCGCGTCTAAACACTCCACCATCACATCAGCCTGACTCAACACCTGGGACAGGGTGTCACAAAAATGTATGGATGATGCTCAGTTGGGATGTGCCACAGGAGATGCGATTCAGGAAGAAGAAGAAGAAGAACAACAATGCCGGGGTCCAACCCCAGCAGGTCCAGGGGTTCCCAAAGGCGTAGACGGAGTCGGCGAAGAAGGAAGGACACGGAGACAGTGTTCAGTTGATCAGCAGCCTAGCCAGGATCTCTAGCCCGGATCTCCAGCCAAGTTCTGGTCTGGATCTCCAGAGAGGTTCTGCTTCGGATTTCCAGCGAGGTTCTGTAGCCATGTTCCCTCGCTAGGTTCTCCAGCCAGGTTCTGTCCAGGCTCTCCAGTCAGGTTCAGTGTCCAGGTTCCAGTCAGGTTCTCCTGCCAATCTCTGTAGTCAGGTTCAGTCCAGGATCCCTTGCCATGTTCTCCCGCTAGGCTCTGTCTCTAGGCTCTGAGGCCAGTCCCTCTCCAGGATCCTCCGGCATGCTCTCTCCAGCAAAGTTCTTCTGTCTCTAGGCTCCGTGTAGGTTCTGTCTTCTTGATTCTGTTCTAAGTTCTGAGTGTTTCTGTCTTGTTACAACTGTATTTATACCAGTTGATTCAATCCTATCAATCTCTATTACAAAGGTTAGGGCGTTTCTTATCTCCATTCCAGGGAGAAAAGATTATGTAGTTTAAGCATGATTGTTCGTAGTTAAAGGGATTAATTACCCGCCTGGCACTTAGTTGAAGGGTTTTATTCCCTCCCTAACTTCAGGGGAAAATCCCTACCTGGGGATTCAACCTTTCTCGGAGAGGTGACCTTGGTTAAAACACAGCGCCAAGAAGGTGAGCAAACATATTAAGAACCGTATGCCATATATGCCAGGTCCCTTGAAACAGCAAGCATGGACCGGCTCCCGGCACAACAACAAAGAACTATGTTAGACACAGCTGCAATTAAAGAGAATCCACCAAAGCATAGATATGAATAAGCTGGAAAAATTTAGAAAGCCACACAATTTAGGGTTGAGAAAATGAAACATGAATTCACACTGAGCAAGAATGAGGGTGGTGTGGAGAGGGAGGCCATTTGTATTTGAGATTCCATGCAAAATTATATTCAGAGCATGTGACCCAGCGTGATGTTTAACCAGGTAAAAACCTTCAGGAATAATCCAGCAAAGGTAAAAGCAGAAGTAGCAGAATTTCCGATCCACCCAGCCAGCCCAGGTGCCAGCTCCTTTTCCACGGGCCCCACTGACGGCTCACAGGAATCCTGGGCTGTGGGATCACCATTCCCATTTTACAGATGCCACACTGAGGCCTAGAGAGGTCAACCCCATGTAAGGACACACAGAGTTAGTAAGTGTCAGGTCTAGGGCTTACAAACAGAACAGCTGGACTCCAAAGTCACAATCTCAAATGCCCTCACAGCTCCATCCCTCACTTCCTTTTGGTTTCTGCTCCAATGACACTTTCTCAGAGGGGCCTTCTTATAAAAATAAACCAGGATAAGGAAACACTTTCACTTCATACCACTTATTTCTGACTGACATGTTTGCTTATTGCTCTCTTACTGGAGTATAGTATATTGCAGAATTCTTAGAGCCTAGACCAAGCATGTCAAACTCAAAAGCTAACACAGGCCAAATAAACGAGGCATGCGGCCTGTGGGCCACGAGTTTGACATGCTTGGCCTCTAGACCATGCCTGGTATTTCATAGGTACTTGATTAATATTTGTTGTTATTAAATTATATGCTTCCTTTTCACCAAGTGTAAACACAATTCATCTGTCAGCAGGTTGCCTCGTTTGGAAAATGAGACTTATAAGACAAAACACTGAACAGAGAATAAGAACTTCTAAGAAGTAGGAAATATCTTGCTATATATTGTTAGAACATTAATTTACTTTATTGGACAAAGCATCAATCCAATAATGTAAAGTACTGTTTTTATCAATAGAAATTCCCTGCCTTTGTTAAATGTGAAACAAGTAAAGAATGTGAAGGAGAACCAAGTCACCGGACTTCTTTGGGGTTCACATGCCTCCACCCAACCCCGTTAACCACACCAAGAAAATAGGAGATGAAGGTACGCACATGGAAAACAACTGAAAAGCGAAAAGTCAATCATTCCGATGCTTTCCTTAGTGATACTGAGCAAGTGAATGGGGAGCTTAAAAAAACACACACACATTGACCACATTTCCCACAGAATAACCTAAGCTGCCTGGTTATTTTGTAATGGAAGAAACAAAGCCTCCGTTACAGGGAACACTGTTTTTCTCAGTCTCCTTCATCCTCCCCAGTCCTATAGGTGAGCCCTAGACATACTTCCTGTCTAGTTGCCATTTGGACTTACCCTCTCTAAAGCAGACTAAATGTTTGGGGGTTTTAATGGAGAATCAGCACCTCTCAGGTGTTAAATTATTCCTTTGTGATGTTAAAGGAATTATAGTTCCCTGATGAGGGTGATAGAACTCAAGGAGGCTGGAAGAGAGGAAGCCTTCAGTCACTAGACACCAACACTGCTGCCCAATGCTTACGGTTATCTTTCCTAGAGAGAAAAAAACACGCAGGAAGTGAGAGGGGGAGCTGGCTGGTGGAGTAGCAAAGACAAAAACATTAAAATAGCTAAAGTTGGTCACTGATGCCCATGTGCCAGGCACAGTACTGGGGCTGCATATGCATGACCTCATTTAGTCCTAACCCCACAAGACTGACCTCAGAGAAGTGCAGGCAGCTGCCTGGAGACACACAGTAGTAAGTGACAGAGCCAGTGACATGTAATGCTCCATGGCCCACACATCCCTGATGATACTCAAACCTTCACAGGGTTTCTATCATGCGGGCAGCGGTGGCAGGGGGCTTCTTTTTTGATGGTGCCCAGGTGTTGTTCTATAAAAACAGCAGCAAACTTGGCAGAAAGGGTTGTTCCAGATGCCTTTACAACAGATCCTTTTGATCCTCTTTAATCTATCATCAATTAGCTCATGAGGCCAAGAACATTTTTGGCTGACCACTTGAAAGACGTTTTTGGGACCACTTGTAGTTGGTCCCCTTATGCCTACTTCAGTGGAAAAAATAATTGTACATGCTAGAAAGCTCTGTCTTCAGCATAATTTTAACTGGCCAGAGAAACTACCCAAATATTTCACCAAGAAGTTTCATCTATACAGCAATTTACTTTTCTGAATCCATCTCTGTCCCCAAACTGGCCCTAGTGAACTGTAAAGGCCTGGAGCAACCGGACAGCCCCCAGCCCCCACCCAGCAATGCCATCTCCACGGCAGCAAAGGGAGTTGCAGGGGGGAAAGCCCTGGTTCTAGAATGAGGATGCCTGTGCTCCAGGTTGGCTGGACCATTAAGGGAGTTTCCTTAAACTCAGTGAACCTTGGTTTGTCATCAAGAGGATGGGGACTCACTGCATTTGCTGTGAGTGCACATGAGGCCATGTGTCATCACCACATCTGTTTACAGTGCTCTCGCCATGCTCCAGGCATCACGAAGTGCTTCATGTGCATTACATTTAATTCTTACCCTGTGAGTTAGGTCCTATCATTAAGATGAGAAACTCGAGGCCCAGCTGAAGTTAAGTAATTAATCTAGCTGAGGTTACACAGCTGGTAAGTAATGCAGCAGCATTTGAACTCAGACCCAAAGGACCTCAGAGGCCAGATTTTTAATCAGAAGCTAATTCATGATTGGGCTCTGCCCTGCCTTTCTCCTGCCATCCTTTATACATGAAACCCTTAGAATTATATGCAAATCCCTGGAATGACATATTCAAATGTAAAGCTTCATTACTGTCAAATGGCCCCAGGTTGCATGCGTACAAAATTGGGCAAGGATGTCCCGTGATAGCATTCTTTGAGCATGCCCAGATGGTCAGACACTCTGAGAGGACATTAAGTTCCTAATGTGTGACATGCACGGTCACATGCATTATTGTATCCCATCTATGCTCTTGCTTTGCCCAAAGCTGTTAGTTTAAAATTTTAACAACTGACTCCAGTTTTATTATTTCCTGAGGACACATTAAAATAATGAATGCATTATCATCGTTTCCCCCCAAAATGTCATGATCTTATTCAGGGTCACAGAGCTTGTTACGGTCAGGGTAATCATTTGGGTAAATTACTATGCCTAAGTTCCTTCTTCTATAAAATGGAAAGATTGGGCTAGATCATCTCTATGGCCTCCTTTGGCTCTAAAATATATGGTTCTGGGTCACAGACTCCACTAGCCAAATGCCATGCCAGACCCAGCCTTCCTCTTCAGGTTGGGGAAGGGAGACAAGGAGTAGGGCAGAGAAAGGAATAGGAGCTGCAGTGTCACGGTAACAAGGAACGAAAGGAAGTGGCTGAAGAATGAAGAATGGGAGATGGAGAGTCGAGAGAGAAGGGGAATGTGGTAGAGAAGTGCCCACTGCTGGAAGTGGAGCTGCGTGGGAGGCGTGGTCCGGTCCACTAACAAAGGACTCAGACTTCACTCCAAGCTGCTCATTGCACCATTTTCAGCTCAGGTAAGTCACTAACCTGGCTCTCCGTGGAAGGAGGAAGGGAGAGTGGAAGGAAGGGAAGGAAGGAAAGGAAGAGAAGGGAAGGAAGGGACACAGACACACAGTGGTACCAGATGCTCACACAGGAAGGGGGTTACCGTAAGACTGATGACTGTACCTCAAGGCATGCACGAGCCCTTCCAAGAGCCTGACCAGGGACTTAGCAAGTAGGAATTTATGACTGTCTTTTTTTTTTTTTTTTTTTAAGGACTCCTCAAATTTGAAATACTTCCAGTTTCACAACCCTGGACCCTCCCTAGCACCACTCTTGGTGTTTATGAATGCAGGTGTGGTTGAAGGTGGAGGAAGCTGGAAGAGAGTGGGGTCCACATGGGCCACACGAAGGGAGGGGTGGTGATAAAAAAAAAAAAAGGAAACATGACTATGAGAAAAGATGTCTGGTTCTATGAGAAAAGATGTGTGGTTCTTTAGCCTGAGAGCTTTCATTGGCCTGCAGGAATGGGTCATCTCCTGCCCTATTCCTTCCAAGGCCAGTCCTGGACTGGCAGTGGGAAGTCTCCTCTGTTGGCTTTGAAGGGGTTGTGCTCTAATGCCAATGAGTACTGAGAGCCCGTTTCTCCATGTTGGTCCCCAAAGTGACGACACCCACAAGGAAGGTGGGGAGACTCTAATAAAACTCTTATGTACAATTTCCTCTTCCCCTTTAAGAACATTGTGTTTTATAATGGACATACTACATGTGTATAATGCATAAATAGATAACCATACATATAATAGGCATGTGGATAAATTTCTTTATTAATATAGGTCTGTATCAAAAAAGTTGGGAGATTACTGCCCTGGGGAGAAGATATTCCTTTATTGCCTTAAAGTTCCCCTCTTAAAGCTTTTGGGTGACCAGGCCATCAAACACACTCACCTTGGTTAAACTTGGTTGAATGCTTTGAATCTTGCCTCCTTTACATTTCCCTTGCCCTCACAGTCAGTCAAAGTAATTGCTTTATTTTTCTCTTTTCCAGCTACTAGCTCAGCATTTTGAGTTTGCCTAAGCTATATTCTTCAAAATTTACCTCAAGAATGTCTTTGTATCAATGGAGTGTGAATGGGGACTTAAGAGATATGGCAACCAATAGCAAGATATAGACCAGTGGTTCTCAACCTTGGCTACACATTAGAATCACCTGGAATCTTTTTAAAATCCTGATTTCTGGGCCTCATCCTCCGGAAATTCTGTTTCTTTGTTACTAATGTTGTGGCCTCACCCCATAACAAAGAAACAGAATTTCCGGAGGATGAGGCCCAGAAATTAGGATTTTAAAAAGATTCCCAGGTGATTCTAATGTGCAGCCAAGGTTGAGAACCACTGGTATAGACCTTATTTAGTTCACAATTCAAACTGTTAATAGAAAAGTTATGAGATAACAGGGAAAATATGAACTGACCTCATATTTGATAATAAGGAAATATGCTTACTTATGTTTGGTGTGATATTAGTGTTCTGGTTATATTTCTTAAACCATCTTTATCCTTTACAGGTAAATACTGAAACAATGGCAGGTGAAATATGATGCTTGAGATTTGCTTCAAAACAATTCAAGGAAGATATAGATGAAATAAGATATCCATGAATTGTTAATTATTAAAGGTGGGTAATAAGGTGCATGGAGATTCATTATAGTCTTCTACTTTTGAATTGAGATTTTCATTATAAAAAGATAAAATAAAATAAATCAACCAAACTCGAAGCAATCAGTGATATCTTAAAGAAATCCCCATTTTGCCTTTTATCTACCAACATTTCTTTTGGCATGTGACCCAAAGAAAGGCCAACACAATTTGCCAAGCACTGGAGTGGTATCTTGAAACTCCTGGGTTTTGCATTTTAGACCAGAAAGCAAACTGTCTGGGACTGAAGTTGCTTTACTGTCAGGTAAAAGAGTACTTGCTGATTCCAAAGGAGAAAAAAAAATAAGATTATTAAATAGGACCACTATGCTCTTTGAACATCAAAGAATCATTACAAAGCTACATTGTGATGAGTTAAATATAAATGAATCAGGAACATGCGGCTTCAATTTCCTTCCAAATACACACATTTGTCGATTTAAGGGAAAATGCCCGATTAAACATGTGCTGAACTGCAATCCTTTGAAAGACGGGAAGAGAATCACTGAACCCGAATGGGCCCTGGCTTTGCTCCTGAGACTGGACCTTTGGAATATGATTTTACCACCTCACCCCATTTCCTCTGCAAACTCTACCTCCTTCCTTCCAGGGCCTAATCCAAACTCTACTTCAAGTCCTCAAAACATATGACTAAAAAAATGTCCAGAGATCAGCAACATTTCTTTTCTTTTTAATTTTGATGAGAAAGAAACAAATTCTTCGAGACTCAACTTAGAAAGCACTTACTGGCAAATCCATAAACCCTGTTGGTTTAAACTTGGAAAGTAGGGATGAAAAAGGAAGGAGCCACATACTAAACCTGACAAGCTCAATGGAGGCCTGCATGGCCGGCCTTACAAACTCAGAGACCAAAAGTAACCACATAGGACCGTCAGAACATAATTCCTAAACTAAAAGCGAGTCATAGAGGGTAGTTACATCCTGGGCCTATGGCTCCCTTAACAAAGGTTAATCTTTGCCTTAATTGAGTCTATTGTCTTTTTGCATCTAAGATAACATACCCTTGGAATCTCAGAGTGATCTTTTCCAGACCCCTTAGGGCACACCCACCCACCAGAGCAGGAGCCACAGAACCCCGCATTGTTATCTTGTCCCCCGAAGACCGTCTCTATGCACCCACTAGTGTAAAAGAAGTATGTGTTTCTCCATTTTATTTCTTACCCAATCTCAGAGATTTCCCTTCCTTGCTTTCTATCTTAATCTACTGCCAATGGATTTCCTGTAACCCTCCCTATGTCTCATCTTTTGATTCTAATCTATAAAATATGCTGCAAAACTGCCATTCTCCAGAGCATTTTCTCAATCTGTTGAATGTTGCTTCCCGGCAATGGTCATCTGCTTGGCTCAAATAAACTCATAAAAATTCTCTACAGGGTTGGACACTTCTTATGTCGGCAAAAGTAATGGGAGTAGTTAACACAGTGAAAATGAAGTGAGGAGAAAACTGATGCGGAGGTAGCCCCACTGTCCTCTCACTCATCCCCCTCCCTCCTCAGTCACGTGAGAAAGAATTCAACGGAAACAATCTGGACGTGCCTGTGTGGGTCTCTTATTAGTACAAAGCTGTTTAAAACGACGCTTCCCAGCTTAAGCAGTTTCTAGACCAGGAGTCCTCACACTACGGCCCGCGGGCCACATGCAAATACAAATATTGTATTTGTTCCCGTTTTGTTTTTTTACTTCAAAATAAGATATGTGCAGTGTGCATAGGAATTTGTTCATGGTTTTTTTTAAAACTATAGTCCGGCCCTCCAATGGTCTGAGGGACAGTGAACTGGCCCCCTGTTTAAAAAGTTTGAGGACCCCTGTTTTAGACCAACACCTGGCCCAACTCTGCCTGAAGTCAGCAGGGGGAAAACCAAGTTTCTTAGGCTAGGCCTTGACCTAGGGGAGGGAAATGGAGCCGTTGGACCAGGGCCTAAAGAGTGAGCTATAAAAGTAAGGCAAGCAGTCCTCTCACTTGAAGTCCGGAACGCCCTGCGGTGTGAGGTGAGGTGAGGCGCTCTCTGGCCTGTGGGCCCCAGAGTGAATGTTCCTGCTGTGTCATGACAGTGCAGTGTGTCAGAGGGGAGCTGTGCAGGTTGGTCTGAGAGAGTCCTGCCAGGGAGGTGGGTGGTTGGACTCGGGAGCCTAAGGCTGCGTCTTTGACTTCTGCACCCCCTCCCCCCTGCCACTACCCAGGAAGGAGCACACAGGGTTGCCTCTTATCTCCTGTGCTCTCGGCAGTTTCTCCAGGAGACCTTGTTCTTCCACAGGCCTAACTGATTCAAGTTGCAAAATCAGAGTCACTCATCTTCATTTTCCCAGCACAGAACTCCAGTGGGAATAAACCTTCCCTGATGAACTAGTGTAATTTTTCTCTCCAGATACTGGCACGGATACTGCTCCTGGTGATGACATTTACTGACCAAAACTATTTGCCTGTAAGCTAGAAAGACAGCCAGCATTTCCTGACTTTCTGAGAAGCCGCACAGCTATGGCAGCAGCACTGGCTTCAGCGACCCTGCCTGGCTGTCTTGTTGATAACTGGGTCCCTAAAACAAAGGGCAGGTATCTACTTTGAAAGGTAGGGCTCCCACTTACTATGCACCCACTCAAAACTCAGTCAGACTTTCTGCTGTGGGCATAAACACAGTATCCACCAGAATATGACCCAAAAGTAAGAAATATTTCCAAGGGTGCCAGAGCTAGCAACCTCAAAGGTGGGGGAAAGAGGAAAAGCCTTTATGTCTTTTGAGAGTTGAGTGTGTTCCATAAAATGCAGCTTACCACCCACCAAACTCTAAGGTTTTCTCCGGAATTGTTACTAAACAAAAGATTGAAAGAGCTCATTGGCCAGAGAAACCATCTCAGGTACTTGAACACGGTGCCGCTTTCCCCCAGCACCTGAGAGGAGGCTGGCTTGCACATTATCCCCAAGATAACAATCCCTTCCACAGAATCCCAACCAGGGTGCTCTTGACTGAAGCTTGCAACGTTTAGGAATTGGCCAGGATATGAGGCAAATTCATTTCACTCAGTTCAACTTAAATCTGAACGGTGCAGAGCCGGGTGTACAGATGGTAACATTCCCAAGCTCTCCCCGTAAGGACTGACCTGGTGGAGAGACAAGCAGGAAGGCTGCTGATGACACAGCAGAGGAGGCGCAGAGAGCGAGCGTGGCCGCTCCACAGGGGTCGGCAGGGTGAGTGGCGGCCGAGCTGCTGCAGCTAAGGGTTCTTAAGCTGCAGTGCCCATGAGGATCACCTGGGGTCACTTGTTAAGAATGAAAACGGGATGGGCCCCATAAGGATCACCTGGGGAACTTGAGACATGGATGCCGCCACCAAAGTTTTTGTTTTGTTTTGATTTAGAGATCAAGCACCTACGAGTCAAAAACCAAATACAGATGGGCCAGTGAGGCTCAGTGATTGAACATTGACTTATAAACCAGGAGGTCAGGGTTTGATTCCAGGTCACATGCCTGGGTTGCAGGCTTGATCCCTGGTAGGGGATGTGCAGGAGGCAGTCAATCAATGATTCTCTCTCATCATTGATGTTTCTATTTTCTCTCCCTTTCCCTTCCTCTCTGAAATCTATATTCAAATCAATCTATATAACACTAGTGGCCCAGTGCATGAATTTGTGCACATTGAAAGGAAATTAATTAGAAAAAATATTTTAATATCACTATTCGCCCTTTATAATAGAAGTGTCAACCAAATTCAAGATCGACAATGACAGATGGAAACACATGCATGCAATTGACCAGTGAGAGTGTTATATGTATTGCGCATGTGCGAGTCAACTTAGCCTTTTATAGATATAGAACAAACTTGCTTAATTCGAACTGCTTTCTGATTTAGCTAAATTTTTTCCAGCCCAGTGAAGCACCCCAACTTCTCTTTCAGGTAATTGTCAGCAACACAGCAGTAAATATCAACATGAAGCAGATTATTATTGTAGATCACGCAGGGAGAACAAAGGGTAAAATATTTAACTGCAGCAGTGTTTGACTATATTCTTCGCAGTAAGAAAACCTGAAATAATTTTCAAGGTCCACCATTTCTTACTTCTTTTCAGTTGGGTCAAGTTTCTAAGCTTTCTAAATCTCTGTTTTCCGGTTAATGAAAAGAAAATAGGATTCCATTGCGTCTCCTATCTACCTACTCCAGTACTTCAGCGAGGATCAAATGAGATGAGGCACAGGAAAACGCTTCACAGACATTTGGTTAAAGTGTAGAATGTTTCTACTTGGGTGTTCCTGGGATGAAGAAACTGCAAGGAAGCTAGTCGCTAGGGAGAGGAAGCTGAGTGTTGGTATGCGATGTCATTACCCAGACGGTTGGACATTTAGCACATTAGCCTTTTATATATAGAGATAAAAATATATATTCAAAAAATAAAAACCAAACCTGGCCCTCAGTTTTTATCTGGGTTCTCCTCAGAGCCCAAGCTGCTCAAATGACTTCACCCAAAAGTTTTATCATATGTGCGGCTGTAAATAGGCCCAGAAAGATGAGAAGGCGATATCTGTGCTGGTGCCCATAAGCGTGAAAACCTATTTACTGAATTTGCTTTGGGGTCCAGAAAATTGAGGAAGACTTTGAGGGTTTGTAGGGAAGATAGCACTGCCCTTTATCCCGTGGCATGCTCTTTGCAGCTCCCGAGAGCAGCCCCAGACTCCTGCTCCCTGACCCGTGGGTTGGACTGCACACCTAATATTCTGGTTTTTGGCTTGTCCTGTGGAAGTCACTCTTCTCTGGGTCATGGCCACAGGTGGCAATGGCCTGTTTAGAGAAGGAGCTGCCTGGGGTTATACACGCAAGGCCAAAGTTGGATTGGACAAGGTGTTTTTCTTTTATTCTGTGTTAAATTGAATTTGAATGTCTTAAGACACTATAAACAGGATGTCCCCCAAAATGTATACATTTTGAATATAACTATAAAGACAGTGCTTATTAAAATACATTTCCTTTTCATTTAACAGCTATCAGCCGTTAAAGCGTGTGTACATGTTTATACAGGTTTTTGGGACACTCTATATATACAGGCATGGACAAAAGTAGGATTACAGTTGTGAGTACTCAAAACACAGCTTATTCTTATATTATTGTTTATTTATGAATTATTGTATTATTTATTATTATCAACTGTTTTTGCCCACCCCTGTATCAACTATGTCCTCTGCAGTTGACCAGAGAGGCCACCACTTCCTTTTGTTTTATGCTCAAATGATGCACATGTTTAATAGTTCCTGCCTGGTTCCTGTAGAGCAGTGGTTCTCAACCTTCCTGATGCCGCGGCCCTTTAATACAGTTCCTCATGTGGTGGTGACCCCCAACCATAAAATCATTTTCGTTGCTACTTCATAACTGTAATGTTGCTACTGGTATGAATCATAATGTAAATATCTGATATGCAGGATGTATTTTCATTGTTACAAATTGAACATAATTAAAGCATAGTGATTAATCACAAAAACAATATGTAATTATATATGTGTTTTCCGATGGTCTTAGGCGATCCCTGTGAAAGGGTCGTTCGACCCCCAAAGGGGTCTCGACCCACAGGTTGAGAACTGCTGCTGTAGAGCAAGCATGTCAAATTCATGGCCCGAGGGCCGCATGCAGCCCACTACGAATATTTTTGTGGCCCCGCCAATATAATGGTAAGTAAGAAACATTTTAATAAAAATTTCATAACTTAATTTTTACAATATCCTGTTATACATAATTATTAATAACTAACTACAATGTTTGCTAATGACTGATTACTATAATCGTGTTGCATTCATTTCCCTTACACGCAGGTGCACCATTTCTCTCCACTAATATGAGCAGCAAATATTTTAGCAGCCGATTGCCATGTCATTAGTCTTGGACTGACATGTTTGGTGTGTGCAACAGGAAATGTTTTGCTTTTGGAGAACAAGAAAAATAGGTTTATTTGCATTATGCTTATTAAATGTGCAGTTATTCAGTGTCTGGTGAGTTAATGTTCAAGAAAAAATATCAATTTTTATTAAAATGTTCTATGATTTTGTTAATGGTTACTCATTTATTTCAGCCCTTTGTATTCAGCATGTCTCTATTGAAATAAACCTACGTTTCTATGAAAATTGAAGCTTTTGTGTGTGTTTTTTGTGGCCCCCATAAACTTAAACCTTTATTTGGCCCATGTTAGCCTTTGAGTTTGACATGCTTGCTGTAGGCATTTGAGTTTAATAACCCCCCCGTCCCTCCCACACACAAACACACATGGCCACATGCTTAAATGGATTAGCTCCAGATTTTCAGCTGGGTCTTGAGGGGGCAGGACAGACCAAGAGAATCCCACTCAGATGACGGTGGCAGGAGAAAGGCAAGCTTCCCAGAGCCTCCCAGAGCCTCCACCCAGTCCCCTGCCTCCGAGATCCCAGCAGCCCACGATGGTGAGAGAGTGTCTCCATTTCAGGTCCCTGCAGCCCCCACCCAGTGGCCTTCTCCCGCGACTGCCAAACGGGCCCAGCAGCCCCACTCACTGCTCTCCACTGCCATTTCCCAAAGCGTTGGTACCAACCCCAGCCACCTCCTCACAGGTTTGCCTGCGCTATTTCCCTCGCCTGAATGCTCTCTCTTTCCATCCCTGATTTTGCCTACTTCCTATTTACATCAAGATCCAGCTCAAACCCCCAACTTCTCTAGAAGCATTCTATGACTAATTTCACTGAAGTGGACCATCTCCACCTCTTCTCAACCTATTACCTACCCTTCTTTTTAAAGACTTTGTGTATATAACTTGTGTGTGTACATTTTATCTCTTCAATTAGACTGTCAGCTCCTTGCGGGTGAGTACTGTGCCTAATTTCTTACTGCTGTGCACTTGCCACAGTACCTGAAATGCGTCCTTATCACCAGTTAGTTCACTGTCACCAGTAGCATCAGGTAAAAACACCACATGCTTCTCTCATAAAGCATCCCCAGCAACTAGAAGCCTCCCCGAAAGTTCTATCAAATTAGTTTGGGAACAGTGTCCTGGTGATTTCCTGGCACCGTGCTTCCTGGGTCTCTTCACATTTTGGAAAGAACGGCCTGCTTGCGTCCACTCAACTATTCAAGAGAAACGCTGCCTTTGACCCACGAACCTGTAGAAGAGGCTATAAAACTGAAAGGACCTCATTGGACAGGCTCCTCAGTAGCACCTGCAGTGGGTCGCATGGTCACCCCCACTGAAAACTGAAAAAGATAGGTCTACCCACCCGGAACCTGTGATGTGACCTTATTTGGAAAAAGGTCCTTACAATTAAGCTAAAGAGCTCAAGATGAGATCGTCCTGGATTATCCAGGTGGGCCTTAAACCCAATGACAAGTGTCCTCAGAAGAAGAGGAGAGGACATAGACAGAACTGGAGAAGACATAGGTGATGAAGACATAGGAGAAGAAGGTGATGTGGGGGCAGAGATTGGAATTACGTGGCCACAAACGGAGGAGCGACCGGAACCACCAGAAAGTGAAGAGGCAGGGTAGGGACCCTCCCTGGAGCCTTCATAGGAGCCCTGTTGACATCTTAATTTCAAGCTTCTGGCCTCCTGAACTGTGAGGAAACAGATTTCTGTGGTTTCAGGCCACCAACTGTGGAGTATTTTGTTACAGCAGCCAACAAGGACGTAGGTGGGGAAGGGGCAATGGGTTGGGGGAGGGGAGGCTTTGGCCCTAGCTGTCAGAGACACCAACTTCAGCATTCAGCAAGAGAGAGGAAGGGGACTTTCACAGTCCCAGTTAGTTCTGCCATTGTCTATTTTTCTAGAAAAGCTTCCACGAGGTCCTTATTTCCCCAGAGGTGCTCACTATTCAGGCTTCCGCCAGGTACTTTCTCTTTGAACCTTCTTATCTAAGGTGGAGTGGAGTTACAGTCCCATGAGGAAGGACCAGATAATCCTGAAATGTAGAGCCCTCAGAATGGATGGCCTTTCTCCAAGGTCCTAGGTCATTTGCTCCTTCCTCCACTTAGCAAGCATTTATTGAGCATCTACTGTGCTAAACAAATTGGCGAGTCTGGCTACTTACAAAAGAGGCCTGGTGATCACCACAGATTCATGGGGATGGAGGCATCTCTATCTCAATATAATCAGCCATGCTTTTCTAGTCTGGGCTCTAGGAACCCTTGTCAGAGTCCCTCTGTTCATTTGCCCACTGACTCTAATTTACACATAAGCCAACCCTTCCTATTTTTACCAGTCTGATTAGTAAGAAATACATTTTTGCAAATGCTCCAAACACGGAGACACACCCGGCAGCACTTTTTATATGATTGCTAGAAGCTGTTCACATCCTTCTGCAACCCTCTTTCCAAGCTTATTAAGAGGAGGAGCCAGAAAAATATCATTGTAGAGGTTGGGTATATGAGTCACTTCCTCTTATAAAACAGACATGGGCCATAGAAGAATGTCTTCCTTCCTTAGAGACACATAGTGAAGTATTTAGAGGTGAAATGTTATGATGATTGCAAAGTACTCCAAACCACTTCAGTAAAGAATAAATAAATGAGGTAAAGGTGGCAACATGTTAATCATTAAATCTAGGTGAGAGGAATATGGGTGCTCCCTACACAGTTCTTTCTGCTTTCCCATATGTTTACAGATTACCCCAAATAAAAACAGAATGGATATGTATTTTCTACATATAGGGCTACCTTTCCCCTGTGCTGACACTGTGTGTGTCTCGGGTATGGAGACCAACAGTCTCAGAAAGGGATGAGAAGTGCTCGAGAGAGGCTGCAGATCTGTGCGTGCAAGCTCTGCTCTTAGGTTCTATTTATGGAAGGAACAGAAGACACATCTATTGAGAGAAAGCGGAGTACAAAAGAGAGCAGCGTTGGCATAGAAGCAGGAAAGAAATGCCTCGTTGGGAAAGCACCGCATCAAAAAGACGTGTTTTTCTGTGAAGTCACAGACAGCTGAGCATTGCTTTACCCGGCTGGCAGGGCGATTTGTCCAAGTGCATCCAGCGCATGTGGAATTTATTCCTCTAAACAAACATACCAGCCGGGAACTGACTCAGGTCCCATCCCCAACATCCCCGACACACCAACCCGGGCAGGCACAGTTACCGGGGGACTCACAGTTCTGAGTACAGGAAGTGCAGGTTGCCCACATTGTCAATGTAGTTGGCAGGGCTGAGCCAAGGCAGGACCAGCAACAGAAGCGCCTTCATTTTCCGAGCAGTGTGCTGCTTTCTTCCTGGCCACCTTCTCTGGCAGCTGCCGGGGCCCGGCCCAGCCCAGCCCCTTTACACAAACCTTGCCATGTCCTCACAATCAGTAGACCATAAGGAGTCTTAGAGCCCTTCAATCGAGCCCCGCCGATAAATAAATCCTGGGCCTGTAAGAGGATTGCACCCTGTGTTTCTCAGACAGGGAAATAGGAGAACGGAGGGTCCCACCATGGTTGGCGAGAGGGCTTAGGCTGAGAGTGAGCAGGCTGATGCCCGGGAAAGGGACCTGCCCCTCCTGCAGGATGCCGACTGGCTCTTGAGGAGCAGCTGGTACATTTACATCACTGGCCGGGAGCAGATGGGCTGGAAGCTGAACTGTGCTGGGAGAGGGCAGGAGCATGGCATGTTCAGGCCCACGGCGTGAATGAGCAGACAACCAAGGCTGTCCTCCAGCTTGCAGAGGAAGACACTGAGGAGCCAGCAGCTTGGGAACACAGGCTGGAGATCTGAGTTCACAGTCAGCCTGCAGATACTGCGACACAGAAGGACGATATGCGAACCGACTCCGCCTCTAAATGTATGTTTAGAACATGCACTGAAGGTGTGTTACCGCCTACTGCCCTGACTGCCCTGACAGACATGAGCGAAGGGGTGGCTTCCTTGCTAATTTTTGAAAATTATTCTCTTTGAGGAAAACAAAGAGCCTTGATAGATAGGAAGTTCTGTCCAAACAATGTTCAGGCTGCTGTTCTGTGAGGAAGACGGCCCTCCGTTCCTCCCTCTCTGCTGAGTGACTGAAATAAGCTCTGGCACTAGCTGTAGGGCCCAGGCACTTCAGTTAAGCCCCTGAGCCTCAGTCATCTCAGCTTTGAAATGGAACTAATAATGCCTCACTTGCTTGGTCCACATCATCTCTTCTAGCTTTCAGATCTGTGTTTCCAGACTATCCTATCAACTCGGCAGTAGGACATCTAAGCCGGCCTACGCTCCAGAATGCCACAGAAGCCCCAGGAGTCCTCTCCTTCTCCATATTCAAGAAGATCAACATCCATTTTGCCAACTCCAGGCCTGAATCTTAATAGAAATGACTAAAAGAGATAATTTAATTAATAACAACCAAGCAATCACAGCAAACTACACTTGCTGGGAAGACCAGAGAAAAATCTACAGGATGAGACCAACTGCAATAAACTGTGTAGGAAGTAGGAATTTGGAATCAGCGATCTGCATTTTCCTGAAGCGGGCCTAAAATAGATCAAATACAGTAGACTCTTAGAATGTGCAGATTTAATTTCTACAGTTTAAATCCAAGGTAAGCAGCCTTGATAAAGCATGACATGAATGAATGTTGTTGAGGCCCTAATTTGAATTCCATTTCCTTTAAGTCTGGTATGCAAGAGTGAGTCAGAGCTGGTGAAGAGCAGCAAAAAGGAAGTAAGGTTTGGTATTTAGATGCTGGAGCCAAACAGGCTTGAGTTTGAACCTGAACTCCACAACATACTAGCTGTGTGACACTGAACATGTTGTTTAACCTCTCTGAACCTCCATTTCCTCCTCAGTGAAAGAAAGACAACAATAATAGGGCTTCCTCATAGTATTGTTATGAAGGTAGAATGAGATAGTGCCTATGAAGAACAAAGGGCTCAATGAGTGTTAGCTATTGTTATAAAGATTGTTAATAATAATTACTAATGATAGTGAATGAGCCGAGCTGGCAGCTCAGCACCTATTTCCAAAAGACTTTGTTATTCTCATCTGTCCTTTCTTTCCTCCTGTACATGAGGAACATGACATGTTACAGTGCTTTCCTGACTGTGGAGTTTCACAGTGTCCTGAGACATGCTCTACTGTATAGCTCAGAACCCATAAGCAGCATTGTATATAAGAAAGCATGTGGGTTTCAGAGGATACTGGATTGCATTTTTGATCAACTTGGACATGTCAGGTTGCCTCTCAAAGTCTCTGTGAAAAAAATAAGAATGCCTGTCCTTTCATTCTTTGCATTTCAAGAGGATAAAATTCACTAATGGATATGAATGCAATATAAAAGTGAAGATATTGGTTTTTGTTGCTCTCACGTCACTGTGGCAAAAACTGCCATTTGCCTATCCAATATCTAATCTCTTCTTCCTTTTAACAGAACCCAAGTTTTGTTCATGGTGACAATGCACTTAACCTCACAGATAGGTAGCCATGTAATACAATATTGGCCAATGAGGTATAAGCAGAAATGAATTACTGGGTGAAGCATCTAAGAATGCTCTTTACGGAATGGAGTCTCAGTCTGCACATTGTATTTTGCCCTTCCTGTTTTGTTCTTCCTGCCTGGTTCTTCCTACCTGGAACTTGGATGTGATACTGGAGTCTGAGCAGCCATACTGAGAACATGAGGTAACAAACTCAAGAATAAAAGCTAATCTGGAAAGCAGCAGGATACTAGATTTCTGGTGGCACCATGCCAACATCATAGACTTCCTACCCCCAGAATTTGTGTTAGGTCAGAAAAAGAAAACTTTTAATAGTTAAACCAATATAACTTGAATTTTCATTACCTGCCATCAGATGTAATCCTAACTAATACAATCCCTTGGGAATAAAAATTCCACCTTTAAATGGTCATGAATTTCTCTGTGGCTTACTTGTCAATAAATAGTTCTAACCCTAATCCTTGACTGTCTACATCCTATTTATCCTTTAAATGTCATCTCAGGTATCACCTACCATCTCCTATTTTTTGGTCTCTTTTATCTTCATTAAATAGGGTACTCCTTGAAGAAGGAGTTCTACTGATCATGTTCTTCATCATATCTTCACCATAGTACCTAGAACGCAGTAGATAATAAATATTTGTAGAACCAAAAAGAATTTGGCTCAAAGAGTCAATTTTTTGGACTAGCTTTCTTGATCAGAGACAAGTTAACAAAACAGGACTTCAAACTTATAAGAGCCATGACAGGCATTAAGCATTATATAGATGGATAATAAATGACCAGGAAAAAAGAAAAAAAGGTAAGGAAGGTTTCTGGGAATGAGTACCCAAGAGAATGTTATTTCTTTAAAGAATTGCTTGGAGCACAGTCTGATAGAGATTCAATGGTTCTGTCAAAGGTAATGCAGAAACATTGCCTCATTTCTTCCATGCCCAGGAAAGTCAAACTAGTGGCTCTCAGCTAGGTAAGGCCAGGAAAACTTTGGGTTCAGGGCAGAAAAGTTACATGAAGGATAAATGTCAAGGTTATAGGGAGATGTTGAGCCAGGCAGTAATGATCAACCAGACTTGTAACTTACCTACCTCCCCTAGGGTAACACTCCCCAGACCTCAGCCCAGCAGTAAAATCTTCCCTTCACTGTACACAGCTAGCTGAGCTTGTGTGGGACTGAACGCACTCCAGAAAAGGGCCTCTGATAGAAGTAAAGGTCAAGAGAGGTTCCAGGGTAGGTCTTTGGAGAAGAAACTTCCGGGACACTGGGTGCAAAGTCAATCAACAAAATAACACCAGAGAACCTTCAGTTAGCTGTGCCAATTGTATCGGATTTTCATTCAGGGCTGAATTCAAAACAGTGAACAAAGATCTCTTTATTCATGCTAGTAAATACTTAAGAAGGGACAGCTTTATTATCGCTCATTTCTATTATCCTATTTAATAAAAGCCTAATATGCAAATTGTCCCCTTGGGATGTCTTTTGGTTGGGAGTTCGACCGGGAGATTGGGAGTTCGACTGCTTGCTATGATGTACGCCGAACATGGTGGGCGTTGGTGGCGTGGCACTGGAAGTGGGCGACAGTGGAGGTGCTGCAGGCCCAGATGGGCCTCAATGAGAGAGGGATGATGGAGCAAGTGAGTGGGCGGCACCAGGCCAAGGCAGGTGTGAGCGGGGCCCGAATGCCATACAGATGGGGACCAGCATTGGTGGCAGAGGGTGGGGCTGCCACCTGGCTTCCAGGCTCTGAGGGAGCTGGGCAGGAGGCCCCGGCTCTGACCGATCACCCTATAGGTGGGATGGTGGAGCAGGTGAGGGGGCAGCACCAGGCTATGGCGTGGTGCCAGGTGGGGCTGTGGGGCTGCAGGGCTGTGAGGCTGGGGGCGTGTGCTGGGGCTCAATCCCCGCAGGCCACTTCGAGGGACCCCACGCATGCACAAATTTGTGCACCAGGCCTCTAGTCTTCCATAAGAGAGAAACTAAAGGGCAAAGTGACTTGTCCTAAGAAACAATTCAGTGTGGATGTGCGTTCAACTTCTCTCTTTTACCTTTAAAATGTCATTTCCTCAGAGGCAGATATCATGGCTCATATAGATTTTTCTTTCTTCTTTCAGGGCCTGGCCTATTATGGATCTTAATAAATATTACAGACGCAGATGATGATATTACAGAATAAAGATGTAGTCTTGAGCCTAAGATCACTCCCACTCAGAATCAAGGAAATGAAAGCTTTGCCTCCTCCATACACCCCCCGATGGTCTGGACCAAGAGGGATGCATTGAACTGGCCCTCTGTGGCGCCCTGGCTATGTCTGCTGGCAATGCCCCTTGGTCAGGAAGGCTGCCGTTTGATTTGACAAGCCCATCAGCCTCGTGGTAATTCTTTGCAGAACATCCATGTGAGGGCGTCTGCAAGCATCGAAGAGGGCAGAAGCCAACAGAATTAGCCGGAGGATTTCAAACATTAGTTCACACGCCCAGATTCACTCCCATAGAAGAGCTCTCTAGTCTGAAGTCAGAAACAGTGGTCCAAGGAGTTGCTGGCTCAGCCAGTCATGCACACCCACAGTCCATCCTAAATGTTTTCCTTAAGGGTTTATATTCAACGAAGGATCTGGAGTGCTTAGATAACAATGTTTAGAAATGACACAAATTCTGGGGAGGACAGGCAGCATTTGTTTACAGATGAGATGCCATCTGCCTGCATCCCTGACTCAAGTGGACTGCTATTATTAGCACAATCCTATGGACAGCCCATAAACCGTGACCTTGGCTGACGGGGAAAATATTTCTCTCTACCTGATGGTCCTTTCTAGAGAATGAAAACATTGCTGATGTGGTTATTTCTGCCAGATCTTGTAATTAAGGAGCCAATTCTCATTTTACAGGTAGATACACCTAAGTATGGAGTTTCCCATGATGCTCAGGACTGAGCTCTCCTGGACACACTGGGAGGGAGTGTGTGGGCTCCACTGAGTCGCACAGTGGTTTTCAACCAGAATTAATGCTGAGTTCTCCATAGTAGGTAGATTCTGCCTGCAAAGTTTACATTCCTATAGTGCCAGAGGCCAAAGAACATTTTTTAAACTCATTACAACTAAATCCTGAAACCAAGATGCAAAATTGATAAACAAAGCAATCTTCTAGTACAAACCTATGACAACACCCCCCTGCAGGCAGCCACCAACCTGGAGGCCTCACACAGAAACGTAAGGAAACACTTGCCTCTCAGTTTTCCCAGTCCGAGGATAACTATTTAATCTTAATGTCCCTTCTCAGGGGAGGAAGAGGCGGTCTACTGGCTCAGGCCCAGGCCTAAGGCCCAAGAGGGCTCTGGACTCAGGTTCTGGATTAGCTCCAAATTCTTCATCCTTGCCAACAAAATGCCCAGGGGCTGGGAGGAGAGGAAGTGTTATATTAAGCATTTGATGACTAACATGCACCATATTTTGGGAAATGTTGGTTTCAACCTACTTAGGAAGCTGAAGTGTGGAGAGGATCCAGAGCGCGTGCTGAGGCACCGCGCCTCCTCCCGTGGGAGTTTTCCCTCCAGAGAGCTGCTGACGGGCACCTGTGAAGGGCTCCAAGGCCACAGCTCTTAGAGGTGATTTTAATTAGTTTTGCATTCCCCCCCCCCCCCCACTGTTGTTTTCCCAATGTGCATGCCGTTCTCAGCTGAGGGTTCATCAAGCCTTTATCCCAGGGTTCCTTGAGGTGTGTGGGCCACACAACCTGCATGGGCGGTGAATGAAATTCTCACTTGGGACAGCTAGGTGGGCTTGTGGCATCTCCCTCCTGGAAACCCCACAAGTCCTCAACATCCTCTTCCCAGCCCTTCCCCTGCCCCACTTCTGCTCTGGCCTTGCCCTAGGTCCATGTGCCATCTTATCTCGATTTTTTAAAAAGAATATTCTGGGCCCCAAATCAGCTCTAGGTGAGTGGGTGTGGGGGACCTATTGGGTTTTCACTTTCTCTCCAGAGAGCACCTCCATGTATTTCCTTCTCTCTCTTTTTTCCCCTTTTCCTGAAAAACTCCTGCGGTGGGCAGAATAATGAGCACCCCAAGATGTCCAACTGCTAATCCTCAGAACCTGTGAATCTGCTATCTTACAGGGGCAAAGGGATTTGCAGGGGTGGCCAAGGTAAGGCCCTTGAGATGAGGAGAGGTGGGTGTAATGCGTGCCCTCATGAGAGGGAGGCAGGAGGGCCAGAGTCACAGAAGGAAATGCGATGAGAGAGAGAAAGAGGGAGGGAGGGAGGGAGAGAAAGAGAGAGGGAGAGAGAGAGAGAGAGAGAGAGATTCTCTGCTGCTGGCCCTGAAGATAGAGAAAGGGGCCACAAGCCAAGGAAGGAAGATGGCCCCCAGAACCTGGAAAAGGCAGGTCAAGCAATTCTCCCCGAACAGCCAAAACAAACCAGCCCTCTCAACACCTTGAGACCCAGGTTGGACCTAGAACCCTCAGAACTGTAAGATAACACATTTTTGTGCTTTAAAGCCATTAAGTTTGTGATCAATTGTTACAGCAATAAATGGAAACCCAAACACAAATGTATAAATTGCAACAACCCAGGAACATAGGAATACCGGGGCCTTCTCAGCTCCAGTGTTGGCCCCGGTTCTGTACCAGCATCTGCAGCTCCTACCTCACCTCTGGCCCCAGGCCTGCTTCCCTCCAGACAATACCTCCCCTACCTGGGTAAAACTTTTAGCAAAGGTCACAGATAGATTCCCTATCTCCTTCTCCTCCAGCCACACCTCCTTCCAGTCAATCAGAGAAGAGGAGAATCCTAGCTTAAATACCAACAATAACAGAGGGTCAGAGGCAACCCAGGCACCGGAGTTTGAGGCATTTGGTTCTCCATCGTGGGGAGAAAAACGAGTTCACTGACATAACTGGTATGGAACCATGTGGGAAGCATTACACCCAGGCCATGGCTTTGGAGGCAAACCTCATGTTAGAGGATCGGCATGTCCCCAAAGACGAAGACAGATTCATGTCCTAAGGAATGTGACCTTTAGAAAAAATATCTGCACCTGCTTTTCTGGTCATGACAGAAACCAAGATAAACACCGGCTTCCAAATTTCCTCTTACAAAAGAATTGTGGCTTACTGTCTACACTTGGCTAAACACCTTAACTGTCCTAAGAGAGGACCTCATGTGGAACAAGACCCAGGGCCGCCCTGAGGAATGCCCAGATCATGAGAATGCAGGCGGACAAAATCAGAGGCGGGCAGGTGGCGCAGGGGACAGAGCCCACCAGCAGGGCCGGCCACACCATCGGCCTGCTGCCAGTGTGTGCACCTTGGCTGAAAAGTTCATAGGACAATTCGCTTAAAGGACAAAAGTTCTCTAAATTTCTCATTTTCATCCTTAGTTGAAAAATATCTTATATCTCTTCAAAGAATAGCCGGCTTTGCCAATTCCCGTACACAGGAAGTTCTAATAATTGTGGGTCACGTTAGGAGACTCTTTTTTTTTTTCTTACATGAAAGACAAGCAATGCCCACCTGGAAATCTTATTGGGGACCGTGAACCTCAGAGAAAGCTGCTCCCAGATCTTTCCGGTATCTTTCACATTTCAAAATGCACGCATATGAAAGTAGCCAGCCACAAGAAGGCAAACCCCTAATGATCCCTCTTTTCTAGTTTCCTAGAATAGTCAAGTTCACAGACACAGAAAGTCGAATCACGATACCAATTCTGGAGGGAAGGGAGAGGGGGTGTTTGTTGAACAGGAACAAAGTTTCAGTTCTGGAAGATGAAAAATGTTCTGGGGATGGGTGGCGGTGAGGGATGATGCACAACAATGTGAATGCACTGAACTGTACACTTAAAAATCATTAAAATGATAACTTACATCTTATGTCTATTTTACCACCAAAAAAAAAGCCCTGTAAACACATACCTAACTCGACCATGTGCCATTTCCTTACACTGAACCCTGACCGTAACACCTAACATGTTACTTATTTTGAATGAGTCCTCTCATTGGTTGCAAAAAAGAAGACAAACAAAGCTTCGCACAGAGCGACCCACCAGGGCCTGGGAGACAGCCCCGCCCTCAGGAACAGGTGGGTCCCAGCTGCCCCTGGAGGGTGGGGCTGCTCAGGATCTGCGGGGAAGAGGCCCTACCTGGTTTGGAAGTGATGCTCCAGATCACAGCGCTGCAGCACCTCGGCGCAGTGCTCGGCGAACGGGCAGGTCACCGTGAGCTTGTTGAGGAGCTTGTGGACCAGGATGCTGGACTTCTTGCAGTGCTGGAGGACCAGGGGCTGGCGGTCCAGGGGGCAGAAGTCCTTACTCACCAGGAAGTTGGTGAGGCAGACAGTGCAGTAGGTGTGTCCACAGGGAGTGTCCAGAGGGTCCAGCAAGGCTTGCAGGCAGATGTGGCATATGAGGTCGTCGTCCACGTCTTCTGTGTAGGTGTAGAAGTGGTTTTCCTCGGGGGAGTGGGCTTGGCCACACACCACACACAGGGGCTCAGGGCTGGGATCCGGGTCATCAGCAGGGTCTGACTGGCTCATGGTTGACTGGGGGGACAGGATGACAGGAAACCAATCCAGCAAAACGATATTTCCTCGGGAGCCAATCAAGATCTTCTAGGAGCCATCCACAAACCTAAAAGAGAGCAAGAGGACATCTTTGTTTTCACAGCAAACGGAAGACCCTGTGTTACAGACATGAGACAATGCTGCCTGCAGACAGGGACCCGGTCTCTGATGCAGAAGGCCAGCGTTGAGTGACAGGACCGGGGGGAAACCACTTTGCCTCATTATGCCTCAGTTTAACCATCTTTCCAGAGGAAATAATGCTTACCTTTAACCTTCTCATGGTGGTGTGGTAAAAATCATTTGGGTACTATCTGAGAAATGCCTAGAAGAGGCATTACTGCATGGTATGTAGAAAGTGCTCAATAAATATTTGTTAGGATTCTTGTATGTATTGCTATCAAATTCATTTTGTCTACAGTCTAGCTCAGTTGACCTAGAAACTGAAATCTATCACTCCTACAAGGGATCTTTTGGCTTTGTTCTAATAGTACTCTTTTATTCATACACACACACACACAGACACATATGTGTGTGTGTGTGTGTGTAAATATATATATATATATTTCAAACCAATAGAATACTATCATGTTATGTATTTTCCTTTGGTATAGGAATCCAAAATAATGGAGTTTATCAATGTACCTATTAAAATCTATGAAGTCTCTTGGAAAATCAGTCAATAAATATTTATTTTTTATTTTTATTTATTGATTTTCGAGATTGAGAGAGGAAGGGGAGAGAGAGAGAGAGAGAGAGAGAGAGAGAGAGAGAGAGAGAGAGAGAGAAGCATTGATTTGTTGTTCCACTTATTTATGCATTCATGGGTTAATTTTTGTATGTGTCCTGACAGGGGATGGAACCTACAACCGTGGCCTATCAGGACGATGCTCTAACCAAGGGAACTACCCAGCCAGGGCAATCAATAATATTTCTGGCACCAGCTCTGATCTAGGGAGTGAGTTGGGTATAGAGACCTTGCAGAGGTCTTTAAAGGCTATGCCCCTGCTCTCATGGAGTCTCCAGTCCAGGGGAGTGGACATGAGCACAGCTTGTTAGCAGCCCAGGTAAGCAGTGCAAACAGAGGTATACGCCAGATAATCTGGGTCAGCTCTCAAGACGATTAGGAATCCCAAACCCACACTGTCCCCCAACTCAACTTTGTTCTTTTCTGAAAGTAAATGAAAACTTAAAGCGTTTCACAAGAACAGCAAAGACACACGAATAACCCAACAGGAAATTAGCCACATTTGGAAATAGCATGCAGTCATAAATTGTGTTATATCTTTTTTCTTATCCAAATAAAGTCCAAGGCTGTTTGTACAAACATCGCCTTATCTCAAAAAGAAAATACACTGACTTCAAACTTCCATTGGGTCAGCTTCATGTTTATATTCCTGTGCTGTGCTAATATGCCAGGAAGAACACTCTAGTTAGGTTGAAGTAAAATACCCCAGAATGTGAAAACATTTAGGAACCATAGGATTTTCTTTAGCATCAGAAGGACTACAGAAGGCTAAGGTACAGGAGAAAATGAAGTTGTTTCTACTCAAATTTTACGGAAATCTACTCAACTGCAATTTGTCATCAAGGCTGCTAGAAAGTTCTAGAACCACACAGGGAAAAACTTAAATGGCATGAGAAACAGTTGAAAGATAAACATAAAAATGGAAACGGGCCACCCAAAAGATTATCCTCTACCACAGAAAAAATAAGGTTCACATATTTTGAACTAAAGCTCTAGAGTTTGACATGCTTGCTCTAGATCTTTTAAAAGTTTCTCTGTAAGAATTTGGTAAAATACTCTCTCACATGTTTTGGCCCATCTATTCTCTCTCATGGGCTGTACCAGAAAACGAGAGGAATGTCGCTCTGGTTGTACCACTGAAAAGACAACCTCACCTGTGGGCCATTCCCACTTTGGTGAGATGGTGGGGCAGGCCGCAGGCCGGGCTTTTGGATTCACACTATGCTCTGGGAGGTGTCAGACGCATCAGCGTCTTCCAGTGGAGGAGGGATGGAGAGGGAGCTGTGGCCGCCTCACCGCGCCCAGTCTCAGCTCAGCTTTGTTGCTTTGACTCATCAGCTTCCTTATAATATTCTATTTGAAGAACACTGGCTTCAAAACAAACAAACAAACAAACATACAGCCACCAGACTAGGTACTAAAAGTCCCTTCCAGAAGTAGAGTTCTGTGAGTCTGTGCCGATAAATTGGAGGTGTTTTGTTTTAAGTGATTAGCTCTTTGGGAAAATCCTTTTTTTCTTGCTTTCTAGCAGTTTTTTGAGCATTGGCCATGTGCCAGGCACTGTGCTGGGGGCCTTACACGTTATGCTATGTAACCCTCACAAATCCCCAGAGTCTTTTGTTTGCTTTTCATTTAATAGATAAGGAAACTGAAGTGTAACGTGTAAGTGACTTGCTAGCCACACAGGAAGAGAAACAAAACCCAGAAGGGACGGCTGACTTCAGTTTCTGCATCAATTCTGCGGCTTGTCTCCCAGCGTCTTTCCTGATTATGGCTAGTCAGAATCCCAATAACATAACTAACCAAATACAAGAGCCATGGGAAATGAGAAGTTTTACCATCTCATTATGTCCCATGGCAAGTAGGTTTCTCCAAGCTCTCTGAATCAAAAGTTTACTTGACTTTATTGAGGGCTAAAATGCCTAAGATAGAATTAATGGTGTGGGGCAAGCAAAAATGGAAGGTTTTAGATCCAACTCCAATCTTCCTTCCTTCCTTCCTTCCTTCCTTCCTTCCTTCCTTCCTTCCTTCCTTCCTTCCTTCCTTCCTTCCTTCCCCCCCCCCCTGCCCGCCCTCCCTCTCTCTTTCCCTCTTTCTCTCCCTCTCATTCTCCCTCTGAGAGCAATTTGAATTCCCTGGCACTTAAGCATGTACATAAACCAGATTCTTCATATAATATTAATGTAAACACTGCTGTATATATTTTCTAACTTTGCTTTAGACTAAATAAAGCCTATAAGAATAAACACAGATTATGAGAGAACTGACTGAACAAGTAGTTTTGGCTCTAAAGAAAGAACTAGTGAGACTTTAAAAAAATATGATTAAGAACATTTACCTGAAATTTCTTATTTCCGGTTTACATGTTATAAACATGTATAATCTATCATGCTTTTAGACAGAGATGTGCCTCGCTGCTGGACTGAGAAGAAATGATCAAAAATCAATAAGGCTTAAACAGTAAACTATTTCCTTCCCCCAAAATGAACGAGAGGACCTGTCAGCTTTGGGCTCCTTTATGTGTCAGCCATCAGCACTTCTGGCCCTGGCAGAAGGAGAGAAAGCTGTGATATGGCCTTTTTTAAAAATATTTTTATTTTATTTTATTTTTTATTTTTTTTACAGAGAGGAAGGGAGAGGGATAGAGCGTTAGAAACATTGATGAGAGAGAAACATCGATCAGCTGCCTCGTGCACACCTTCTACTGGGGATGTGCCCGCAACCAAGGTACATGCCCTTGACTGGAATCGAACCTGGGACCTTTCAGTCCGCAGGCCGATGCTCTATCCACTGAGCCAAACCAGTTAGGGATTTTTTAAAAATTTTTTTTTTACAGTTGGAGAAAGAGCACAGAAGTGGATTCCCTCCTTGGGTGTGCATATGGGGGTTGGGAGAGGTACAACCCTACTGTGGCTTAGGAACCATTTTTTTCTCCTCCACCTCTGATTTGGGGTAGACAAGAAGCCTGAGGTTTTTAGAGAGGTGTGGCTCAGTGGTTGAACCAGGAGGTTAGGGTTTGATTCCTGATCAGGGCACATGCCTGGGTTGTAGGCTCCATCCCCAGTAGGGGGCAGCTGATCAGTGATTCTCTGTCATCATTGATGTTTCTATCTTTCTCTCCCTCTCTCTTCCTCTTTGAAATAAATAAAAAAAATATTTTTAAACATCAGTTGGAAAAATAAAATAGCCTTTGGAGTACAGCCTGTTTGGAGGTAGAAATACTTTTTCATGAGATGAATTCCCAGAACAATGGAGTCCCTGTGTGCTATGGTCCCTCTCCTTTAAATGCACCCTAGCATTACAGACAATGGCTATCTGATGAAGCCACCAGAGTAAACCATATACCCACTAGGAAGGTTATGGAGAAACTTACCATTTGGCATGCTGCCCTCACAATTCCACATTTCCTTCCACTAACAGGATAAGACTTAACTCTACAGCATCCTTTCAATAGCGGCATGAGTCATGGTTTCCCAACAATACTGATGGGATATCATTTTATGAAAAAGAATCCATCCTAAACAACCCAAGTACCCATCAATGGACAAGTGGATAAAAAAGCTGTGGCATGTATATACAAAGGAATATTACTTTGGAAACAAAAAAGAATGAAATCTTACCCTTTGTGACAGTAGGGATGGACCTAGTATGTATGAGGCTAAGTGAAATAAGTCAGACAGAGAAAGACAAATACCATATTATTTTACTTACATATGGAATCTAAAGAACAAAATAAATGAATAAACCGATAAGAAACAGACTCATAAACACAGAAAACAGGCTGATGGTCTGAGGGGAGGGCGTGGGGGGACTGGCAGAAAGAGATTAAGGGACTGACAAGTAAGGCTGGTCGTTGTCATAGAGTCCTGGGGATGGAAAGGGCAGCGTCGGGAATATAGTCAACAATATTCCGGTTAACTGTGTGTGGTGCCAGGAGGGTCCTGGCACCATCCGGAGGGTCAGTTTGTAAAGTATGTGCTCGTCTAACCACTATGCTCTATACCTGAAAGCAATACAAAATAATATTAAAAGTAAACTGTGATTGAAAAAAAAAGGGGGGAAAAAGAATCCATCCTTATAGTCAAAGGGCAGCATGTCCTGCATTGCTGCTTTAACCTCGATGGAACTTTGCAGCCATTGGCCTACAGGTTGAACGGCGGCCTTGAGAGATGATCCTTAAATGCAATAGGCCTTTATTACTTTATAAAACAGAACATTCTGCCTTTGGAAAGCATTAACTATTAGGGAGGGTGAGTCCATACATTGAGCAAAAATCTTATCTCTCTAGAACTCACCCCTCTCCATGGGTGCCAGCATTATCCTAGGAGCTATTCAGAATGTGCATCGCTCATTAAGCCCCCTAATTATTTGAAGACAGACCCCACGTTCTCTCCCAGGTTCAGCAGCCTTAGGTTCACCTGGCATTCCTTCAGGTTTCAAGCCTCTAGAAGCCCGTCCACTCTCCTCTGCAAGCTCCCTGATCTATCAGTGTCCCTCCTACAATGTGTGGGGAGAATGAACCCCAAAACTCCAGGACAGAGTAAAGTGGGACTAACCACTCCAGAGCCTAAGACTGTATCTGTTTTCTTGGGGGAGGTGGCAGACTGAGCAGAAGACTCTGCCCTGAGGGAAAGCTATCAGCAATTCTTGGCTGCAGAGAGGAAAGGAAAATCAAGGTTAAGGAAGTAGAACAGTAGGGCTCTTACAAGCAAAACCAAGGGCTATGAACACCATTCAGAAAATGCAACGATATTTAGTGGCCTCGGGTAGATTTATGTGAACAGAAGAAAATCCTCATTGGCCGAACAGTTCCATGTTAGAATCCCTAGTGAACAACCTGATCCCAGAACAAATGGTATTTGGGGAATCTGGGGCTTTCCATTTGTTTGTGAGCACTCCTTTATTTTGATAAATCGTGTTGTCCTCAAATTTACCAACACAATAAATAACACAAGAGAAATGGAAACCATTTAAACAAATGGCAAGTCAGAGATACTTCCTCCTACCCAGAGCACAAACACTGATGAATGTTCACTGAAATTCACAAATACATGAAAACGTTAAACTAGTGGCAGGCCAAGGGCAGCTGATGAAGGGGCCATGGAATGAACTGGAAGCCCTGCAGCTCCAGATGCTCCTTCCCCCCCCCCCCCCCCCGTCCCTGCCCTCCTCAAGAAGATGCTCAAGTGCCTGAGAAGCAAAGTGTTCCAAGGGGACTAGTCACCTTGGACTTCTCCTCTCATCCAAGGGAGAAGCATCTACGCAAAAGCCATGCCTTTGGACCACTCCTACTTGGCCTACGACAAGCATGTTCACAAAAATCCACTGAAGACATTTCTAAATAACAGATACATTTTCCCCACTAGGGCTGTGCTGATTCATGTTGAGGCCTGAGGCAAAAGGAAAAGTGTGTCTCCTGATACATAGGTTTTTGTGTATTTTTTCATGGTATCATTAAGGGAGTGGAAAAAATTTGGAAAAGTGAAATGTAAGTATATTAAATAATCACATCATTTTAAGTTTAAATATTTTATTTACACCAAAAGCAGAATTTTAAGAAATGGTTTCACTTTCCAGGCTTTAAAGGAAGTCATCTCAACTATATTTTCAAAAACTACCTCTTTTCTTACCTTATTTTGAATTGAGGACATTACCATACTTGACAATTTCTCCTGACTGATAATCTTAAATAATTTTTAAATAACTTTAGCTTACTGATCCTGTCTTTTATTTAAATACATTTTGATCTTTTGTTCATCATGGATTTTTTGCACTAATTTTGATTTTTTAAAATAATCATTAAAATATTACTTATTGTGATTACTGAGATTTTTGGTGCCGTTCAGTTTTGCACAGGAAGGTGAGTTCCTCATTGGCCTCACCTTGATCATGACCCTGCTGCTATTATTTTTGGAACCCAAGTAGAGAGAGTGGGGTTGTCAATACTGTGGTTTGAATGCGACTCTGCTACCAAAAACCTCTCTGGGCCTCAATATATCCCTCAAACCTAACCTGGTTCCCAGCCACACAATGCAAAACCGGAGAGATACAACCTTGTCACAGGTGTGTCACTAAATTTTAACCAAGGTCTTGTCTGATTGTTGCTCCAGCTGGTTATTATATTTATTAGGGACACCAAGTAGGCGGTTTGCTTAAGGATTCATGAGGCAAGAGGAAGAAAGAAAGAACTTGCCTCAAATGAGAAGTGTAATCTAAAGACAGGTCCCCCCAAAGTTCACAAATGATTGGATTCTGGAAGAGCTCTGTTTTGTGAGTATATAAAGAAGTCCAGTCAAGCGATGGGCACGTTCTCTCTGGAAGGACACTGTGTGGACTGTGACATTTTAGCAGCGGGTAGGTCTCTACCATACAGTATTTGTGTTTGCTTCACAACTTTTGCTGGCTTATTTAATGCTGTTCGAAATCTTTTACTCCCTTCAACCAAACCTAATGTTTTACAGCGTGTCTCAAACACAGAAAGTCTAAGAACCCCTGCACCAGACGATCTCCGAGGGAACTATTTGCTGCAAGAAACTGAACTTGATGTTTTTTGTTGTTGATGACGATGCTTTAAAACGTGAATGAAGCCATGGGGGGGGGGGGGGGCGGGGGAATAGCTGCAGTTTGGTTTCAAGCTGGTCACGGGGCCACCCCTCGGGGCAGAGATCACAATCACAGGCAGAAGCACCATCCTGAAAACCAGAAGCACACCAAGGAGGAACAGAGTGGACCAGTTCCACTACCTGGGTGGCCTTGCCTCTTTCTAAAGTAAGTACCCAGCAGGCACGGCTGCCTAACCACTGCCCTGGCCCTGGCTAGAACTCCTAAGTTGGATTACGGGGAGGGAAGTAACTGCCAAAATTAGGGCAAACTCTACCTTCTATTGAACAAAATAAATTACATTTTAGATTATGGATAAACGTGTCAATATCAACTTGGTACAATCAATTTCTAAAATAAGTATCAGTTGTGAGTACATAAGAGGCTGGACAAATGGACTATTCCTTAGCTTAGAGACACATCTGTAATAGGAAGGACTTAGGGGCTTTAGTGATCTGGATAAAAACAGTCATACAGCCCTAACCGGTTTGGCTCAGTGGATAGAGCGTCAGCCTGTGGACTGAAAGGTCCTGGGTTCAATTCCGGTCAAGGGCATGTACCTTGGTTACGGGCACATCCCCAGTCGGAGGTGTGCAGGAGGCAGCTGATCGATGTTTCTCTCTCATCGATGTTTCTAACTCTCTATCCCTCTCCCTTCCTCTCTGTGAAAAATCAATAAAATATTTTTTTAAAAAACAGTCATACATGGGATAAAGAATGTTCTTGAACCAAGAGCCTGAGTAGGAAGCAGGGGTTCGGGGGGTAGGGTGACATGGGGGTGCTGCCATATACGTTGCAGAGGAAAAGGAGAGGGAGCAGAGGGAGGGCAGGTGCTTATGGGCTGTTACAAAGGTCAGGGTTAGCTCTACTCCTAATTAAGATCTAAATCTATGGTCTCCAAGAGGGAGTATGCAATTCATTCATGCAATCTGTGAATGACACTGGCCTGCATAGCATTGCCAACACTAGAAAGGACAGAAAAAACCCCATATAAACAGCCTTTATAGAGGTCAAAATATGGCCAGAAAATTAGAGGAGAACTGAACTAAAAGAAGACAAGGTAATACATCTGAAGTCAATAACTGAAAGCATAGATATTCAGAAAGTGGGGAAAAACAAGGGAAGTAGTTAGTGAGAAGAGTCCCAAGTAGCTGGTCAATTAGATGCAAGTTGAAGGAGCCAGGGCAGCTCTTCACCAGCTGGTTAGAGAGGAGCTCTGCCTTTCCTGACAGGTTTTATTGACTTTCCCCTGGGCATGATGGCACACCTTTCATACTTGGGTTTGCTTGTAAGAACTCTGTCCCAGAAAAGATGTCCTCCCATTTCCTGGTCTATCGAATGGTGAAATAGAGCTGGCCCTCTACTGACAACTGAAATGAAGGCCTTTGCACTGACCCAGCACACAGTTGTCACAGGAACCTGGGAAGGCTAATGTCAGAGGAGAAGCAGGGCGTTCTTCCACCAAAGCTAAAAGAACGACCTCAGGAAGTGCTTATGGTGTTTGTTTGTTTTTAAACAGATAATCTTTTATGGAGAGAAGAACAAGATGAAGGAAGATATTTGCACTGTCAACAGTCTTCGTCTGTGTTTCAATTCTACAGGTATCCATTGATCACCTATTACATGGCGGCACTGGTCTTAAATTCTGTGATGAATTCAATTCATCTTCAATGAATTTAAGTCTAATTAGGAAAATAGAGCATACATATAGAAAAAACACACGTTAAAATATTGCAAGAGAATACAAAGTAAGTCTGGAATGAGTATGGTCTTCTAAAATAAGAGCCAAAGACAAAGTTGGAGGGAAAGGGACGAGAGAGCAGTGGAGTATGGCCCAGAACAGTCAAGGAAAGTTCATGGACTAGATGGTCCTCTGAAAAGATCGAGAAAGATAAATGGGATTTGGACACGTGGGAAGAAATCCAGGTTTGAGGAAAGAGCCTGAGCAAATTTCTCAATCAAGGAAGAGGAACACACACAGTGGTGTTTGTTGTTCCCACATGATAGTCTGTAATTGAAATTTTAAAATGATTTATTTAAAGTCACAAGAGTTTCAATTGGATAAGGATCTTAGATTCTCATCAAGTGCAGGAATCCTCTTTGTGGCATCCCTGAGGGATGACCTAGCAGCTTCTGCTTGAAACACCTCCAGTGATGGGGAGCTCATCAGTTTGCCAACAGCTATGACCTTTGGCTCTTGTCCTGCCTTTCAGTGTAACAAAGATCACATTTGCTTTCTCAAAACACGACAGCCTCCCCTCCCACAAATTAAGGACACCATTGGTGGTGGTTTCTCTCGTTTTTTCTTTTTGTCTCTGGTTGTTCCAGTTGCCTGTCTTCCTGGGTATTCCAGGTGGTAGTAAGTGGTCCTTTTAAAACAGGGCACCTGGAAGTGAACACTTATCTAGTGGTGGATTAATGGGATTAAGATTCTGTGGAATAATCACTAATCATGTTCTTAACCAGGACTCTATTAAAGCAACCTAAGGTGGCCTTTACTGATTTGCTTTTGTAGATACCTCACACCAGAGGTCCTCAAACTACGGCCCGCGGGCCACATGCAAGTACAAATATTGTATTTGTTCCCGTTTTGTTTTTTTACTTCAAAATAAGATATGTGCAGTGTGCATAGGGATTTGTTCATAGTTTTTTTTTTTTAAACTATAGTCCGGCCCTCCAATGGTCTGAGGGACAGTGAACTGGCCCCCTGTTTAAAAAGTTTGAGGACCCCTGCCTCATACTGTTGACTACAATACTCAGTAGGTCATTAGAACATAAAGTACTACTGTGCCTTGAACATAGAAATAAATAATGGTAGTGGCAAAGGCTGCCTATATTTTTTATTTTCTTTATTGGTTAAGGTATTACATATGTGTCCTTATCCCCACATTGCTCCTTCCAGCTCCCCGCTCATGCCCTCACCCCCCTGGTGTCTGTGTCCACTGGTTATGCTTATATGCATGCATACAAGTCCTTTGGTTGATCTCTCCCCCTTTCCCCCACCCTCCCCTGCCTTCCCTTTGAGGTTTGATCTCTGTCTCTGTTTTTCTTCATCAGTTTATGTTCATTATATGCCACAAATGAGTGAGATCATGTGATATTTATCTTTTTCCAACTGATTTATTTCACCTAGCATAATGCTCTCTAGGCCCATCCATGCTGTTGCAAATGGTAGAAGTTCCTTCCTTTTTACAGCAAGGGCTGCCTATATTTTCTCCAAAATTTCAGTGTCCAAGTGAACAAGGACTCTCTATAAGTAGTGGGAGGGGGCTGTGCGTATGCATGTCAGTCCAGGTATGTAGGATGTAGAATGATGGCCCCCTCCCCAGAGTTATATCCATGTCCTAAAACCCAGAACCTGTGAATGTGACCTTATTAGAAAAATCGTCTTTTCAGAGGTAATTAAGGATCTTGAGATGAGATCATCCTGGATTATCTGTTTTACCCTAAATCCAATGACCAGTGTCTTCCTAAGAGACAGAAGAAAAGACACAGGCGAGAGGAGAAGGTGATGTGAAGGCAGGTTGGAGTTATACAGCCACAGCGAGGGAGCACCTGGAGGCACCAGAAGCTGGAAAAGGCGAGGAAGGATTCTCTTCTGGAGCTTTCAGAGGAAGCAAGGCCCTGCCAACACCTTGATTTCTGGCCTCCAGGGCTGCGTGAGAATAAATTTGTGTTGTTTTAAGCCACCGAGCTCATGGTAATTTGTTGCAGCATCCCTAGGAAAATAATACAGGGGCTATGTATTTCCAGGGGAATCCCCCAGAAGTGGGGTGAACATTCCCAGTGAGGCACCCCAGCACTTCTCCACACGGCTCAGGAATCCAGAAGATGTTGGGGGTGGCAGCTACTTAGGCTGCTACATACTTAGGGATAGCAGTTGTGGCCTAGTATAAAATGTAGTCATTTCCTTTGAATCCATTACTAAGTTAGAATACAGATATCTTCAAGGATAACTGTTAAGCCACACTTGCAAGGGCCCCAAGCGGAAAAGAGGCCACAGGTAGAATGGCTGAGGGGGTGTGTGTTGTTGAAGACCTATTACAAGCATAACAATAGTACTTAATGAGGACTATGAAAACACTGAGTGACTCATGTATTATGGGAGTGTGCAGGAGCCTAAACATGCAGCGTTCTATTCAACAAAGGCCACGTGACTGACCCAGCATCATCAGCAAGTTATGCAAATCATCTCCACAGATAGCAATGGCATTTTTGGACTGCACCATCATGCATGTGCTGTTGCCATGCACGGTGCCAAGAGGCCATTAAAGAGAATTCCTGGAGAGCTTCCACTCTGCTGTTGGTGGACTCTTTGGTGTCCCTGTGACAAATGCATCAAACACAAGAAGCAAATAAGAGTCACTGGAAAATAATGATGGAATTTAAGTCCATGCATTCCAAGTCACAAATGAGCGATATACAAAAAATTGCCCTGGTTAATTGGGACAGAATTCTTGCCACTGGTAGAAGAGTACTAGGCATCTACCGTGTCAAGACAGGTGACTCCCTAGAGCAGGGGGCGTGGGTTTTCTAGAAAAGCAGAGGATGAAGGGTAGGGGTGAAGAGAATTGGAATAAAGAGACTCTAATAAAAACGGCAAATTTCTTGTCAACCCTCTACTTGAAGCTGGAGTCTATTCTCCCCCTTCTTTTTAGAATATAATGTAAAATAAAATAATAATCATTACTATTTAATAAGCAGTTCACTAGGAACCAGATACTGTGCTAGGTATTTTACATGTATTTTCTCATTTAATTTGTAAAATGATCCTATGAGATCAGTGATAGAATCTTTATTTACAGATGAGTGTATGTGCTGCTAAAGAAACACAAATCCATTCATTCATTCACTCATTCAGCAAACAGATACCAGGCGTTAAATATACCAAAAACACTCATCTTCAGTGACAGGGAACGCAGTTCCTCAAAGGCAACCTACGGATTTGGGGACAACTCTAATTCTTAGAAAATCCTTCCTTATTGTTGATCTGAACTGTGTCTCTGGGTAACTGAACAATAAGTCACGGGTTCAAAATGAGATACGAGGAAATGGTGAATGTAAGAGGTTTACAGGAGGCAGCCAACATTCGCTGTTTCTGATTTCAGTTCAGTGAAGTGTTTGTTCTTAGAAACTTGCATGGCTTCCAAGTTAACTCTTACTCTTTGGGGATAGTAAATAGTTAAATCCCATTGACCTAGAAGAGTGACATAGTCTTCCTACCAAATAGTTTTCAGAAGCCCTCAATACTTTGGACACACTGTCAGAGGACAATAAACTTGCCACCCACATGAGAGTGAGACTGTGATGCGGGCACATAAATATCAGGAATAGTTGTAACCACCGGAAGTCTGTGATACTATGGCAGTGAGGAGCCTCCCTCATAGTCCTCTCTTGGCCACATCTTACAGAATGGCTTTGTAAGCGGTCAGGATCTTTGCAGACCCGATTTTCTCTACTCTAGGAGAGGAATTCAAATCTAAAAAGGGGCCAGGAAGCCAGGAATCACTACCCCAGAAGAATCCACTGTTTGTTTATATCGCAGAGTCCTCCTGCTCTCAGTTCTTCACAGACCAGGCATGGCACTGGCAGCTCCCCTGCCCTGGAACTCCAGCATAAACAAGATAATCTTTATTAACAGGTTTTCCTTCTGGGCCTTTGGGGGCCTTTGGGGAAATCTGCTTTGCTCAGAGTCTTTGGCCCTCAATGTACTACCGTTTGTATCACTATTATATCCAGACTAGGCATGACCTCAGATGCCTAACTCTGACCAATAGAACAAATGTTTTCTATAATATATAATAATAGTTAAGATGCATTGAGCACTTACTATATACTTGGCATTTACATAAAATCGTTTCAACTATTCCTCACAACAGCACTGGGTTTGGTAACTATTCCATTTTCCAGATGGCGAACCTGAGACAAAGAGATACTAAGAAACTCATTTAGCTTAGTAATTTACATGGCAGAACCAGCCTCAAATCCAGATTTGTCTGATTCTACCTACTACGCTTTCCTTTCAATAAATTTATACTAGTAATAGCTATCAGTATGCCAGGTCCTACTCCAAAACGTCACATATTTAAGCTCATTTCATCTGCACAGTAACTGTTTTATAGCTGGCATAAAGAGGGGTCAATAACCTATCCCAGGTCACATAGCTAGTATGTGATAGAGCTGGGTTTTGAACCCAGGCAGACTGATGCCAGACACCAGACCACTATTCTAAAGCAGTGGCACTATTCCACCCAGAAAGGAATAAATAAGATTATTATGCCCTAGTGAGGCATTGCCCACCCCTCAGCTGTCAGTCTGAACTACCCTTCCCCTCCCTAGGTGTGCAGCCACGTAGCTTCTGTGAGAGGACAGTGGTGGTTTGTGAAGTATACCATTTCAGCATCCCTCTTTTAGGAAAAGGTAGACAAGGAAACTGATGGGCAGGGAGGTTGAGGTTCTTCTCCAGGGTCCCCTAAGCAAGCTAGTAGAGGCTCAGGGTTATAAAACCCTGTCGTCAATCAACTAGGCTGTTCCCTTGCTCTTGAATGATGAAAGCTTGCCTTATCTTTTCAGGATAGGGTGAGACTTACAGAAGGTCCCAGGGACCTGGGAACACACCTGTTTTTATGCAATGACTCAAGGTCATCAAAAGGCAGAGGATATTCCACGAGGGGGACAATCCTGTCCAAAGAATTCACAAATTCCCCTTTCACAGGACAGTGCAGGCTCCAAACCAGCTGCCTCCTCTCCCAGTGACCCGGCAGGCAGCTCACCCAGACTGCAGCAACGGGTGTTTGCCTACAAGTCTGGAGGAGAGTAAGCACCCACCCCATCCGCCCTGGAAATAGCACAGCTGAAAACAGAAAGGGCAGCCTGCAAGTCCCACTACAGCCAACACAAGAGGATACATCCCCTGAAGACCTGTGTGAGACCACATTTTATAGGTCTGTCGTGGGATGAGAGCCCTGAGCTGGGGAAGGTGGGGGGACAGCAGTGGCCTGCGAGGCTGGCAGAGACCGATCTGCCTGGCTGTTTAATGACACAGTTTAAGCATTCTCCTGCCCGCTTTCTTTCTCTGATCTGTTAACATCGACGTTAATTACTTACAATTAATAACCATAACCCTGTTTTTCTTTTTCTCATCTGTTAACATTGATGTTAATTACTTACAATTAATAACCATAACAAGAACGATCAGGGTTCCTAACAATTGTAAACACAAGAGATCTTTTATCTCCATAGGGTCAGACAATCCCCTCCGAACAACCCCGGAAGGTGCCTTCAAGGAGGAGGGGCCTGCCTTCATCTGGCCCCCACCTAGCACAGACCTTGCCTCTCAGCGCTCCATGTTGTCTCATTTACTTCTGACGACTACATTATCATCACAGGGATTATTATCCCCGTTTTACTGAAGAAGAAACTGAAGGTCAGAGAAGTTAAGTAACTTGCTCAAGGATATGAACGGAAGAGACTGTACATTTTTTCGGTCAGGCCCTATTGCCACTTGAACCAAGGGATGGAGTCACTACAGGCAGGGAACCACGGTGGCTCTTCCCACCCCTCTGGGCAATACTTATGTGCCAATTCTCCAAGAGATCTACTGCATTCTAAGTAACCTGACCCTGCCTAACCCTAGTCTCTGTCATTGTTTCTTTTTATACCTGGGGACCTGGTAGTCATAGTTCTGTTCCTTTAGTAGCTGTAGAAACTGACATGTAGTGATGGAATGATTTGTTCAATCATAAATTAATTACTGTGCATAGAACCGAGAACCATGGTAATCTTGTGGGAGAGGTTTGTGACTTTAAAGACATGTTTTATCCAGAAGATTCAGGACCCAAGAGATTTTTTTCTCTCCTCTACTGTCAAAACTCTGGAGCAAGTGAGAACACCAGCGAGGGACAAGCAGAGGCCACCACCCAACACACTGGCTCAGGGGAAAGAACAGACACAAAGGTGGGAAAGAACAATACACGCCCTTACTCCAAGGAGCAAGAGGGAAATTGGCAACCAGCACAGGATGGGTTCTCAGTGTCGAGAAGCAACTGAGACAAAACAAAACAAACTTCTCATCTTGTTTCAATTTATACTTTTGAAGAACTGATGTGCACTTTGAGTTCCTGGGTGAGTAAAGAGGAGCATAATTCCTCACCAGTTATTTTTTTAAAAAAAATATATTTTATTGATTTTTTTACAGAGAGGAAGGGACAGGGATAGAGAGTTAGAAACAACGATGAGAGAGAAACATCGACCAGCTGCCTCCTGCACGCCCCCTACTGGGGATGTGCCCGCAACCAAGGTACACGCCCTTGACCGGAATCGAACCTGGGACCCTTCAGTCGGCAGGCCGACGCTCTATCCACTGAGCCACACCGGTCAGGGCACCAGTTATTCTTTTACAAACATATTTGCTAACTGAAATCTCAGAAAAACAACCAATGAATGAAATGCCTCCCTAGCAGGTGGACTTCTCTCCCAAGTTCCCAGCTCATCCCTGGAGGGAACTGTGTTGGGAGATGGTTGCTCTCCTGCTCTAACCACTGTGGAGTGTGGCCAGTGGACTGTCAAGAACAGAAGTAGTAACGGCTGCGTGCTCAGGACTAGGAAAACCAAAATGGATCCTAGAGGTAAAATTTCTTGTAAAAATGTCAGGTCCCCGCAGAACAATCTCCCCAGTATATTTGCTACTAAAAGAGAGAAAGAGAAAGTGGACGAGTGCCAGAAAATTAAATGGCAGTTACCTTCTTGTAAGCAAAGAGGAAATAGTCTTTACTTTAACCGAAGTGAAGGGTCAACGGGCAGCCAGTCCAGAGGTGAATGTAAACAATTCCAACCAGATAGCAAAGTGGTTTTTAAAAGGGTGTTTAGCAAAGAACAAAGAAAACAGTAGACTTTTCAAAAGAGAAGTACTGTAGAGGGAGGGCAACTGGAGTAGAGGGCGTCTGAGTGGGGAACAGAATTTACCTGTTTGAGAAAAAAACTTCAGCGAGGGGGGGAGCAATTAAGGACGTTGAGCAGCTTTCGGTTGAAATTGCCTCTGGTGTGATGAATGCAGAAAGCACGGCAAAATAAAGCAAATACAGCCATTCTGAATTCAGCTGGCGCTGGCCTCCCCACCCCCAATAGACCGGCTGAATTGGTCTGTACCTTTGAGTTAAGTTTCAAAAGTCTCTATTCCATTCCAGGGTTAAAAAAAAAAAAAATCAGATCAACTTCCCAGACAAGCAGAGGCTGGATTAATGATTAAGAGAAGCAAAAGGGATTAAATATCTGGTCTGGGAGGACTTGCCTGTGCAACCAAAACGGCAAAGGCATCCCTCTGCGCTTCTCTCTCAAAAGGGCTTCTCCCTCTGGGACAAACACCCGAGGCTTGTAGTTTTCATTCCAATGCCTCATTCAGATGCCTTGGGGCCAGGGGTCTGAATGCTGAGAGAGGAAAATGGAGGGTTTCAGCTCACCTTTGTAAGTGTCTGCCCGCCCCGCAGCTCTCATGCTGTGCAGGTGAATCCAGCAGCTCCCCGGGCAGCCCAGCCCGAGCTGTGACCAGCCTGAGCCTCCGCGTACAGGTGCCTAGAGGACGGAGGAGGGCATTGGTCGGTGGAGAGCAGGAAATGTGTGACATCACAGGGAGCCTCGACAGATAAAACATTGCTGCGACCTGAGCTATTGAAACAGTCAGTAGGTCCCGCCCACCTGTCATTTACCTGAATACCTGCAAGCAGGTAGGTGGCGTCTCTGCCTGGACAAATGAATCAGTTAGAGCAATTTGCTGCATGGAATGTACTTTCTTTCCTGAGCACAGCACGTGACCATCCCCGTGGACAGGTCTGAATTTATACACCTGGTTGCTCCCCTGGCCCCTTCCTACCAATCCCTCCCCCATAGCTGCCTACAGAAGAGTTAAAGGGGAAGTTTAAACACCAAAATGAGGCGGTAATTTAGTGGGCGTTAAAAAGGAAGAGTGTGAAGATGGAGTGCTTGGGAAACAGCTGAGATTCACCCCCATATGCCCTTTTGAATGGCATTCATTTGAACCCCAAGTGCTTCTCTGTTTCAACATTGTAACAAATTGGAGGTGACATTTGAAATTCATTAAAAAACAACGCCTAAACATGGTACTAGTCAGCAGTTTCAAAGTCGAGTTTGCAAACACTTCTCCCAGCCCCCACCCCTTCCTGCATTTTAATTCCATATTCAGGAGTCTGTCATCCCCACCTCAGCTCCGTGGCAGTTAGAGTCACAGGGCTACAGTTCACTATAGGCCTGCAATTAGGAGCCATTTACATGATTCAGATTCGAATGATAGCACAGTAATAAGGCAGCGTTGTCTGCTGCTTCGAGCCAGGAGGGAGGAGTAAGAACTATTTCTGTCTGGAGCTTGGAGTGTGACCCTGGGCCAGTCACGGTGTTGCTTCAGCTTCTCCTGCAGGGAAGGCGGGGAGGTACCGCCCAGCCAGCACCGCAGCTGCGAGCCATTACCCCGCCTGGTAAACCCTTTGGCATCTTCTAGAGGATTGTAAACAACTCCCATGGTTGGATTTAAACGTTGTGTATTCCCGTGGCCCCCGTCCAGCATCTCCGGACAATTTGTTCCCTCTCTGGAATGTGTTACCTGGGGAAATGGTGGGTTCTCCTTTCCCCCAAGGAAGGCCTGCTTGCCCAGAGATATTTATTCTTCTCTCTCGCGCAGCCCCCCGCCCCCACGTCACCCCCCCCCCCACCCCGCCACCCCACCACCCTTAAAGAAAAAAAGGTTGAATTCCCATTTCCCTCCAATTCTGTCTCCTTCTGTCCCTTTTCCCTCTCCTACTGATACTGGAAATGCGTTGTTTCCACAGCTTCTAATATTGTACTACTTCCGAGGGTTTCAGACCAGTGGGTTGGTTGATCGGTGTTGTGGTTTGGAGGCGGGCTGGAGGGAGGGTGAATGGGAAGGGGGAGGGGGAGAGGAGCGGGGAGGGGAGGGGAGGACGAAAGGTCTTGATTCGTTCCCTTGGCCTTGACATTGACTAGACGCGGGCAGTCATTCGATACCTTGTAAAACAAGCAGGGAGCAAAGAGGGAAATTCTAGTCAAGGTCGCGGGGTGCGGGGCAGGCTCTGGTGCCTCACCTGCAGGAGAGCTGGCTCCTCTCCGAGCCATGTAGCCTCTGCAGACTGCGCAAGCTCCCTTCCCCACCTGGGAGCTGGGTGCGCTTTGCAGAGAGTCGGAAGCTTAAAATAAAAATCCCCCATTCATGTCTTATCCAGTGGAAAGTTAGGTGGGGCTACTCCTTTATTTTTGAAACAATGACAGCAAAGATGAAGGCAGCAAGACCTTTTATACGCAGGTCTTTCAGGAAAAGGTACCATTCCTCCAGTTTGATACTGGATTAAGAAACATCAGCAAAACAAAGCCTCCTCCTTCTCTGGCAGGGTTTTTCCAGGGACCAGAGGAGGGGCGGGGAGTCTGCCAACCTGATGAATCATCTAGAAGATTACCCTCCAGCAGCCTGCGCCACAGCCTGCCTTCCCTGTGCGTCAGTCATGCCTCACCTCTTCCCAAGGGCCCCGGGTCCTGCTTGAGAGAGGAGAATCACAGACAGGCTTTTTGTTTTGGAAGCGGGGAGGATCGGAGAGGAAAAGAATGTGTTGGAAGTGATAGTGCATAATGCTCATCCAAGGGCCTCAGAGCTGTGGGGCTTCACCTCCGATATTCACATCCACACAGACATCTGCACATATGGTCTATGAATAAAAATTCAGAACAAGAATTGAACCAGGAGTAGAGTCCACTCCCAGGTACTGTGTATAAAGAAGAGGAGAAAAAAAAGTTTTTCACACATCAGCCATCCCAAGTGAGATGGGTCTTGGTACTCCTGGATTTAGAATACTCTTCAACGATTTAAAAAAAAAAAATCAATAAGGGCTTCGTTATTCTCTTAGGGCTGTTGCATTCTTATGGAAAGGGAATTTCTGAAGTATTGGTGAAAAGATATAAATAAAAATCCTAAAGAACCAACATTGAATACGTGCTTAGCAGGTGTTTCTGACTTTTCTAAGCACTCTTCACAACAACCCTGTAGGTTAGGTATTATTACTAGTTGCATTTACAGCTGGGGAAACCAAGGCACAGAGAGGCTGACAATGTGCTTAGTGACAGCACAACCAGCGAGTGGCAGGGCCAGAGCAGTTTCAGCCTCTGGAAAGAAAGGGAAGGAAGGCTCTGACGTCATGCTCCTTGGGCAACTTCCTGGACACTCTGAAGCTTCTTACCTATCCTCTGTTCAGAAGGAAGTGCCTTGAAGAAGTGGCCCTGGGGAGTGTAATTTCTGGGAAGAAATGTCTCCAAGGAACTCTACTCCTTGTCCAAATGTCTCCATTTGAATTAGTAATCTGGTTTATGCATTGAGTATATATGTATAGAACATATAGACATATGGGTACATATATATATATATATATATATATATATTTATGAGAAAAAACACCAGGAAATCCATCACCCCTGAAGCATATTTGAAATCATCTTTTTGAAGCCTACCAAGCCAACCCAGGAAGGGAGGGCCAGCCTGAGGGGCCCTTCCAGAATAATCAGTTGTAATTTTCTCTGACATCTTTTATAGAACATGGAACTCTGTACAACTGGATGACATGAGACAACGTAACCTTAAGTTCCAATATGAACCACTGCCAAGGTGGTTGGCAAATACTAAACACACACTACTCCATTCCCACCTCCCCTACCATTCTCACTGTTATTGCTGAAAGGGCATGGTGCCCTTGAGCTCAGAGGTAACTTCAAGATGTAAGTCCAAGCACAGTGCAATTTCTATCCTTAGTTTGACAGGAAGCGGGAGGGATAATCAGGAAAGGAAAAGATTGGTATTGGCTGGTGCCATTAGAGAAGACTTCACAGAGCATGGAATATGAATGGGACGCGGAGGGATTTGGAGAGGTGGTGACAAGGGCAAACAGTCCAGGCAGGGAAGCACTATAGGTGGAGGCAGGGGTGATCATAGCCTTTGCTTGTAAGGGAGGAAGCTGTGTGGTATGGGGAGAGGGGAGAGACCAGACAATAAAGTGTCCATCCTGCTGGGGTGAAAAGGATCCGTTGCATGCTAAATTTGGTTGGTAAGGTGGGACCAGATTATAAGGAGGCTCAAGGACTGACTGCCTTAGGTCTTTATAGTACTGCTGGCTGCTTCTCTCATGATGATTAAACAGATTTTAAAACATGTAAGAAGAAAAGAAATTCAGTATCTTGGGCATGGGGTGATTTATTAAGAGTGACAAAGTTCTCAATGTCAAGCTAAAATTCCATGATATGCCATTTCGGCTACCATATAAGCATCTTCTCTTTAGAAGTAAGCCTCCTTTGCAGTCGCTGTACCCTGTAAACTTTGTTTCTTGGAGGGACAGGTGGAATGCATTAGAAAGCTCTCTGAACTCAAGGTTGGGCCTGTCCTAGTTACCCAGCTAGCTCACTTGGACTTTTTTGATTAGTTTGAATTCTTTTATGTGTCTTGACAGGGAAATCTAATGGGGGAAAGGAGGTCTGTTTTCAAAGCTCTTTCCTTCTAAATCACCGCAATGAAGGTTGGCGGTCTCAAGGATTCCCCCTGGCAATGAACACATTGCTAAGCCCATGCCTCATGATTCGTCAGAATCATTTTTTGGAAGCCCTGTTCGCTCTCCTCCTATGCCTTATTTGCAGAGTTGTCTAAGAAGACTGAAAGCCACAAAAGTGAACATATGCCATATGCTTTTAATAAAAGGCATCTCTAGAAGTATCTTTGGCTGAAAGTATTTAGCATTATGAGAATAGAATTACGGTATACATTCCATTACATTGGACTCAGTTTCTCAGTGTTGTTATTTTTAAAACTAGCTTAGCTCCAAATCTTTCATTGGCTAATTACAAGTATTTAACATGATGCAAAGAAGCAGATCCCTGAAGGGCAATTATGGAAAATAGTAATAATCACAAATATCAGCTGATGTGATAGATGCCATCTGGTTCTATGTATGGGGAAGAGATTGCATTTCCCCCACAAACTCACAGCCTGTGTGTTGCCTGATTTGCAGGTGAGCTTCTAGGATAGTCTTTGGGTATGTGATTTAGGAGCAGATATTCCTCTGGTTTGTGTACTTTTGTGGGTAGAGGGAGTACCTCAGTTATTAGAGATGGCTCACAGTATGTGAAGGTTTACTACATGCATTTTTGGCTAGCACACTTATCTATCATAGCAATAAAAAAGGCTTCATTGTTGCTGTCTCTATCATTGTCTATATTCCACAACTGTAAATATATTTATGTTTCTACAATTCCATTCTTATATAAACCAGGTAGGTTAGTCAATATTTTGGTGATGGTTGTAGCTATTTTGGAGGTTGTCATATCTTTGTTTCTTTATTGGTTCCTATATATCTATCTCTATCTCTATCTCTATCTCTATCTCTATCTCTATCTCTATCTCTATCTCTAATCTCCATTATAATTGACCTAATACCATCCTCCTTGTTAACTCTGGCCCCATCTTGAGGGCTTCCATGTCCTTCTAGATGACCCATCCAGCAACCTTCACCTCCTCAACTACAAGGACATTTACCTCTACTCCTCTTGAGCTGACCATTCTCAGGGCCACCTCTTGGATCTTTTTATCATCCCAAAATTTTCCATTTCAAAAGAATCTGAGAATGCTACTCTCTGCTGTATTCTCTCAACTATTCAAGTTTCTCACTCCCTTACTCAGACTTTGCCTTCTTTTCCGAATTGATTGTGAGCCCTGGCTCCTGGACTCCTGGAGATGGCCCAAGAATAGCCATTCTCTGCTTTTGTCACTTCAGGCCTATCTGGCCCAGATCCCGCTTCTTCGTCAGCTTCCTCAACTTCCTAATGACCTGGCGGAACCATGGCCCGGCCCTCTCTCTTTCTATAGGCACAACAACCAGTGTCACTAGAGCTGCTTGGCATTGCCAGCTGCACTTGCCACCCTCCTTGGCAATCCAGCCAGTGTCTCTTCCTTTCCTCTCAGTGGGCATCCCACCTTCAGTTCATTTGTGTTGCTCCTGCCTGCCTGTCCAACCCCACGGTCATCTCCTTATCCTTTCTATTGACACAATACCACCCCCAGCCCCCAAGCCCTAGTAATGCTGTGTTAAAGGGGAGAACTCTCCACACCCACACTTCCACAGGAAAGTGGTTTCCAAAGCAAGGTCTGACCATGCCCCACCCTTTACTCACTCTGCCCTAGAGTCCCTGATGAAAAATGGGAAAGTACAACTGGGTAAGCTCACAGTTGCTCCTCCCTTTTCTGCCTTGAGAGTGAGCCAGCCTTTCCCTAAGCTGCTCCAGGCTGAATCTTTGCTGGGCAGGCTTCTGTGGGAGAAGCTGCTGTGCCCAGATTTGCCCAGTCTATGCCTTTAAGCTCTGCTTTTCCTTGTTTTAGGCCTTGTTCTCCAACTTAGCCATTTCCATTTAAAAGTGATAGTTTGGCCTTCAGAATTATTCTTTTGAATTTTCTCAAAATCTTTCAAACCCATGTGGGAAAGAGAGGTGCAGTTTATTGGCACCCCTCCTTGGGTAACCCCCAGAACCTGACTATTTTTGGTTCCCAGAACAATCAGGGCCTCTCCCTTCTGGCTCTTCCCCATGCAACACCATCCTAATACTTATTATTTTCCTTTGCCTGGATTGGTATTGTGCATTTCGTCTATGTTCTCATACAGAATCCTGGCAGAAACCCCATGAGCAAACTCTACTTAACAAATGGAGAAACGGAGTCACTGACAGGTAAAGTAACTTGTCCAACATGACCAGCTGGTCACAGCCAGACCTGAGACTCGGGTATTACTACCGCAGCCTGGAAACTCCTACTCCATATTCAGGGCTCAGCTCAAATGCCATCTCCTTCACAGAACCTTCCTGACTTTCTGAAACAGGTATCTGTGTCTGCCCTGTGCTCTCCACACGCAGTACTTCGCAGTTACTTTATTGACTGTATTTTTTTTTTTTTAAAGACTGTCTCCTCTGCAGACAGCCAGGGAACATGGCTTTTCATAGATCCTCAGGACCTGGCCCAGTTTTCACAATAATACTACTATCTAAACATCCATCATTCATTCATTCATTCATTCATTCACTCACTTATTCTACAATTTTATTAAGCACCATTAATATCCTAGTCAGTGAAAAAGGTGAGAAGAATCTGTTTTCAGACATTCATAGTCAATAGAGAGGCAGAGGTCAAGACGAACGATTAAAGCACAGGCTGGAAATCCCCATAAAAGAAGTGATGCAGTGCAGTTGCATGAAGGAAGGAAGTGAGCTTGTACCTTCTCATTTAAAGGTTCCAATTTGTTAAAAAGTACTTGATTGCTAGGCTGGCATGGCCCAGTGGTTGAGTGTCAACCTATGAATTAGGAGGTTACTGTTCTATTTCCAGTCAGGGCACATGCCCAGGTTGCAGGCTCCATCCCCAGTGTGGGGTGTGCAGGAGGCAGCCAATCAATGCTTCTCTCTCATCATTGATGTTTCTAGCTCTCTCTCCCTCTCCATTCCTCTTTCTGGAAAAAAAGCAAAAAGAAAAAAAAGTACTTGCTCAGGTTTGCCAGCTCGTAAATGATGGAGCCAACACCGGAGTGTAGTTCCTGACTTAGAGCCTATAATCTTCCCAGTGGCCGTCACAGCCTCTTCTTGGTCCTCAGCCACGGGGGCCAGGCAGAGAAGGAGGCCCATGGGAACAAGGACCTAACCTGCTCTAGATTATGTGCATGTCAGCCCAGAGAACCTGAGGTCTCTTACAGTGCTACAATTTTCACATTGTAGAGGCGGGTTCTCTGAGCAGGTAGAAAGACTACTTTCCAGAGTTTTGTGCCCACACCAGGACTGGCTGGCACCTTGACAGAGCAACTTGAAAAACATCTGTGCTCTCAGGTGACAGTAACATATGTATTTAGATGAATTGAAATTCTTTTAAATTGGAGTTGGCAATGTCAGTACACCTCATAAGCTTTTTAAGTGGTATGTGATCTAAATCCCATTTAATTTTATATTTTGTGTCTCCAGTCCTCAGTGAATAAGGATGAATTACCATTTTCCTCACAACAACCCTCCACATACTTGCTGTTTAGCAGAGTATTGTGTCCAGGCCTAAGAGCCCAACTTCTTCAAACTTTTCCTGAGAGAGTTGAAAATTTATAATAACTAATAACATAAAGTGACTAAAAAAAATGTCCCAATAAGGGATAGAGTGGAAAAGGCAAAAGGAAGAGGAGGATCATGTTACTGGCCTCCTCGGTGTGAGAAGCACAAAAGAAGCCAACTTTCTAGGTGGGGAACTTGCGCTTCCATCCAAGAAAGGGCAGGCCCTCAACAACAGGGATACTGCCAAGGAGCCGTCCTTGAGTTCTCCTTAGTCAAAGAGAACTGAAGAAAGAATGTCATGAAAACCACTCACATTAATGGGGAGACGGCCCCTTGGTCAGATTCTGGCTAACTGAGTCTCAGCAAAAGGAAGTTCATTTGCCCAGCCGGCATGGCTCAGTGGTTGAGCATCGACCTGTGAGCCAGAGAAGGTCACGGTTCATTTCCCGGATTCTGAGTCAGGGCACATACCTGGGTTGCGGGCTCGATCCCCACAGTGGGGATGTGCCAGAGGCAACCAATCAATGATTCTCTCTCATCATTGATGTTTCTCTCTCTCTCTCTCCTCTCTCTCTCTCTCTCTCTCTCTCTCTCTCTCTCTCTCTCTCTCTCTCTCTCCTCTCTCTCTCTCTCTCTCTCTCTCTCTCCTTTTCCTTTCCTCTCTGGAATCAATTTAAAAAAACATGTATTTTTTAAAAAGAAAGCTCATTTCATTTTTCTCACATCATGAGCAGAGGAAGATGCTCCTTTTCAAGTTGGACAATGAATCCGATTGGGTGCTTTCCTTTTCAGCCCTTCTTGGAGGTGAATTCTGCATGAGCACCTGCCGCTAACCCATGATGAAGTGCCTGAAGTGAACAAGGGTAGAATTCCTGGTGGTCATGAGGCCAGCGAGGTGGAGCAGTGGACATGGGTCAGATGATGTGGAGGGAGGGCTTCTTCCTGTCCAGGTCTGGTAACCCCAACCCCAGGAGCAGCCATCTCCTCCCAAGCTCAGCATGGGAGCTGTACTTCCAGTTCACAGTTTAGAGGATCACAGAGTAGTACGTACTTTCCCCCCCTGCTACCCTTTGTGAATTATGAGACCAAGGGGTTGCCATCATCATGGCCTTCCCTGGAGTCCCCATCACTGAGTAGCTCGACTAATCCTGAGTTGGAGATGCTGATTTCAGTGCAACCAAGGGCCCTGGGGACAGGTGAGACAGCAGGAACTCATGCCCCCAGGATAGGAGCAGGTCTGAGAAGAGGCCTGCATTTTATTTTCAATCTAGTCAGCTCGATTCAATGAACCTTTATGAAGTGCTAAGAGCAGTGTTATTACCGGTCTGGGAACAGAGGCCCCAGATCTCCAGGCTCCCTGTTTGTCTTGTCTTAATATGGGGCTTTGTCAATATCAGTGCCAGCCATCAGCCCAGGGCGGCCAGGCTGGTTCTTCCAGTTCAGGTTGTACCCCTAAAGTGGCACGGTCCACGTGGCCAGAGAAGAGGCTGCCCTTCCGGTCCTCTACCACTTTCCCTGAGTCTCCCCTGGAAGTGGACTGGAAGTGCAGCTTTGTCAAGTCCCGCCACAGGCATGCTCACACTGCCATGTTGGTCACTCCCACTAAAGTGTCTTCCCAGGAAGCCAGTTCTTCTAAGTGATTCGGCTGCACCTGGATCCACCCACCCCTAAACCCGCAGCTACAACTGTGGTGTGAGTTGGCAGCAAGCCAGCTGCACCGTGTTTCCTCTTCAATGTCCTGTAGCTGTGGGTTTGGGCAGCAGTTGTGTTAGGTATGTTCCTTCCTCATCGCACACCTTTGAACTTGAAGTTGGAAGATCTGTGAGGTTCCTGGTTTATCCTCAACCCATCTCAAGGTAGCATCTCTTTAGAATAAAGGAACCAGGAACCAGGTGCCAGGGGTAACCAACAGGCCAGTCCCAAATGCAAGTCCTCTCAAAGCAAACTCTCCACACTGATTACCATTACTTCCCCCTGTTCCTCAACCCCCTCGTACAAATCTCTTCATTCTACAGAGCCCATACTAGTACACCACCTGCCCTCTTTATTCCTGCTTAAATGGCTATCTTCTGTTAGCACCACGGTCCACCCCTGGAATGATTACGTGAGATTTCATGAAAAAAGCAAAAGTGGATTCTCATCAGGAAACCTTAGGATTCCACTGGCATGATGGAAAGAGGGACAGAGTGAGAAACAGAAATCAAGGTCTGTCAATGCACATGCCCAAAGTAACAGCAATGAAGTTAGTCTCTGTAGTGATACAGGGATGGATCCAAATGTAACAAGCAAGCTGTGCTGTCTATCATCTTGACATCATCACTAGGGGTTAGTCTGGATCCTACCAGAAACAGATGCTGAGATGGGATTAAACATGCAAGGACTTTTATCAGAGAAAATACCTATGTGAGTGACAATGGGAAAGGAAATGAGAAGGATTGGGAGAACCCCTGAAGAAGCTTAATAACGCCTTTGTTGAATGAATGCACGAGTGAACAAAGTACAGTTTGGAAAGGGAAAGAGACGAATTTGGGTACAAATGCAGAGTTGCTATGGGGTTATAGGCAGGGTAGCTATTCAGCTGGTGTCCATGCTGGGACTGTACCAGGTCTCTACTCCTGATATCTGTTCTGATTGGTCAGGTCTATTCTGATTGGTTGATGCCTGTGCTATAATGATGATTAAATATTTTAAAAATCACTCCCCAGTACACAGATTGTCATATTGCCTGGAATTTTTGATGATGGTTTCACAAATAGACAACAACTTATTTCTGATGGCCACTGCACTGAAACATAGGGCCACCATTCATACTCACAGTTCTTAAGGATCTCTGGTGGTGTGCAAGAAACAGGGGAGCTGACAAAACCCACTTGTTATTCTGTGAATTTGATGGAGGGAGGTTTACCAAATTGATGGTTTGTCCATTTGGAGTTGCTGATGAGCTGCTGAGTTTTGTTTTACCCATCCTAGAAAAGAATTCATATCACTCTTTTTCCCTGGCTCCACTGAAAACACACTAGCAACTAACGCTGGTGCACTCCTTACTTGTTCTCTCATCCTGAGCACAGTACGTACTCCTTAAACTGAAGAATGAGAAAAAGTGAGCTGAGGCCAAATGAAAAGTGACCTTTGGCCAAAGTCCTTACACTCACAAAATGCTTGAAGTCAAAGGGATGTTTGGGAAGACTGCTGACATGTCTCCGCATAAAAGCCAAGGGAACAAGAAGTGGAACTGGCAGAGGCCATGCTGATGTGGGAGTGCGGAGGCAGGAGAAGCAGAGGAAGTGACCCAGGAACTCCCAGAGGTCGCACTGAGGCCTCTGAATTCCCATGGGCAGGGGTATGGGGTTTCAGGCCAAGTGTAACTAGATCTCCGAAGGGTGTGCAAGGGGGCATTCCTGATATCTGTAATATATCTGTGATGTTCTTAGGCTAGCTAGATTTGTTTGTTTGTTTCTTTATTTTTGTTAATCCTCACCAGAGGATATTTTCTCCATTGATTTTTACACAGAGTGAAGGGAGAGAGGGAGAGAAGGATGAAGGGAGGGAGGGAGGGAGAGAGAGAGGGAGAGGGAGAGAGAAACACTGATGTGAGAGAAACACATTGTTTGGTTGCCTCCTGCATGTACCCCAACCAGGGCAGGATTAAACCTGCAACCCTGCCCTTGACTGGGACTTGAACCTGTGACCCTTCGGTGTGAGGCCAACACTCCGATACTGAGAACACGGGCCAGAGCTGGATTTGTTTATTTCTTGCAACCAAAAGTGAATTATAAACACCAGTCCAAAGTCAGAGACAGACTAATTTGTCTTTTATGTAATAAACTGGAAGGTAAATTCTCTAAGATTAAGGGTGTTTCCTCATGTCTGGGATGGAGCTGAGCCCCTTGGGTGGGGATGGCCGGTCACAGGTCACTTCTTTCAAGGAAAGAACGGCAGCCACGCACAGAACTGGACAAGCCAATGCTCTAGAGAAGTACAGGATTCTAGGGGAAGTGACATGGTCTACTGTGCACATTTAAATTCCCTTCCATATTAATGAAGAGGTTAATTTCCTGACATAGGGCACATGCTCTTTCAGAGTTCTCGTCATTGCTTCTCTTCTCCTGCGTGATAATGGCTCCATCCATCCCATCAAACACACGCTCTCACTAGAACCAAGGATTGTACTATCCCTGTGCTCACTTTTGGGAAAAACCTCTTTAGTAAGCTCTTTCCAATGACCTGATTGGACAGCGGCACCTGTTTCCTGTTCAGACTGACACATTGGCCAACAGCGCACAGGGCTCTCTTCTTTCCTCTTCATCCAAGGCCTGCAGGAAAGAAGAGCTAAAAATACCTGCCTCTTCGTGTGCCAGGCAAAGGTGGAAATGAGATTAGGGCTGGACAGCAGAAAACTCAAGGAATTCAGCCTGAAGATAGCCTGCCTCAGGAATGATCGAACTGGTGAAAATGAGGAAAAAGGAAGTGGAAAATCTAAAGTCAAACCAGTGATAAACAAATTAGAGAGAAAAAGGAGAATTAAGTATATTCACCGTCATACCAAGGGAGGAAAATGGCACTTCCACTCGGTCAAAACTGCGTATCTCAGCTCATTTAACAATGACATCCCTGTAGCCAAATCCATGAAGATTCTCAGTCCTAATCTATTTCTTTCCCCTTAGCACCAGACTCCAGCCACACTGGCTGCCTTACTTTTTCTTGCTCACACCAGGCATACCTCCACCATATGATTTGGTATTGGCTGTTCCTTTTGCCTGGAATACTTTTCCTCCAGATGTCCACATGGCCAGCTCCCTCCCTTCTTTAATCTTAATTCAAATGTCATCTTCCCAATGGGGCCTATTGTGACTACCCTATTTACAATCTCAACCTCCCCCTCTTGCACTCCCAATCCTACACATCTCACTATACAACCCCCCCCCCCCGCAGCATTTAGCACTTCTAACATACTATTAATTGCTTACTTGTGATGTGCATTATTTATTGTCTCCTCCTATAGAATTTCTGAGTTTAGGATCTTATTTTATACACTAATGCTGAAAACAGAGTATCAGACAGAGTAGGTGCTCAATCAATATTTGCTGAATATATAAATAGCAGGGACTTCCAGACACAAAATTCACCTAAATGCCAGTGTGATGAAATAAAAGAAGGAAAAGAGACAGATGTAAAAAGTAAAAATGTCTGAAGGAAAATATTAACATCAGCAAAGATGGAATTTAAGTTTAAAATGATTAAACAGGATAAAAAAGAACATTCTGTCATAATAGACACTTTTTATGATTTTCCAAAATTAATAAAAGACATCTAACTACAGATCCATTCATGGTTCTCAAACCTTCTGCTGACAGAATACCAGACAGAATAAATTCCTCCCTCTCCATCCCACAAAAAACAATATCCTCTTAGATACATCATATTTAAAATGTCAAAAACTAAAGAGAAAATTATGAAGGAAGACAGATGAAAGAAGGCACATTATGACCAGAGGAACAACAGCAGATGACAGCAGAATTCTCACAAGAAACCATAATAGCCAAACCACGATGGAGGCACGTCTTTAAAGCACCAAAAGGGAGGAAAGCCACCAACCCAGAATTCTAAACCCAGAGAAAAGTTCTCTTAAATATAAAGGGAATTAAGACTTTTTCAGTTAAGAAAAAAAGACTCAGAGCATTTATTGACCAACAGACCTGGACAACAAGAAATCTCAAAGGAATTTCTTCAGGCAGAAGGAGTCTGATATGAGACAAAAACTTGGATCTACAAAAAACAATGAAGAGCTCTGGAAATGGTAAAAATGAATGGCCTGTTGCACTCAGTACACTTAACACCATTTGGGAGCATGCCTCTAGTCCAATCTGATTACACAGGCCACCTTGTCTTCCCCGAACATCTCTGAAGGAAGCTAGCATGTATAGCAAGAATGGTTATTTATATACTACCTGGTGTAGAAGGCAAGTTAGTGAAGGAAGAATGAGGTTGGGACCAAGTTTATTAAGGGCAGAGAACTTTTAATTTTGTGTGGTCATGTGTAAAAAATAAGCAATGAAGATAAGAAAAATTCAAGGAAGTAAGATGAGCATTGAAAATCTAAAGAAAAGAAAAGCTAAGGAAGTACTTCATTTCAAATGTTGTCACTTTAATAGTTTAAAATCTAATTAAAAATCATACCAGAATAATGTTTTAACCCACAAGCCAGCCTCAAAAGTACGAAAAAATGTACATATTAATCCAATATATCTCTTTGGAACATATTGGACAAGTCTGTAGAAAGAATAAGGACAGATGAAGTGACTAATTTCTTTCAAACTGATATAACAATTAATTACATAGCATTCATATATGCTAATTTCTATTTTAAATACTTTATGAGTATTAAATAATTTAATATTCACATGGTACATTAAGATTTTAAGGCAGACATGTTTCCTCTGAAGTCTTTGCTTTTAACTTTTGTGGCATGCTGCTCCCCAAAACAATAATGAACAAAACCCTACATTCCTAATATAAAGAATTTTTATTATATTTCATGGGTCTACAGAATATTTATGAAGACTGATCATATTATTGGCTGCAAAGAAAATTTCAGCAAATTCAAAGGGTAAGATTTTATAGGTTATATGATTAGATCCTAATTTAATAAATAAAAAGAATTATTAAAAGATGACCTCAAAAGTGACTAGTTAAAAATTAAGCAATACTTAGAGAAAATATTTGGCTCAAAAAGAAATCAAAAGGGAAATTACTGACCATCTCGAAGGCTATGGAAAGGAGAACTTTATAATATATTCTATGAGTGTGAAAATTGTCAGAAAAATTTTACAGCTAAAATGCCTTCCTTGTGAGAAGATGATGAGAAACTAAATCCACTACCTAAAAAATTATAAAAAGAACAATAGTGATTAGTAGAGGTAATTTTAAAAGCTTAAATTAATAAAGTAGAAAGAAAAACAAGTAGTAAAATATATAAGTAGATTTAACATCTTATTACATTAAAAATCTATATATTTGATAAACATGTTTGATTATAAAAAGTAGAAAACAATTATAAAAAGTTTAGGAAACAGAAATAACAGACATTAAAATGACTAAAGGTATTAAAAGAGATATAATATGAAACATTATGGCAACAAATTTGAAAACTGGAAAAAACATTGATAAAGAGGAAGAAAAATGATCTGCTTCTTAAGATGATATGATCGTAAATCTAGAAAACCAAAAGGAATTTAGTAAAAATCTCCAAGATTTAAGAAAAATCTCCTAGAGTTGGTACAGTAAATCGATTAAAAAATATGCAAAAAAAGCAAAAAATCATTAGCTTTTTTTCTACCCTCCCAATAAGAATAGGAATGAAAAAAAAGGGGGGGGGAGGAATGAAAAACATTCATTTAAAATAATGAAAAAGAAACCCCTATGAAAGACTTAGAAATAAATATAATGCAAAAAAGGGGGAGGGGGAATAAACAACTAAGTCCTTCTAAAATATATAAAAGGAGAAATGAAGATATGGAAAGACATATCATATTCTTGGATGAGAAGACTTAATACCATAAAAATATTAAATTCCCCCAAATTGTGTGCATTTTACTAACACTCATAAGGTGGACATTTCTGGTTTGTTTTTGACATTTGGATAAAGTGATCTCAAAGTTTCTAGAGAAACATAAATACCAAAGAAAAGGTAACTAATTTTGGAAAAATAGAGAGGGAGCAGGGGACTTCCCCACCAGTTATTGGAACCCTCTTTAAAGCTAATATATTCAAATCAGGATCCTGTTGAATCCCAATGTTATTGTGCATCCAGGGATATAGTACAAATATATGCACAAAAAATATAAAAGGTAAAGTATAGTAAAACTCTTGCAAGAAAACCCAGTGAATTATATATACTATATGGTGCAGGGAAATTTTTCTTATCAAAACTGAGAAGTCAAAATCTCTGAGAGAAAGGACAGTTATATTTAATGGTAAAATTGTAACTTTTAAAACAGAAGTATTATAAAAGTACCATAGGCCTGGTGCATGAATTTGTGCACCGGTGGGGTCCCTTGGCCAGGTCTGTGGGATCGGGCCAAAACTGGCTCTCCAACATCTCCCAAGGGGTCTCAGGTTGAGAGAGGGTACAGTCCAGGAGGAGGGACCCAACCAGTGCACAATCAGGGCTACGGAGGGAGTTGGGAGTTTGGCCAGCCAGGGAGGGACTGCAGGAGGGTTCCAGGGTGTGTCTAGCCGGTCTCACTCAGTCCTGATCGGCCAGACCCCAGCAGCAAGCCAACCTACCGGTCGGAGCATTGGCCCCCTGGTGGTCAGTGCACATCATAGTGAGCAGTTGAGCAGCCTTAGCATAGCATTAGCGTATTATGCTTTGATTGGTTGAATGGCCGACCAGATGACCGGACACTTAGCATATTAGTCTTTTATTATATAGGACTAGAGGCTCGCTGCATGAAATTCTTGCAAGAGTAGGCCTTCCTTTCTCTAGCTGCCAGCACTGGCTTCCCCCTGGCACCCGGGACCTGGGCTTCCCTTCAGCTCCCAGGACCTGGGCTTCCCTCGCAGCCCGGCTTCATCCAGAAGGTCATCTGGAAGGATGTCTGGTCTAATTAGCATATTACACTTTTATTATAGACTAGAGGCCTGGTGCACAAAATTCATGTACAGGTAGGTTCCCTAGGTCTGGCCAGTGGTCAGGGCAGAACTGTGGGGCAACCAGTGGGGTGATCGGAGGTGGGGGAGGCACCTGCATTGGCTGGCCTGGGGCCTGCGGGCTGGGGGCAGCTCCTGCATTGAGCATCTGCCCCCTGGTGGTCAGTGTACATCATAGCGACCAGTCGTTCCACTGGTCATTCCACTGTTTGGTTGATTTGCATACTAGGCTTTTATTATATAGGACAATAGACCATGGTAGATTTTAAGAAACATCCTATATAATAAAAACTTAATATGCAAATCGACCAAACGGCGAAACAACTGGTGGAACGACTGGTCACTATGACCTGCACTGACCACCAGGGGGCAGACGCTCAATGCAGGAGCTGCCCCCAGCCCGCAGACCCCAGGCCAGCCAAGGCGGGTGCCAGCAGGGGGCCCCCCTGATCGCCCTGCAGAGGGAGGTGACTGGTGGCAGCAGCAGTGGGTGGGGCTGGCAAGTAGGCAGTGCCAGGCCAGCCAAGGCAGATGCTAGTGGGAGCCCCCCTGATAGCCCCGCCGGTAGCTTCACAGATCGGCCCTGATCACTGACCAGGCCCAGGAACCCTACCCATGCACAAATTTCATGCGCCGGGCCTCTGGTATATAATAAAGATAATATATTTAGTTTTTATAATATACAGAGATTTACTATAATTCAACAAGGGGAGTAAGAACAAACTAATAGGAAAGAGGGCAAAGGATATGAATGGACAATATGCAGAAAAACAAATCCAAATGACCAAGATGCATGAAAGCATCCTCAAATTCACTAGAAGTGAGGGAAATGCAAATTAAACTACTGAGATATTTTATACCTACCTGATTGCCTAACATTTAAACAATCCCTAACACATTGCTGGCAGGGTTGTAGGAAAGGGAGTACTTCCGTGTAGCATGGCAGGATCGGAAATGCTACAGCCTCTTGGGGAAGCAGTATGGCAATAGCTATTAAAATTTAAAAATACATACATGTTTCAGGCCAGCAATCCTTTTCCTGAGAACCTCTCCAATGGAAATAAGTCATCAAAACAAGGATTTATATGAAGGTATTATTATTATTTTCTTTTTGGAGGGAGGGAATTTGCAAATGTGAAAGCTACAATGTGTTTCCAGTAATGGGGGAATGGCCCAATAAACGATGGCATAGCCAGATAATGGAACAAGACAGCCTTTACGAAGAATGAATCAGAGTTGCGCTGGTTGACAGAGAAATTCAGAATGTATTATTGATTGAGTAAAGCACAAGGCAGAAAAAAGATGTGTGGTATGGTTCTATTTTTGTAAAACAGACAATGATAAAACAGCCAGGTGTGTGTGTGTGTGTGTGTGTGTGTGTGTGTGTGTGTGTGCATGATATAGTCATGGGTAAAAATAGGAAAGATACATACTAGATTATTAACATGGATTATCTGAGTACATGGGTAGATTGGGAATTGGTATGTGTGGAAGAGAAGAGGAGGCACCAAGCCAACAAAGGACAAACAGACAAAAAGGCCACCCACACATGACCACACACATGTACCTATGCTTGAATTGATCATGTCTGTGCATTTGTAAAAATGTATGAATGCATGCTGTTCAGACATAAAGAACTCACCCGGCCAGGCCTGTCTCTCAGATAACTCACTCTCTTTCATCTGTCCCCCTGCACCAACACATTCTCCGGGAAAGAATTTCTCACTCTGGGATTCCCTTACTCATTCTAAGACTTCCCTCCCACGACATTGTGCTGCATCTCAGAAACAGCACTCAGAAAGGCTCTGAAATTCTTCTGGAAATAGTTTCCTTGGGGGTTTCTACCTTTATCTCTTCATGTTCAGATCTCCTTTCTTGAAATGACTCCCAGGTTAACCTTACTAAAAAAAAAGTAAATGGTGCCATGGTGGGCAGATTCGCTAGGGCTGTCAGGCCGTGGCTCTTTTCCCCACAACAGAGAAGCCAAAGGTGAAGGGTTCTGCTAAGGGTACCTGGGGAAATGACCAATTGCTCTTTAGGACACACATCTGAGAATTTCAGAGTTGTCTAAATTGTGAACTTCACCAGGATCAAATCTGAAGTGAAATGTAAGCAGGCAAGAACACGAACTGGAGATGCCTTTGGTCAGCTCCGCTGTTTACTGCCCACGAGCCTGTCTCCCCTTGGTGTTTACAGAATGTTTACACGTTTCACATTCCATGCTCACATCTGTCTGCCGCCTTCAGCCTCCTTGTGGCGGAGCCATTTCCTTCACTTCAAAGGAAGCTCCAGGTGCAGAGAGGACTCCAGGGGTGTGGCCCGGCCCGGAATCTGGCTCCTTTCTTTACTAAAACATGGACTCTCTTCATCTTATCCCAAGTGGACTTTTGGAGCCATTCCTGAATTCATTCATCTGCTTTAGAACTGAGAGCGAGAGAGAAATGGAGTTTTCCTATTTCCCCCAATCACTGACCCTTGTTGGGTCACGACACTTCAAATGTACTAACTGCAGAAAGAAGCAGGAGGGTAAACATGCACTAGAGAGAAAATGCCACAAGTGAATGAGTAAATCGGCTGTGAGCGATGAATATAATGATGCCCTTCCGTGAATCATGGAGAAATTAAAAATGGTGGTTTCAAGCCATTTACTTTGGGGTGGTTTGTATGCAGCAGTAGTTAATGGATTCTGTGTCCAACCCCTTTGCAGTGTGATATGCTTCTCTCAATAGGACAAGGCAACTTTTCCTCCACCCGCATGAATTGGCCTGGCCTGGCCTGGCCATGGACAACTGGGAGGTCCAGAGGTGAGGCACTGAGAGCTTTGCAGCATCCCCTCCTGCCCTCTTGGAACTTTGAGATGGCCAAGCTGTGAAGAAGCTCAGGCTAGGGGTGTGTGTGTGTGTGTGTGTGTGTGTGTGTGTGTGTGTGTGTGTGTGTGTTGTATACATGCGCGCATCTGTATATGATTATATAGCAATAGGTAAAACTAGGAAAGATACATACTAGATTATTAACATGGATTGCCTGATACATGGGTGGATTGGGAATTGGTATGTGAGGAAGAGAAGAGCAGGCACCAAGCCAGGTGAATGAGAGGCCTTAGGAAGAAAACTGAGGCTCTTGTCAATGGCCAACTCCCAGATGTTTGAATGAGGCCACCTTGGACCTTCCAGCTGAAGGCAACCTCACAAGCGATCGCAGCCAAAACCTGCAGAGGAGTAGCTCAGACACCGCCAGAATGGTGGGAGATAATATGTGGCTGTTAGTTGAGTCACTAAGTTTTGAGGTGGTTTCTCATGAATACAGAGTCTTGGACATTTTAATTCAATATTTATCTTGTCTTTCTTTTTTTCTAGGGTTTTGTATATAATAAGGCTCCTTTCCTACTTTTCCTCCTAGAAATATAGACAACATTCCCTGCATGAACACAAATAACTCTTAGGTACTGTACACTTAAAAGTTCGTGGGAGACAGAAGCAGCCCCTGGCTCTTACGTCTACTCTTGAGTATCCTGCGCCCAGCAAGCATAGCACCGCATAGCCAGTGGGAGGTCAGCATGTGCTGACCAAATTAAGTATCTCCTGGGACACCTGTTGCCACTTTCATCTCATTTTCTTACTGTTTGCATGTGTCACAAAATGAATGGTCTGGTTGATTGGGCTAACCTGGCCAACTCTGCAGATGTTTCCTTGTGGCCTCACCTTTCATCTTAGATAGCTCCCAGATCTCGGCCTGGGAGAAGAGATTCTCTCTCCAGTGGGTGGAGGACTGAGCTCATTGGTCAATAGTGTGGTGATTGTAGTAATGCCAGTGGCAGGAGCAGCAGCTAACTTATCAATATGAAAACCACTATGCTATGCATTTTACGTGAATTAACTTAGTTATTTATCATTTCCATAAAGAAACCGAGGCACCAAAGGGTTAATTGATCTGCTCAAACTAACCAAGTTAAATGGCAGAGCCTTAGCTCTTAGCTGTTACTCTGGCTCTAAATACAGTCATCGTATAGTTACAGCTGGAAGGTTTAAAATAAGAAATGTTAAATATAGTCATTTATAAAAGTTATCTAACAAGAAGTTGCCTGTAAGTTACAATCTCCAAAACTTTTAAATATCACTGTACTTCTCATTAATCAAGAAACAAGTATTACTGAGAACATAAGATATGTCTGTGCTTGTACAGAAAAAGTTATTAAACATATAAGCCAATGTGAAAAATAACATCATATAAGAATCTTGGCTCTAAAGGAACTTTCACTATTTTGAAGAAACCAGGCTTATACAATGAAATGACCAATGAGGAAGACAAGATACAATTAAAAAAAAAAAAAAAGAGCAAAGGAGTTCTGAGACCTCACCTCTTGCAGTGAAGAATCTGAGTCATGTTTCAAATCTCCCTTTCTTCTCAGAGCAAAACCACAGCTTTCCTTTTGGGATGTCACAGCGATAAAAGATGGTTCGATAGGCCACACTAACCTGTGTTGGCAACTAGAATAATCTCCAGAAAAGAACATTTACTTTGGGATTTAAGATAATCAAAACTGATTACTTCTCAAGAGGCTTAGAAACCCAAAGCTGTAAACACAGCTGGGGAAACACTTAAATGTGGGTCCATAAAAACTCCATTGAATAATCCATCCTCCTGCCTCATGACGTGGACACGGCACCACGTACAGGAGCCTATAGGAAAGCAGTAAATATTTTTATACAACCTTGTTGGTGAAGAGAAAAGAAAAACCTATAGAGACATGCCCACCCACATCTTCTATGTGTGTTATGTAAATATCTTTTTTGTTTTATTGAAGGAAAGGCTAAAAGATTACATTTAGCCCAACCACTAAATTGTAACACAGGGGTGTTATATAACCAAACCTATAAAAATTGAATTTATCCTCTCAAATTTAGAGTGCCTGCTTTTGATTGAGTGAAAAATAAATGTCACTCAATTGTCTAGTCAACAATAGAATTTTGGACAATTTTCTCTACATAGAATAATTTTAACTTATCAAGACTCCTTTCCCCCTGGAAAGTCAGGCATCTATCTATTAACAATGATTATCTCTGGCAGAGTGGTTAGGAGTGTTGGTTATTTACTTCGCTTTGCTTTTTGGTGATTTTGAAAACTTTCAGAATAACATTATTTTTTAGAATTAAATAATATGATTTTTTCAACATTTAAAAGTTTTTATTAATGCTTTTATTGTCACCACACTTAAAAGATATGATTAAAAAAAAACAATCAAACTACTTAACTTCTTTACTGATAGAAATTTCTATAGTCTTTAAATAATTTGCCCTTAACTATTTTATCTACTAAGTAAACCCTTGTCTTCAGTGCATTTAAAAACAATTTTCTCTTCCAGGAGAATTCTTACAATCAATGCTCACTGATATCTAAAAATACATGTCAAGGCTAAGAATATTTTGACTTGAGTCTTGGAAAAAAGTTACTCTGAGGAGGAAAGGAATTATGCCTTAAAAATTTCTTTTTCAGATGACTTGCTGTGGAGCTCATTAGCAAGAGACACAAAAAGTAGTTTCTAAAATAATCATAGCCCAGAACCTTGCTCTTTGAGATAACAAGATTCTGTTTTTGCAGGTGGCTTTCTACTCAAAGAACAAAAACTGGAAACATCCATTGCGTTGCCGTGTTTACATGTGTTGAATCATGCTAATGTCACGGAGCTAATCAAGCCCTTTATGTCAAGGCAAAGGACCAGCCTCCGATTCACTAGCCCAGGTGCAAACGCTTTCATGTGTCTCCACAAAGACAGAACCCACTGGGGAGGACCTCCGAGGCAGAGCTGGCCAATAGAAAGATAATGTGAGCCACAGTGGGAGCCTACACAGAATTTTACATTAAAGTAGCCACATTTTAAAAAGTAAAAATAAGTAGGCTATGTTACCTTTAACATTATATTTTGTTTAACTAAATATACCCAAAATAGTATCACTCCAATTTAAAAAATGTACTTAGATGTGTACATTCCTTATTAAGTTTAAACAAAGTCTTTGAATTCCAGTGTGTATTTTACACTTACAGCACTCGTCACCAGTCACCCTGGACTTGCCACATTTCAAAAGCTCACGGTGGCTACCTTACTGGGCATGCGACTCTAAGATGAAAATGTTATTCTCACCAAGTAGAGTCATACATTCTTTTACTTTGAGATATAATTCACATACTATGAAATTCACACCTTTAAGCATACAATGTAGTGGTTTTTTTTTAGCATATTCACAAGATTGTGCAATCATTACTGCTAATTCCAGAACATTTTTATCATTCAAAAAAAGCAATTCCATACCCTTATCACCCACTCCCCATTCCCTTCTTTCTCTAGCCCTGCCAACCACTAATCTGCTTTCTGTCTCTATGAATTTGCCCATTCTGGACATTTTCTATAAATGTAGTCATGCAATATGTGGCCTTTTGTATCAGCCTTCTTTCACTTAGCATAATGTTTTCAAGTTCCAACCATGTTGTAGCATGTATCAGTACTTCATTCCTTTTTATAATTGAACTAGATGCCTGGTGCACAAAATTTGTGTGTGTGTGTGTGTGTGTATGTGGGAGTCCCCTCAGCCCAGCCTATACCCTCTCTTATCAGGGACCCCTTGGGGGATGTCTGACTGCCGGTTTAGGCCTGATCCCGACATCTCTCTCACAATCATGGACCATTAGCTCCTGATCACTCACCTGCCTGCCTGCCTGATCACCCCTAACTGCCCCCCCTGCCAGCTTAGTCACCCCTCACTGCCACCCCTGCCAGCCTAATTGCCCCCAACTGCGCCCCTGCTGGCCTGGTTGCCCCTAACTGGCCCCCCACCGGCCTGGTTGCCTCTTACTGCTGCCCCCTGCCGGCCTGGTTACCCACAACTGTCCCCCTCTGCCGGCCTGGTAACCCCTAACTGCCCTATCCCCACCAACCTGGTCGCCTCTTACTGCCCCCCCCCCACTGGCCTGGTTGCCCCCAACTGCCCCTATCTGCCAGCCTGGTGGCCCCAACTGCCTCCCTGCTGGCCTGGTCACCCCCAACTGTACCCCCTGTTGGCCTGGTCACCCCATGCAGCCTGCTGTTCAGTCATTTGGTTGTCTCTCACTAACCCACCTGCAGGCCTGGTCATAGGCAGCCATCTTGTGAGGGCGTAAGGGTTAATTTGCATATTACCTCTTTATTATATAAGACTAGAGGCCTGATACATGAAATTCATGCAAGAGTAGGCCTTCTTTCCCCCAGCTGCCACCACCAGCAACGGCTTCCCTCTGGAACCTGGGACCCAGGCTTCCCTTGCAGCTCTGGCTTCATCTGGAAGGTCATCCAGAAGGATGTCTGGTCTAATTAGCATATTACACTTGTATTATTATAGATGCTATTCCATTGTATGGATATGCCACATTTTGTTTAGCTATTCATTGATTGATGGGCTTTTGGGTTTTGGCTACTATGAACAATGCTGAGATGAACATTCATGTAAACATTTTCATGAGACATATGTTGCCAATTCCATTGGGTATATACTTAGGAATAGAATTGCTGAATCATATCATAACTCTTTTTGAGGAACCGCCAGATTGTTTTCCAAAGTAGTTGCACCATTTTACATTCCCACCAGCAATGTAGGGGGTTCCAATTTCTCCAACATTTTTTATGATGTGAAGTATAAATCACCTGTGAGCATGTTAGAAATGCGAATTCTCAGGCTCTACCCCAGATGTACTGAATCTTAAATTCTGGGGCCAGAATCCAGCAACCACTGTTGTAAACCCCCCAGGTGATTTTGATATATGCTAACATTTGAAAATTACTGATCTAGAGCAAACATGTCATTTGACCAAAGTTTGTGGAAAAACTCTTATGGGCCAGAAAGGTGTTGGATATATTCAATCTGAAGATTCAATACTGAAACAGGCATAACTGTCCTTTCAGTGCTTAGAGTCAAGTGAATTTGATGGGTAAACTGTTGGTACCTTACAGTGCAAGAATCAGGGAAGGGAGAAATGGAAGTGACTTTTGAGGTCCCAATAAACTTAGAAAGCCAACATCAATTTCAAGTTACTCAGGCATATTTGTCACTCCTATTACTTTCAGGAGAGAATCCAAATTCTACAAGATCACCTTCCAGACACTTTATTAACCGGCTTTTGCTTAATGCCCACCTTCATCTTCCCTGTAGCTCCTTCCTTCTGAAAGTGAGGGTCACAGGGTACATTGGCATCACCTCTGAGCTGGTTAGCAATGCAGAATTTTAAGCTTACTCCTGACCTACAGAAACAAAATCTGCATTTTAACAAGAACCGGGGGTGATCTGTGTGCACATTAAAGTTTCAGACACACACCTCTCGCTACTCTGAAGATCTAGCAATTCTCCAAAACTGCCCAATTATATTCTGTGTAGCAGTCTCTGCTTGGAATGCCCTTCCCTCCTTTGCCTTCTCTAAATCCCACCTCCGCTCCCCTGGAGTCATGACCCCTTTATGACAGCATGCTGACTACGGGTTGTTTGTTTACCTGTTTATCTTCAGTTCTAGACCGGGAGCTTCTCAAGGGCAGGAGACTGTTTTATTTTTATCGGTAATTTGCAGGGATTGCTGCCTTGCATATAATGGATGCTCAGTCGATGTTCATTTGATGAAATAATGTGTGGACGAATGAGACGTGGCAAATACCCAATGAGATACTATATGAATTTTATCAGAGGATTTATATTCCACTCTTCTTAGTCACATAATTCTAATCACTTGTTGGGTTCGTAGCGTCAAGAGAGTCAGACAGAAAGTTAGGGCAAGAGGAAGCTGGGAAGTGCTAGGGGTTAAAAAGAAAATCTAGTTTCTACTTTTGAAAAGTTAACATTGTGATTTCCCATCATATTTTGATTTCCCAGATCCCACCTCAAAAGACAGAACCAGTGACATGAACTGGGATGAGCACCGGGTTGAGAGCTGGGTTCTAAATACAGTGCCGATCAGCGGTTAGTAGCTTTGGGCCTTTCATTTCACCTCCATGGGCTCTGTCTCCTCGTGACTACATGAGGGAGTTGGAGTATGCAATCCCAGAGGCCCCCTCCTATCCCACCATAGACCTTTTAAGCCTTAAAATTCTAACATTTGTGTTATGTAGGCGACTTTTGGAAATTAAGGTTTTATTTGAACAGGCCTCTGGGGGATAATAATTCGTTTCCAGAATCTCTTTTATAGGCAAGGCACACCAAGTTATATGTTTTCCTATTTCCCTAGATATCTTTTAAAAACGTTATTTATTGCACGTTTATTTTTTCATGAGAAGGAAACTATTGAACGGGCTCTGCCTCAGAAAGATTGTAGGTACGTCCTAAGCCAGGAAGCGCAGGTTTTGATCAAGAGAGTTGGCGTTTGCAATAAATCCGACTTTGTTCTCAGTGATTATGTTCTTTAGAAAACCTGCCCACATTGCAAAGAGTGCTCAGATTAGAAAGTACTGATGAATTTCAAAACACTAGTCTTGAATTTTAATGCCGCGGTGTCGTGGGAGTGAACAGTAAACTACTGTTGGCTCACACTGGACCCTCTCACACATGAAGTATGTGGACCTGACCGGCCTGGAGAGACTACAGCTCTCCTTGTTTCCTCTGTCACTCCCCGGCCCAAGGGCTAGCAATGGGCCATTATCTCTCGTTCTGACATCTGAGGAGGGAATCTGAATGCCAGGAAGGAAGTTTTCCAAATCAGTGAAAAAACAAAATCCTCTTATTACAACAGGATACAGTAAAGAAAACAAAAAAGGGAGCTCATGAGAGGGAAAAGGCTTAAAAGAGTAAACAAAAAATATTGTGGAAAAGGAAAAACAAGATATCCCTAACACAGTGCAGTTACTTGTATTTACTGGGAAAACCCAGCATTGCTGGAGAGACCAGAGTATGGCAGTGGGGCTGACGTAGATATTGCCAGAAAGATTGCTCACAGTCTGTGTCCTGGGATTTTACAATCTAACTTACGTAACTGACAGCCAATAGCATTTTCCTTCCCAATGTTATTTCTCTGAGAAGTAAAATATTATTCTTTGGGAGGGGAGTTTTAATGAATTTTGCCCAGAGTGAATACAGTTGCACAAGAAAGGTAGAAACAGCTTATTTTTTCATTACCCAGAGATTAGGGGAAATGTCATATGGCAATATGCAATCTTAAAAAGCTTTAGTAACTTATCCTTGCTTGGGCCTGGAGGAGATTTCAAAATGGAGTGCTAATGGCATCACTCAGGTGTGAACCTGGTGCTTCATACATTGTGTGGCCAGACTAGATCCAAGTTAGCCAATGTGAGCTGCTTGTCTAAAATGTAAGCTAGCTTCATCTCAGTTATACCAGAGCATGGGAGGGGAAAAGACTGGACTCCATATAACATGAATGAAGATGTGTGTGCTTTTCAGATATTTGTCAAAAATATTGTGACAAAGTGGTAGGAAGAGGGTTTTGATGGAATAAAATATCATTTCAACAGACTGAATTCTCAGTTGAAGTCACATGGATGTGTTTAATTTTTGTTAGAGCTACTGAGAATTTATTTACTTAATTCTCACTCAAGAATATTTTTTCTTGCCCTAACCGGTTTGGCTCAGTGGATAGAGCATCGGCCTGCGGACTCAAGGGTCCCAAGTTCGATTCCGGTCAAGGGCATGTACCTTGCTTGCGGGCACACTTGCAGGAGGCAGCTGATCGATGTTTCTCTCTCATCGATGTTTCTTTCTATCCCTCTCCCTTCCTCTCTGTAAAAAATCAATAAAAATATATTTTTTAAAAAAGAATATATTTTCTCTATTGATTTTATAGAGTGGAAGGAAAAAACAGAGAGGGAGAGGGAGAGGGAGAGGGAGAGGGAGAGGGAGAGGGAGAGGGAGAGGGAGAGGGAGAGGGAGAGGGAGAGGGAGAGGGAGAGGGACATATGTGCCCCGATCAGGGACAATGTTCCAACCTACTGAACACCTGGCTAGGGCAGAGCTACTGAGAATTTGTAACTATCAAGAATTGTATATGTAGACCTCACATAATCCTCACACAAAGGTAGGTCTAATTTTGTCCCCATTTTAAAGAAGAGAAAACTGTAGAGTTAAATTGCTTGCCCAAGGATACACAGCTAACAAGTGGCAAAGCCAGAATTTAAATCCAGGTCTGTCTGCACCTTAAGGTTAAGGTATAGGTTTTGTACTTCTTTTAGCTTAAATTACAACTGTGAATTAAAAGATCTTAATGTAGGTAGTTATTTCTCAAAGGAATATAGGTGTTTTTTTTACTTTGCAAGTTACTTGTGTAACCTATGCTCTTTTCTGATGGTCTCTGACAACTGGGCTTTTAATTCCTTCTTTCCTTGAGCTCCTTCAGGCTCTCCTTCTCACTAGCTATCTCTTCTCAACGCACACCTGCATATGGCACAATTCTTTACTTGACTCTTTTGTAGCTTTTAATAATAATAATCCTATTTCTTTCCTTTACACAACAGTCTCATTAGCTGGAACATCATGGCCCTCACCGCCCATCCTCCCACACTGCCTACATTAGGCTCTCACAGGGCACACGTGAGCTCTAACCGCCTCTCCTGGGCTGCCCTTCACCTTGACCTTCTGCAGCATTTGGTTCTGCAGACCGTCTACTTCCTGGTAAGCTGCATGTGCACATTAGACATATAAAGATTTATTAAATGATTGGTTAAATAAAACATTCAAACACTTTCTGAATTCTTTTTTTTTAAAATATATTTTATTGATTTTTTACAGAGAGGAAGGGAGAGAGATAGAGAGTTAGAAACATCGATGAGAGAGAAACATCGATTAGCTGCCTCCTGCACATCTCCTACTGGGGATGTGCCCGCAACCCAGGTACATGCCCTTGACCGGAATCGAACCTGGGACCCTTCAGTCTGCAGGCCGACGCTCTATCCACTGAGCCAAACCGGTTTCGGCATTTTCTGAATTCTTAACGATGTATATATATGGCTAAACATCAGAAAAATATTTTACCTATAAACGTAATTATATATTTTTAAATAATTCATAAGAAAATGATTCTAGTTAAGGATATTGCTCAACATTGTAACAACAGCCCTCTTTTGCAGAATAAGGAATCAATTCAATTGTTTTTTTTTAAAGATTGATATATTTTAGGTTAATATTTTTTTAAATGTTGGTATAGCATATATTAAAGTTGACTCAAAATGGATCATTGGCATGGTGACTATAGTTAACAATACTGTATTGTTCCAGTATATTTGGAAGTTGCTAAGAGAGTATATTTTAAAAGTTCTCATCACAAGAAAAAAACACTTTTGTAACTGTGTGTAGTATTGGATATCCTTAAAACTTATTCTGGTAATCATTTTCTAATACATACATATATCAAATTATTATGTTGTGCACCTAAAACTAATGCAATGTTATATGTTAATTATATCTCAATATAAAAAAGGATCATTGCTCTAAATGCAAGAGCAAAAGCTATAAAACTCTTAGAAGAAAACATGAGTCAATCTTCATGACTTTGAATTAGACAATGGTTTCTCAGCTCTGACACCAAAGCAAAAACAACAAAAGATGGTTTTTATTAAAATATTTTGTGTTTCAAAGGATACCATCAAGAAAATTAAAATAGAACCTATGAAATGTGAGAAAATATTTGCAAATCATATATCAGACAAGGGATTTAGATTACGAACCTATACTCTTACAACTCAACAATAAAAAGACAAACATGCCAAGTAAAAAGTGAATAATTCGAATAGATGGTTCTCAAAGGAGATATACCAATGGTCAATAAGCACATGAAAAGATTCTCAACATCATTAATTATTAGAAAAATGCAAATCAAAATCATAATATACCACCCACTAGGATAGGTAAGATAAAAAAGATAGATAATACAAGTGTTGATCAACAAGGAGATACCACTTCACACCTATTAGGATGATTATTATTAAAGAAAAAAAAGAAAAAATAACAAGTATTGGCCAGGATGTGGAGAAATTAGAATCCTTGTGCATTGCTAATGGGAATATAAAATAGTGGACCTACTGCTCAATACAGTATGCTAATTCCTCAAAAATTAAACACTGGATTACCATGTAATCCAGCAGTTACACTTTTGGGTATATAGTCAAACCAAATTGAAAGCAGGGATCCAAACAAATATTTGTATGCCCATATTGATATATGCTACCACATGGATGAATCTTGAAAACATGTGCTAAGTGAAAGATGTCTGACACAACAGTTCTCATATCATATGCTTCCATTTAAAAGAAATGTTTGGATTAAGCAAATCCATAGAGATAGAAAATAGAGTAGTAGTTTTCAAAGGCTGAGCAGAGGTGGGGGTGGAGAGGGACTGTGACTGGGTCTGGGCTTTTTCTTGGGGTGATGAAGATATCCTGAAATTTTATAGTGGTAATGGTTATATAACCTTATAAATATACTAAAACCACCAAAGTGTACACTTTAAAAGGATAAATTTTATGGTATGTGAATTATTACTCATGTGGTATATAAGTTATAACCCAATAAAGCTTTTAAAAAAATAAGTAGGCATTAGCTACCTGCAAACTAGTATTCATTTTCTCAATCATTCATTTACCAAATCTTTGTGGAGAATGGTTTGAGCCAGGGGCTGTGTTATGTGCTGGGCATAAACAGCGATTTTGAAAAGATCAGTGTGGAGTCTAGATTGGAAGGGTGCCAGGAGCCATATGGACAGTTGACAAAATTGGGAGCTAGCCAATACAGAGAATCATATCTCTTCTCAGTCAAAAGTCATTTCTTTACATTCTTTTCACCATAAATGGGCAAACCAAAGAAAGGAAACAAGCTCTTCTTCAGCTCTTTTATGATCCAAAGAAAGCTCTGATGTTTCTTAGGGGCTTCAGAAAAGAGCTTTATAATCATAAAAAACCAAAGACTTGAGTATTAATTTTACTTTTGAAATCTAATAAAAAACATACCATGCATCGACCTTTGCCAAGAGTCTGAAATGGAAAGTGAAGCTAGGAGCCTAGCAAGTAGTCAGGAATATGGAACCTTCATTCCTCACACTTCTTTGACAAGAAGCTCTCTATAAAGATTGTCTGAGGATCCCAGGCCAGCTTGGTGGGACAGGAGTGGCCTGTGGGAGCACCGCATGCTCCAAAAGGTCTTGCCCCCCTCAGGCGTATCTGCCCCAGTTCTACTCACCGGGTTTTAAAGGGGCGGTGGCATGGGACAGTTCAAACGTTGTGCCCAGCCTTTGTCTCACAGGCTAATGGTGTCTTCAGGAAGAAGGAAAGCTTAGCTACTGTAACAAGACACTCCAAGATGCTGTGAAGGGAAGCAGGTTTAGAGTTTCTGATTACCTATGAGCTTTCCCACCCTCTTAGCTCTTATCATGGTCCTTGAGGTACAGAGAGGGCTTCAGGATATAGCTGTCATGTGAACTGCTCGTTAACATGTATAAGAAAAGACCAACCAAGGGTTGTTAAACAGAGTCTAACAAAGTTGAGCAATCTTGTTGAAAGTTTAACTTCCTTCCAAATAACTTGGGTTGTGTTGACTCATTCACATTATTTCCATGAGAATTCCTCCTAATGGTGAGCTCTTACACTGAAAGTAACTCAACCACAGATCAACAAAACAAGATTTTCTGCTTTAAATGGATGCCCCCCTGGCTCGGATAAAATGAAACAATCCCGACTGAATTCTCCCAACCTAAAGAAAAGAAAATTGAAGTCTTTTTAAAGGTGACATAATTGTTGAATGAATGAATAGAAGTGAAGTAATATTATTTCTCTTCTTTAAATATAGCTGGGTCAGTCTTGAGTCAGCACACATCGGAAGACGGACGCTGTCATCTGTTCACAGTCAGTGCTCTAAGCTGAACCAGAACCCAGTGAGCCTCCACTGCTGTTGCTGCTCCTCTGAAGGATCTGAAAGTGCATCCTCATTACCAGCCAGTCCTCCTGCACCTCCCACGGGGGCTTTCAGGATGGGGGTCAGTGGCCGTGCTCAGCTCTGTGTCAAGTGGACCTGGGATTTACATAATTCTGACTTCACAAGTCTCTTAGGAAGCCACCAAAGGAGAAAATCATGGGTGTCAGTTTACAACACTTAACCTTGAAGGCATTTTTCTGTAGTGCCTCTTCACGTTTCCCAGTGGGAATAGAAAGAAAATTCACTAGAAACAGAGTCATCTCCAGGATTTCTGTTAGGCAGAGCTTGGAGGCAGCCATTCAGTGAGAAGGATGGGACAAAGTAGACTTTTCCTGAAGCTGTGTCCACATGCAAGCACACAGGTTTAGGGTGTTTGTTTGGGCTGACTAGGGGGTGAGGGGAGATGAGTGGGGTGGGAAGCCCCCTCCTCTTGCCTCCAGCTGTCCCTCGGTGCATCCAGAAATGGAAACAGGCCTGGAAACTGCCCCTACAGACACCAGAATAATGGTTGCAAGGTCCTCGCCACCTGCAACAGACCAAGTTCATGCTGACTTAAGCAAAGGGGCAGTGTCCGTGCTAAGAACTCACTCTGATACCTTCTGCCCCTGTGCTGGCCCATCCTTTAAAAAACATCCAAGGCAGCGCCAAAGCGTGACTTCATCCCAAGACCTGGAAGGAAAGTGTGTTGTAAAGGACACAGTCTGCCTTCCAAATGGTCAGCCTGCACACAGACCGCAGCCCTGCCAGAGGCTGCTCCGAACCAGCAGATGCAGCAACAGGGCTGCAGCAGAGGTGAAGGGACAAGCTCAGACCTGGGAGATGGAGACACCGCTCTGCGAGTTTGCTCAGTCTTTGTAGTCAGGGTGCTGGTGCTTAGTCTGTGCCTCTGCCCAGCAGATCTCAGTGGGACACACTGAGGCCAAGATCCCTGGCTTAGAAAGAACCCTTTGTTTTGTTTTTACATGACAGGCAAACCTTGGTTTGATTTTTTTAAATGGATGATACCATGTCAAGAAAAAAAATTTTAAACAAATCTTCTCTGTGTATTTACAATAAAGACCACACATATGTCTAGTTTTCTCATTACTCCAAAACACTGTTTCAGTGAAAAGCCCAATATACCTATGGTATTTTTTCCATTGTTTCATTGGTACAGAAAAAAGTCTTCAAACATCTTTGGGAATATGAATATTATCTCATAAAAATAATTTCTTGGTAAAAAGAAAAAGAAGGGCAACAACACTGTATCAGTGTTTTCTTCGTCTGAGTTATGTAGTATTTTAGGAGCTCTTGCTTAAAACAGAGGCCTTTTAAATTAACAGCGAGGCATTCAATATCTTGTCATGAAGAACTGAATGCTTATACAGTCGATCCCCATTATTTGTGGATCCCACAGCTGTGAGTCCATGTACATGCTCCCTGACATTTATTTGCAACCCTGAAATCAATACTGTGGCGCTTTCATGGTCATTCGTGGACATGCTCAGATACACCTGTCTTCTTGTTTCAGCTCTGTGTCCTTTTCATGGTCTATTTATTTAGGGCCATAATTTTTGCATTTTTGTGTTTTCTACTGGTGATTTCACTGACTGACAGAGCCCCCAGGCACTGTGCTGACTGTGTTCCGAATGTACAAGAACGCTGTGTTGTGCTCACAGAGAACATAGGTGAGTTAGATAAGGCACGACTTACAGTGCTGATGTCAGTGAGCTCAATGTGAATGAATCAATGATATATAGGGTGCCCCCAAAAGTGTATACACACCCTTTGAATAATGATAAAAGCATTGTTTATTAAATACATTTCATTTTAAGAATTGAACTCTTAACTTTTAAAGTGTGTATATATATTTTGGGGACGCCCGCATATTAAATAAAGTTTCTTTTTTTTTTTAATATACATGAAACAAGTTACATATTGATTGGTTGCTGAAAATGTGTCCAAAAGCTTACAGGAAGTAACCTATATGTCCTAGGAGCAATTGTTCAGTATTTGCTAATTCAGTATTTGCGGTGACTTTATAGAATATAACTGCAGAGAATTCTGAGAATCGACTATACAGCTTTTAGAATTTGGAAGGGCGAATCAAGATAGAGCATGAGAACCATCCACTGGGTGGTCAGGGCCTACCTGGCTATAGAGGCCATTCGGGCAAGGCAGTCCAGGTGAGTTATCAGGGGAACTAGTGAGAACTCTGCAGGAAGGCCCACTGGGCTAGAAGTGCAGTCCTATGGAGCATGATGATGATGATGATGATGATAATGACGTGTGTGTGATGGATAGGGAAAGAGGACAGCGGCCATGAATGAGGGGAATGTAGCTACTGAGAAGTAATTTCAGTCCCCAATGGCTGGTTTTCATGGAGCCTACATACCTGGTAGAGGTGAGGGTCAGGGGTGGGGTGGGAGAATGCCTGAACTGTCTTCGGTTATCAGGGTTCTCTCCAGCGAGTCTTCTGTTGATTATTCAGAAAGTTTTTCTGTATTTTAGTTGTAATTCCAGTTTGGTTCTGGGAACATGTCCATGCAGCATCCACTTACTCGGCCACCATTTTTAATCCTGCCTGAACTGTCTTGATTGGGTAAATTATTCTGGGTCATATCTCAGGTACAGTAATCCCCTTTTGTACCCACCATTTTGGGGAGGAGCCTCATTGTGGGCCTCCAACAGAAAGCTCCTGAGGAAGACCTGAAACAACAAAGAGTCCTGAACAATCCAGTTCCGCTTTACAATCGATAGGAAAGGTGATCAAACGGGCTGCTCATTGTCAAATTAATAGAAAGAGTCTCTTCTTTCACCTCCCCTGCTACCGTCCGTGGACGCCTCTTTTCCTCTCACTAGGACTCTTGATTCCAGCAAAGTTCCAAAACTCTCTGCCCTGGCAGGCTTCTCCAAAGCACAATTTCAAAAGTCCCCAAGCCAGTGGTTCTCTCCATCTCGGCTGCACATTAAAAGCACCGGGGGAGCTTTGGAACCCCACTGTAAGACCAATCAAAGCAGGATTTCTGGGGAATGGGGCCTGAGCATGGATATTTTTAAATGCCCTATGTGATTCTAATATATAGGCCCAAAGTGACCGAGGAAAGCCTGGCATAGTGACTCTCAATCCTGGCTGCAATTAGAATTACCCTGGGACTTGAAACAAATCCCAGGTTAATTGATTCAGAGTCTCTCTGGAGGTGGAGAGAGCCTGGGCACTGATATATATTTTTTTAAGTCCTTGAGAATCCTTGGCTTAGTGAGAGTATAAAGTGATGACATGTTTGAAAATTTAAAATAAAACTTGCTGGAGGAAAGCAAAGAGGAGGTAGAGAAAGAGTCGGTGATAAATATATGAATGTGGTGAAGGTGGGGTCAATGACCCTGGATCCTCTGATTCTGCGAATGCATTGACTTTTGACCTGAAGGGGAGGCAGTTGAGCCATGGAGGAGAGTTGGGTGGCTTAGTGGGGATAGCTAGGGTCACATTACCACGGGAGCTGCCCCAGTATGAGGTCTGCTGATTGGCTGAGAGGTTGGCTGCTGTAGGGACCAGGCTGTTGGAACTGACCTTGGTAGTCAGATGGGCTGTTCAGTGACCACTGCAGCAGTGGTTCCTTCTCCTGGCCCCCCTCCTCCCCTCCCTTGCCCTGTAAGAGAAGGGTAGCAGATTTCAGAGGAGACGCTGTTGCCTGGCACAGATCACCTTTCCTGGGCTGGCTCACCCATCCCCCAGCTGCTGTGGCTGCTAACAGCTTATAGCCGCCTCCTTCTCCAGAGACCTGCCTTCTGCTAAGCAGACACTCCCCTGCGGTGTCACATCCCCCACATCCCTGTCCACCCTGGTCAAGAGGGACTGCCCATAGACAATGACTGACTGGCAGGGGTGCCAAAGCCTGATCCCTTGCCTCAAAATGAGGTGAATTCCGAAGGGTAATTCATATTCACTGTTGGATCAGAAAACAGCTAGAGTAACTGAGCCTATATCCTTGCTTAGAATTTCCCCTGCTCTTTCCTGCTCCCCTCATTCTCCTTCTCCCAAGAGCACTTCCCCAAGAAATCCATTCATACAAGAACTGGTGTCTTAGACTCCGCTTCTAGATAACCCACCCTAAAACAAGTACTGATTAAATAGTCCATGGGTGATGGGGAGGGGAGGGCAGAAAGCATATGAACTTGGGAGTCAGAGGTACATACATCTGGTTAAGCCCCAACATCATCACTTCTTAGCTGCATGACTCCATCAAGTTACCTGGACTCGATGATCCGGCTTCCTTCTCCATCGAATATGGGGTGGCCACACGTCCCCTGCAAGCACATCACGATGATGGCAGTAAGTGCAACAGGAGAATGGATGTGTAAGTTCAGGGCACATCATAGGAATTCAGTCATATCAGCGTCCCTTACCTCCTGAAACCTTCACGCCACCTCCTTGTAGACTTGGTTCTCCACTATTCTCCTTGGTTCCACATGCACTGTGATTTTCTTAGTCTCTCCCCATGCTCTTTCTCCTTCCTCCTTTTATATCTTCCTTTTACTATCTCCTTTTCCTAGGGTTTCTGCACCTTGTTTGCTGTAATGTTTACCACTTCCCCCAGTCATGATAAACTAAGAAAAATGCATGCCAATACCTAGAAATACAGATCCTCGTGCAGGGGGCCATGGCCAGGGAAGCTGGAGTGAGGTTATCGGTTTTTGCCAGCTCAGCAGAGTTATGTTGGCTTCAGTTTTGTAAATAGGACTCAGGGGCCTAGTTTGTGGCTTTTTCTGAAATAGTGTTTAGCCAGGGAAGGATATACTATTTTCCTGGTAAGATGAAAATAAAGGCCATTAAAAACCAATCACACTAGTGCTTGACATAAGAACCCTCATTAACATCAATCTTTCTCATCTGGGCCAAATGGTGGAGCAGAAGGAAGCTGATCCCCACAGTCAGGACGTAAGACAAGAGTTTACTGGCTCGGTCACAAACTGGCTGTGGGACTTTGGGGAGATTGCATAACCTCCTTAGAGCCCAGTTTCTCCATCACCAGAAAGGCTCTACAGCAAAATATGCGCCAGCGACTTCACAAGGGATTGCCTAGAATTCATAAAATATTATTGGGGAGGTTCTGGAACTCTGTGCAGAAACTGATTGTGAACAATGTCTTTGGTTACTAATATCCTTGTTAATAACACTACGAAACCATTGCAAATCAACTCACTAGCTCATGGAGAAAACTGAATCATGTCTGTCCTGGTAACATTCTACAGTAAAGGTGGTAGGAAATCTGAAAGTCACACATTAGCCTTGAGCTCCCAATATGAACTGCTGAACTGCATCTTTATAATAATTCTTATCATCATAAGCCCAGTGGAACAGGCTGCCCAGCTCATTTTTCTATCTTTCTCTGGCATTGGGACTTCCTTTCTTTTGGGGCACCCCTTCTCCACTCCCTGGTCCTGGTGGGGCTGCAATCACGGGGTGTCACTGCCCAGTCAGCTCACTGACACCCTGCAGGAAGGGTGGTCACTAACCATTGTCCATTTCTCTCTGGTCCCAGGGATTGGTCCAAGAGGTGGTGGATTCATCAAGTCAATAAGAATTGTTTCCTAGAATTTTGGAAGAGGAGTGAGAAGGGTAGCACCCTCCGTCTTTCTGAAAGCAAAAAGTTAGGATGAGACCCACCACCCATCTTCCCATTTAGATGGATGTTCTTCCTCCAGTATCCCATATTAAAGAATACATGTGATTAGAATAGAATGAGTCCATTTAGTGTTAATATATTACAACTAGAGGCCCGGCGCATGAAATTCATGCATGGGTATGGCCCCTAAGCCTGGCCTGCAATCAGCGGCCCCTGCCACCACCCACCCCAGTTCCCCATTCGCCATCGGGCCATTGGGGCCTGTGGGCTGGGGGCAGCTCCTGTGTTGAGCGTCTGCCTCCTGGCGGTCAGTGAGCATCATAGCAACTGGACGTTCCATTGGTCAATTTGCATATTACCCTTTTATTATATAGGATTATTTCACTATTATGATAAAGAAAAATAGTACTAATATCTTGGTGTAAGTTTTATATGATTTAATAGAAAACATGTCTATTGAGAAACAGGGCATAATTTGATTAATATTCTATCCAATGCGTTAGAAACAAGCTATCTTATAGTGGACATTTGCTACTTTTCCCAAAATAGGATGTTTTAAAGCAGAGGTCCTCAAACTTTTTAAACAGGGGGCCAGTTCACTGTCCCTCAGACCATTGGAGACCCAGACTATAGTTTTAAAAAAAAAACTATGAACAAATTCCTATGCACACTGCACATATCTTATTTTGAAGTTAAAAAAAAAACAAAACGGGAACAAATACAATATTTGTATTTGCATGTGGCCCACAGGCCGTAGTTTGAGGAACCCTGTTTTAAAGCATCGAGCTTGGGAAAGTTGCCACACAATGGACATTTTCCTCACCTTTTTCATCAGTGCACTGCTCAGTGGCCACAGACTTGTTTGTCTGTTAGTCCAGGTTGTACTCTCTGCCCAGAGCATTAAAGACCAACCAAGATAACGAAAAGGACAGGGGAGGACCAAATCTTGGGTCTCTCAGATTTAGTCTAGGACTTTAGGATTGGGTTTTATGTCTCTTTAATTCAAGCTTATATTTCTCACATCTGTTTTACATGTAAATACATATATTTAAAAGTACTTCTTGTTCTAACTGCAGCTGGGAAGATATTTAAAGCTGTAAATATTTACAAAGTGTACATAAAACAGCAGTGTGGGCTGATACAGCCAAAGGGGGAATCAGAGCACTGGGCCCCACTCCTGGCTCGCTAATTCCTGTGTGACCTTGGGCAGGCCAATTAAAATCTCTGTGTTCCAGTGCTGCATTTAAGAAAAGGAGATACCGATATTTATTGACCGGCATTCCAAAAGTAATAACTCTTGAGGACAATACCTGCTATTCAGAACAGAAATCAATGAGGAATCTCATTGAGACCTCACATTTATTTATTTTTTAAAATATATTTTTATTGATTTCAGAGAGGAAGGGAGAGGGAGAGAGATAGAAACCTCAATGATGAGAGAGAATCATTGATAGGCTGCCTCTTGCACACCCCACATTGGGGATGGAGCTTGCAACCCGGCATGTGCCCTGACCAGGAATCGAACCATGACCTCCAGGTTCATAGGTTGATGCACAACAACTGAGCCACACCAGCTGGGCTATTACTTTCTTTTTCTAGGGGAGAGGAGTGGTGGCGTGAAAGGGAGGCATCCTTGCTTGGCTTGAGGAAAACAAAAACTCTGCTGTCTCAGACAAGTTAGTACCTGCTTATGCACATCACTCCCTGGTCCTGGTGGGGCTGCAAACCTGAGTTGCAATCTCACTGTGTAAGAAGGCAACAATGTGAACCAAGTAGCCAGGTGCAAAATACCCTCAAAGAAGGAAAGTGGACGGCAAAGGATCATAGCAGCACCTCTGGGACCTAGTTAGCTCTGGTTTCCCCTTAGAATAGAAAGAGCAGGGCTCTGAGACAGGACTAGGGTGTTAGGGTGATTCTGTTTCTTACTCCCACAACCTTAAACAAATCATTTCATCTTTGAGTGTCAGGTTTTGACAATGGTAAAGTGGACATGATAAGGCCCACAGTTAGGTTGACAGAATTATACACAAGCACCTAACAAAATGGCACATAGAAGCCTGATGAGTCCTGGTTTTCTACCACCTTCCACGTATTCATTGACTTTGATAGTAATTTGGCAATAGGACAGCAGATAAAGCAGCCTCCGTATTTTGCTCCCAGGGAGCAAACCCTTAGCAGGCATTCAGCCCTACACACCCACTTAGCTGCTCCCATCACTGCCCATATTTAGACTTGAGAGAAATTTCTTGCATTTATAGTGCCCCTTCACATCAAGAAGCAAACATATACAAGGGAACAGCGTCAAGGACTATAGAGTAAAGCATCTATTTGGAGTGAAGGTACTACAAGCTTTCTCTTGTACACAGACTCTAGCCTCTCTCCCCCTAAAAAAGAGCAATTGAGGTGATGAACTAGATGACATAGAAGGATCTTGGGTTATATTAATAATTTAGAACAGAACTGTTGCCTCAATTGTTTCATTTTCCTTTTACCACTGAGAGGACAGAACATAAACAAAAGCACTTTTATGAGAGGAAATTCAATTTGCACTGGCCACGAATCTCAATGCTAATAAGAGAACACCATTAATCAGATCACATGCAACCTCACGGTTGCAACATCATAGGCAAGAAGAAAGGACAACTCTGGCGCCCAAGAAACTTGTGTTTTGTTTTCCTCAAAGCAGTAGTTCTCAAACTCCTTTTGGAATCTATTTCCAACGGCAAAATATTTTATGACCCACCAAATTAATCTTGTTTGTGCCAACTGTCACATGGCAATATAGTTACAGTGGTCAAGGGTCATGGTGCAACTTTTATGAAATTTCTTGAGGAACTTCAAAGTAAAAGATCGCTTTATCCCAGAAGCAAGAAAACACTCCCAGTCTTGATAACAATCCCTTCATTTGAAAGTGCTTTGTATTGTACACATCCTTTCTCATGTTATTTACTTTTCCACAACAACCCCGGGAAGTTGTAGCATTGCTCAGTCCTCACAATCCCACACTGTAGGTATCCTTATCACCACATTTCATCATTTCTGAGATACCAAAGGGTGGAATATGCACCTTTATTTTATGTACCACCCAGAAAGAAAACAGAATATAGACAATAAAACCAGGACACATCATCCATTGGAAAATTAAAAAAAAAAAAGACCAAGCAATTGCAGATATGTTAAAATGTGAAAGAACGAGCATCTGATGAACTCCGGACCTTCCCTTTTATAGAGGAGAAACTGTCTGCCTTGCTAACAGTCAGGGTGTTGATAGAGACTGAGGCCAGAAGCACCACCCAAACACAGACCTTATGACTTCAACCCAAATGGACCCCACTCAGCCAACCCAGCAATTGTGGAGATGACCTTGGAAGCAAGATGGAAGGCTCCCATCAGGTATTCCTGAAATCACCACTTTTGAAGGAAATGATTTACATCCATAGGTGGCAGCCATCAGGTAGCATTTTTTAAAAATAAAAAAAACAATAAGTTGTTTTCAAAGGGAAATAGGAATGGCTACCCAACTCTTATCTTCACAACATAAGGCACTCATACAATACAGGTATAGTCAATCCTCATTATTCATGGATTCCATAATGAAAATGTGCCTACTCACTAAAATTTGTTTATAACCTCTAAATCAATATCACACACTTTCACAGTTATTCATGGACACGTGCAGAGCAGTGAAAATTATGTAACCTGACACGCAAATTCCCAGCTGAGGTCAAACAAGATGACACTCTGGTTTCTTGATTTGCTCTCACATTGTTAGCAAGTGTTCTTTGCATGGCCTATTGACTGTCACATTTTTGTTCTTTTAGTTGCTTGAGATTTAGCAACTCAGCTTTCATTATTTTAAATGGTCCCCAATACAGCATGATGACTATCTGTACTAATAAAAGGGTAATATGCTAATTAGACCGGACATCTTCCAGACATCCTTCCGGACATCCTTCTAGACAAAGCCATGGTGGTGGGGTCCGAGGCAGAGGTGGTTAGGGGCGATCAGGCCAGCAGGGGAGAGAAGTTAGGGGCGATCAGGTTGGCAGGGGAGAGCAGTTAGGGGTGATCAGGTTGGCAGGGGAGAGCAGTTAGAGACAATCAGGCAGATAGGCAGAGTGGTTAGGGGTGATCAGGCAGGCAGGCAGGCAGGTAAGCGGTTAGGAGCCAGTGGTCCTGGATTGAGAGAGAGATGACCCCCGAGGGGTCATGGATTGGAGAGGGTGCAGGCTGGGCTGAGGAAACCGTGCCCCTCCCGCCCCACAAATTTCATGCACTGGGCCTCTAGTAGTTAATAATACTGTGTTGCATACTTGAAAGTTGCTAAGAAAAAAATTTACTAGACTTATTGTGGTGATCACTGTGCAATATATACAAATATTGAATCATTGGGTTGTACACCTGAAACTAATATAATGTTATATGTCAATTTAAAAGTTAATGGCCCCCAATGTGGCTCTGAAGTGCTGACCAGTATTTGTAAGCACAAGAAGGCTGGGAGGCACCCTACAGAGAAAATCCATGCGTTAGATGAGCTCCGTTCAGGCACGAACAATAGTGCTGTTGTCTGGGAGTTCAATACTAATGAATCAATAATATTTTTCAAATAAAGTGTCTCTAAACAGAAACACAGATGAAACTAGGCTGTGATCTCTTGGTGAGTCTGTTGTTACCAGAGGCTCACAGGAACCTAACTTTGTATCTCCCAGGAGCAGTCGGTGTTCACTAGTGAGAAATGACTGTTTTTGGATATTTAAGTGTCAAAAGGACTATTTCTTCTGTTGCTAACTTACCAGCCATTCATATGTCATGATCGACAACCCAGTGCAGAAGTCAAGTCAGAGGAGTAATCAGGACACACACACACACACACACACACACACACACAGTGCCCAGTGACGAGATCTGGAGAGAAACACAGAAAATAGTAGGATAGGAGTCATGGAAACATAGGTTTTTAAAATTCCTTTGTTAACATTTCTAATTGCTGGCCCTTCTTCGGGGGTTTTGTTATTAAAAACTATAAAGATCAGCAGGCAGCGCAGGAAGCAGCCCGTAACAGAGGGGTTGCTGGTGGCAGAGCCGCCCAGAGAGCCCGCCCGGACGGGGCCCACCTGCAGCGGCGCCCTTTCCTCCTGGGTGCTTTCTTGGCTGTGGGACAAGCTTCCGGACCTTCCTAGCCTTCTCTTTCAAAAGATAAGTCAATACAAGAAACATGAGGAGGGAGGAAGCAGGAGAAGGGGTGGAGAATGGGTCGGTGGTCTTAGTGTTTTTCTGCTGGGCACAGAGCAGAGGCAAGAACAGCAAACACATGTCTCTTTGCTAAAAATAAAGTCAGAGGCGTTTTTGTTTTAAGTCTTCGTGTGATGTGACTGATAAAGAACCACCAGTAACGGAGGGACCACCCTGCACGCATAACCCTGAAAAGTACATCGGTTTACGGGGAACTGTTGTCAGCGGTGGAAACAACCAACAGGACCGCGCCGCTATAGAAATACTGTGCCTCACTGGTTTGCCAAAGGAAACGCCCCACGAATAATTTATGGAGGAAGCGGAGGGCCTTGGACGGCGAGCTGGTTCCTTGTGGCCAGGGGCTGATTTCCCACGGATCTGTGCACTGGCTAATTCTCACAGGAGGCTTGGAAAATGAAGCTGGGGTTTCGGGTTGGACTCACAGGAGCTGCTTTTCTCTGGGCAGGCTTTGTTTCCCCAGTCTGGTCGGCAGTCCTTCCGGGGCCTTCCTCCATCCCTGGCGGGGCTGAGGCCCAGCCCTTGTTCAGGATGAAGAGGGATTGGAAGGCCGGCTGCTCTAATTGGAGCTTGCACCTGCAGCTCCCAGCCTCCCGGGGCCACGCGGCTCTGGTGCTGCGAGTGCGTGCCTGTGTGTGTGTGTGTGTGTGTGTGTGTGTGTGTGTGTGTACATTTGATTTCCTCAATGAACACTGAGACACTGCACAGTTTTCTGGCCTGAATATGCTGGAAGGGATCCAAGCTGCTTGGCCACTTGCTTCTTTCTGGAGAGGAGGCACCCCTTTACTCGCTAAGAAGGGGGGATTTTTAGCCATGCAGGTATATCCAGTGTATTTTGATATAATCTCTTCTGGCCCCAAGAGGATTTACCCAGATAAAGGGCGCCTTCAGGTAGCATGAGAAGGTGCCACAGCAGGGCTGCTGCCCACCCATAAGCTGCTGCATTTTTTATGGGTTTCTCACACTTCAGCAACACTATCCAGGTAGCGCTGAAGAGCGAGGGCTGCACCTCTGTGCTCAGCCCAGGAGAGGGAAATGGAGAGCTTGCCCAGGTGTATCTCATTAATTGATGACTGTGACCCCGTCCCCTTACAGCACCCAGGGCTCCATCCTAATGCACATCTCTAATGTGTATAATCCCATCGGTTCTGGTATCCGCTACCCACACACCCATGAAATCTTCACCACAATTCAGATGATGAACATGTTTATCACCCCCCAAAGTTTCCCTATGCCCCTTGCAATGCCTTTCTCACTCCTTGCTCCACCCCCTCGCCCCCAGGCAACCATTGATCTGCATTCTATAAGCATAGCTTATTTGCATTTTCTAGAATTCTATATAAACCAAACCAGATAGCGTGTATTTTTTTGGGGGGGGGGGAGGGGAGGGTCTGGCTTTTTTTCACTCAGCATATTGTGTGAGTCAACAATTCATTCCTTTTTTTATTGCTAAATAATATTGCACTGTATGGACATCCCAGTCTGTCTATTCATTCACCTGCTGAAGGGCATTTGGGTTGTTTCCAGCTGCCATGAATATATGTACACAAGTCTTTGTATGGATAGAAGATTCCATTTCTCTTGGCTAAATACTTAGGAGTACAAGACTTTGACAATTTCTGGCACATGAGAGCTCAGTAGTGACCATCATTATTATTATTCCATGAATTGAGCACCTGCCGAACACAAAGCACCTTGTCAGGGGTGCTTCCTAGCCACCGAGTGCCAGTTGTCGACACATTTTTATTCGTCTATGAAAACATTACTAACGGTAACCCTCCCCCCTCAGAAATAAAACTGATGGGTATGTTGAACTCACTGTGCTGTACTTTTAGCGATAAAAGTTATGAATGAGACGTGACTTAACTTAAAACAATATGTCACATATTGAGGTATTGGTGCACATGTTGAGGTAAATGTTGTTTACTGTCCATGATAAGGAACGTACACCATGAAGTCTGTCCGAAAATGCAGCACTAACTGTGACTCTCGTAGCAAGTCCTGGGGATTTCCATGCCAGCACTGAGCTCGATTCCAGTCAAGCGACTGGGATGACGTCTCAGGTGGGGGAGGTAACTCCAGCACCAGAAAGATCTTCCTGCCAGATGAACAAGCAGAGACTGCGAGGCTGTGCCTGGGGGAGCTCAGGGAGTTGCTGGAAGGTCATTGTTGCAAGCCCAGAGAACCAGTTCCGTCAGGCGAGAATGGGATATTCAGAGTAACAGAGGGGCGTGGTAACGGAGTGGAGGAAGTCTGGGGAAGGGTTACAACCTGCCAGGCAAAGTGCTCTTCTCCATTTTCAAAAGAGTGAGGGAGAAGCAAGGCTTGGGCCCTGGCCCTCAGGCAATGCCTGGGCTCTTGCCAACGGCAGGAGAGTGAGCCCCCCCGACCTCGCCAGGGAGCCGAAAGATAATCCAGGTGATAAGGGCTCAGCCAGGCAGCATCCTGGCCAAAAAGTAAGAGCAGAAATGTGGCTTAAGTATATTTCTGCCTGGCGGTTCCTTGTGGGACAGGGGACACATTTAAAGGCAGAGACATGCTCTGCACCTGGCCATACACAATGGGGCCGACACAAACTAAGAATCCCTTGGGCTCCTTTGGCAAGGGAATTCGCATGAGGCTTTGGACACTGGAGCCATGAAAGAGCTCCCCAGGAACATTCTAGAAGACAGGCTTGATTTCCTGGCCTTTTGTCACCGGCCCAGGAGTGTGGCAGAGTCCTCTTGCGGGGGAGTGAGGTGTGTGAATGAATAGGCTTAGGAATTTTCTTCCCTCGGGTGGGCCCTTCTCAGCATTAAGGAGTTGGGGTGCATAACCGTGGCTGTCTCCCCACTGGGCTATTCCAGAAAAGGGAGGAGATTTAACTACTGAAATCAAAAAGTTCAAGGGCCACAGAAGTTGCCTTTTGGTAAGAGGAGGGAGAGGCTGGTACTAAAGAATGTGACAAAGGACTGTTAACTCTACTCTCCACTTTCTCTCTGTCCGAGGGAGAGAAGATAGTTTTATGGAAGGGAGATGGTTTGAGTGACAGGCATTCTGTCCATTCTTCTAAATTCTCTGTGAATTGAGAGCAGCAGGAGCAAGGGGGTCTGCATTGCATTGTCTTGACCTGTCACGTAACAAACAGCCTTTCCAAGTTTAGTTTAGGGGAGGTATGCTCTCGCCTTTTATCTTAGACTGACGCCCGAGAACAACAAAACCCAACAGGCATGTTTGCATCTCCCGTGCTTATGTCAGTGTCTCGGTAAAGGCGTTTTGCATGAATGGCTGGGACAGTGGGGAATGCCACCCTCCTCTGCATGTGTTGGTGAGGATACTGATCACCGTACCCCTCAGAGTTTCCTTTATGAAGGCTGGCAGGGTCAACTCCTTCTCCAAGTGCAGGCGAGGGAAGCTTTGCACCACGATAGGAACGGCTTCGTTTCTCCCTTTCTGAAAATGAGGATGATGCCATTGGACACATCCCCCCTTTGCTCTGGTTGCCAGAAAGCTTGGAGTTAATTTGACGCCAACTGTGCCGATCACAAAGGCTCTTATGCAGTCACATTTGGTCTTATTTCCTCTGGCTTGGTCATCCTGTTCTGATTTCTATTTCCGCTGTTCCTAATTTAAATGTTTGGGTCCTATTTCCCATCACCTTATTGCAGAGCTCACATTTGCCAGGTAGCAGTAAATGACTAAAGTGAGTGGTGTAATAGGGTGTGGTGTGGACTGTGGCAAACTGAGAGAGGTCTTCCCAGGCCACTGTACTAAAACAGCATCATCCCCTCAACCCATTGTCCATCTCCCCCTAACCCTGCTTTATTCACAGCATTTGTCACTGTCTGTGATTATCTTATTTACTTGTTTACTTGATGATAGTCTGTCTTACCTCTGCTATGTCCCCTGTAGCCAGAACTGTGTCTGGCACAGAAATATCACCCAATCCACATCTACTGAGCGAGTGACTTGGCGATGAGTATGGGACCGTTGTGGCCAGGTTTTCCTATGTTTTAACAGAACTTGAAATTTGGATTTCTATATGAAAATCTCCTGATTTCTAGATGTTGGTGGCTAATATAAAAATAAAAATAAAAACACTGTCTTGGCTAGAACCAGGCCATGTTAGTGTGTGACCAGTGTCCTTTCTATTCTCCAGTTGTGGCCATCACAGTCTCTCTGCAGAATGATGCAGTATACACATAAGTAAAATCCCACATCTGCTTTATGGTTTACGAAGCACCGCTGCCCAACAGTATTTTATTATCGGTCCCATTTTACATAGGAGTAAATTCAGGCCCCCGAGGAGAGGAAGTGAACCTGCGGGTGGAGGAAGCCGTGAAGGGCAGACGCGCCCCTGCCGTTGGAGCTGCCGCGGGTCAGGCGCAGGAAAGAGGGAGGAAAAGCCCTTCTTGCTCCATTTCCTCTCCCTGTCCTGGAGCCCAAGTTAGGCGATGCTTCACCTGGCACAGGCTGCGACCTTGAATTCAGGTTCAGCTTCAGGCTGGCTCTGTTTCTCCACCTTTCAATGCAGAAGGGGATGACCCATCGGGGTGGCTCTTACAATCCTCTCACATGCCACCTTTGGTTCAAAACCTTTAGGCTTAACATGTGTTGGAAACACACAGAAGAATAAGCAAACATATTGCATGGTGTCTCTTTCATGCCTGTATCTTCAGTATGATGTCCAGCTTACTGTTTCAGGAGCCATTCTCTTTACATCTCTGTTAGAGTTGCAGGTTTTTGTGATTTAGCAGAGAATATCTCAGCCAGTCTTTGCAAACATGACCAAGTTCTGACCAAATCTTAGTTTCTTATGGGTTAATTTTCCCAGAGAAAAGCTTTACAATAAAATTTTAAGTATTGAAATTTAGGTCTCGAACATTTCTAGAAAACATTGAGAACTGAAAAATTTCTCTATAAACTGTAGAATTGTTTCACCTTCTATAGTTCTTTTATTTCCCCCAGAATCAGTGGTCCATCTTGTTAAGCAAAAACTCTAGGCTTTATCAGCATTTAAAAAAATAAAATTTATTGAATTTTTTTAGAGAGAGGAAGGGAGAGAGAGAGGGAGAGGGAGAAATATCAATGTGAGAGAGAAACATTGATCAGCTGACTCCTGCACATGCCCTGAAAGGGGGTGGGGGGCTGTGGGGGAGAATCCAACCTACAACCTGGGTATGTGCCCTGACCGGAAATCAAACCCAAAACCTTTTGGTGCATGGGATGATGCTCTAGCCAACTGAGCCACACAGGCCAGTGAGATATTTTTTAGTTATTACTTTTAATTGTGGTAAAAATACATGTGATAAAATTTTACCATTTTAACCATTTTAAGTGTACAGTTCAATGGCATGAAGTACATTGACATTGTTGTGCAACTATCACTACCATCCATCTCCAGAACTCTTCATCTACTAAAACGGAGCCCCTGCAGCATTCAGCAAAACTTCCCATTCCTTCCTCTTCCAGTCCCTGGCAACCTCCATTCCCCCTTCAGTCTTCAGTCTCTATGAACTTGACTTCTGATATAAGTAGAATCATCCAGGATTTGTCTTTGTGACTGGCTTGTTTCACTTGGCATCCTATCCTCAAGGCTCCTCCATATTTTAGCATGTCAGAATTTCATTCCTTTTTTAAGGCTAAATAATATTCTACTGTGTTTATTGCCATGTGTATATCTTCTTTGGAGAAATGTTTATTTTGCTCATTTTTAAATGTGTTTTTTTTAAATCATTGAGTTGCAAGAGTTCTTTATGTATTCTGGATATTAAGACCTTAGCAGATTATAGTTTGCAAACATCACTTTCTATTCTGCAGGTACTTTCACTGTGCTGACTGTATCCTCTGGTGCACAGACTTTTTTAGTTTGATGCACCATCGGCATTGCTGAGCTTCTATTTGTGGTGCCCTTGGCTCGCTGGGCACATGGACTGTGGGTAAGGAGGACTGCCTCACAGCTCCAATGACAGAGGGCTGGGAGGCCACTGCCGAAAGGCTGCCAACTTCTGTTTCAAATAGACTTCTAGGACGGTCTCAGGGATATCCCATTTTCTACCCTTCCACCCCTCACCTCCACAGTCAGGGTGCATAACTGCTTTCATGATAATAGACTTCAAGCTTTGGGGTAGCCTTGGTTGCTGCTGGGTCTGTCAGAACAATCATGACAGTTACTATTGGCCTAGAACTCAATGAGTGAATCAACAGCTGCTCCTACGGATCTCAGTGAATGGGAAACCAGCAGAAGAGAGGAGGTCTCTGTAGCATGTCTCTTCTGTAACATGGGGACTTTTAAAGGCCAAAACAGTGACAAGGTTATGGTGGCCTCCCACCCCCCAAAGTATGTCAAAAGAAAAACAACAGTAAGCCACAAAATAAGCTGACATAAATGCAGCAAAGTTCTGGTTTTTCTCAAGATAATGACTTCAATGTCTTTTCTAAATTGAGACATAATTTACCTATAACATTATATTAGTTTCAGGTGTATAGCATACTGATGTGGTATTCATATATATTGCAAAATGATCACCACAAGATGTCTAATTAACATCCATTATCTCACACAGTCACAATTTTTTTCTAGTGATGTGATAGTGTTACCTTTGAATTGCTCTAATCTATTCTTTTAAATTTCCCTCTTTTGATTAATGATTTTTTTAGTGTCTCTGCTTTGCCAGTGCCTTTATCCCTTTTGAGCCACCTATTGGGAAATAATAATCTCCCCTAATGTTTATTATGTGCTTTTTATATGCATATTCTGTGTACTATGTAAAAGAACAAATTTAATCATATCAATACCATGAGGCAAGTACTATTATAAATCTCCAGTTTTATAGTCAAGAGCAGTAACTTGCCTAAGATCACACAGCTAGTGAGTGGCAGAGCCAGGAATTGAACCCAAAAAATGTGGCTCCAGAGTCCCTTGTTCTAAAGTCTAGGTTCCAATCCTATTGGCCTGGCATGCAAGTGACCCACCTCAACCAGCCTGTACCTGCCTTGCCAGTCCCTCCCTTTACTTCTGGCACTTCACATACACCACTCCCTTTGCCTCCCTTCCAGCCCTTCCTGACCTTGTTCATCCACCCACCCGGAATCCCCTCGGGCATCTCTCTCCTCTCTGCCTGTGCCATCTGCGTTAGGTGTCTTCCCAAGGCAGGCTGTCGAGACAGCGATTCTTGCACTTTCCTGCACGGAATTGTATCTGTCTCTTGTCTGCTTCCCACAGCAGCCTGAGAGTTCCTTGAGGGTGGAGAACAAGGTTGTAAATCTCTATGTCACAACCTAGCCAAGTACCTGCTACCTAGAAAGTGCTTAGTATCTGGCTTTGAGAACATAAATGAGGGGGCGCCTAGATCAGGACTTAGAGTAGTAAAAGGAGTGCCCAAATAGTAGTTTCACCTGGAAATGTTGTTGGCACCCTAAGCAGACAGTGAGCAGCCCAGTCCATATAGATCAGAGCAGTGCTGAATGGAACAGAATCAGTGGTATGAACCCCACTCCCTTAGGTCTGAGCTGGGAACCTGTGCCCTAACTGAACAGAGCAGCCTGGTCCGCTCCCCACAAATCAAAGACAGTGACAACACATGTATGTGCACAAATGTTATCATGGATCCCAGTGACTTTTGAGTTTTAAGAAAATGTCACGATTAAATAAACTTCTTCCTCTTCTCTCCTGTTCTTAAATAATTCAGTCCTTAATGCCGCTATGTGGGGCCAAGTAAGGCAGCCACTGATGTGAGTGGGGGTTGGCGGTGGTATGGTGGCCCAGACGGAGTGAGTAGGTTGGCCACTGAAAAGGGCGGCCCAGCACAGGGGCCACGGCCTGGGTGGGCAGAGGAAGGGGTTCCTCTGGGGGACAGCCGGGAGTGCCGGGATCCAGGCGTGATGAGGAGGTCATCTCTGTGATGAGGCAGTCATGCCTGCAGTTGGTTACATTCAGAGGATGGATCAAATAAGCAAATCTATAAGGACTAGAGGCCCAGTGCATGAAATTCATGCTCGGGTAGAATCCCTAGGCCTGGCCGGCGATCAGGGTCGGTCGGAGCCTTCCTTCATTCCGCACCGCCCCCTGGTGGTCAGCGCATGTCATAGCGAGCGAGCGAACTCCGGGTCTCCTGGTCGAACTCCTGAGGGGACACTTTGCATATTAGCCTTTTATATAGATAGGTAGATAATGGGAGCCAGGCCCATTCATGTTGAGAAGGCCTTACAGGTAAAAAGCTAGAACAGACCCAGTGGTGTTGGATTGGAATTGGAAGTACCAGTGTGAATGTGTGGATTTATGTTTCCAAATACATATAGATCAATCTAGAACTAAATATATATAGATGTAGACACACACACAGGCCCTAATTCTTCCACTGAGGCAGAAAACAGGGATACCCCAATTCGCAGTGAGCGCACCCTGGGGTCAGATTTTGGATTCTAAATAATCTCCACTAAAAGGAACTAGAACTCCTTAGGGGAAAGAGTTGATGTAAAGGCTGTAACATCTTGTTGTAATAAGAAGTATTCAGAGGATGAGGGGAACATTTCCAAAGGGCACGTTGAAATTGTGATTAGATTTATGTGCTTTCAATGTACTTCTCTGCAGAACACTTATTAATTAAAAAAGGAAGAAGAGTAATTACAGTGGAGCACCCTGGCTGACACCATCTTAATCAAGTGATCTCAGTGAAATTTAAAATCTTTTGCCATAGGTTGCAATGAGGAGAACACAGCATCATTTCTGTGCTATTCTTGCCAAACTTGTGTAACTTGCATCTAAGCATGAGGAAACTCAGACAAACCCTAATTGAGAAACATTCCACAGAATACCTGGGCTCTATTTTTAGAGTGTCAAGGTTATGAGAGTGAAGGAAATACCAAGGAAAGGTGCCATCCTGGAGCAGACCGAGGAGACGTGACAACTAAACGCACAACTAAATGCCTAATTCTGAAATACTCACTTGCTGTGAAGAATATTATTGGGACAATTGGCTAAAACTTGACTTGGTCTGAAGGTTCAATAACAACTGAAAACACACTGGGGCTGAGGATTGCATAGTACTAAGTATCAATGTTAACTTCCGGAGTTTGTGGTTGTGTAGGAGAATGTCCTTGTCCATTGGAAAGGCACACTACCATAGTTAGGTAAGATGAGACATGGCTTTGGCAGCTTACTCTCAAAGGGTTGGGAACAATAAAGTACAGAATTCTTTGTATCATACGGCACATGCATCTCCTCTATAAGTTTGAGATTTTTTCAAAACAATACTTGTATATACATATACTACACACACACACACACACACACACACACACACACACACACACACACACATTCAGTATATTTTATGTCTACATATACATGTAATGAGTATGTCAGGTTTAAATTATAATGTTTTCCATATTTTCCAGGACACAGGTACCTGGAGGCTACTTTGGGTAGAGAATATACTTTGGGTTTATCTGCTGCATGTTGGTTCTCTGCTGAGATGCAGATGGGCTTTCTCACCCCACTCGTTTAGTAAAGAATGAACAGATCCCGGAATAACTAGAAAGAGATAACACAGTATCTGCAGGGCTGAGTGTGCCCTCGATATGACTTATCTGATGATGGACTCATCTGCCAGAACTGAACAGTAGAAGCACCGAGGGCTCCTTTGATCTCTCGGGAAGTTTGTGGAGTAACCAGGGGCCAGTTCTTCAGTGTTGGTCTGGAATGTGAATTGCACAGGGATCTGACCCCATGTTCATGTGAGACTTGGCCCACAGTGCCAATGATAACCACTGCCATCGGGCACCCTCTGTGGGCCAGAAAATGGGGTAGGCATTTTGTGTTCCTTTTAAAGTCATTATAAGGGTTCTCCTTATTAAATATGGGTCCCAGTCTATAGAAAAGGAAATCAAGCTCAGCAAGGTTTAGAATGTTCATTTGTTGAAGCCCACTATCTCAGAATGTGACTGGATTTGGACATAAGCCTTTACAGAAGTGACTAAGTTGAACTGAGGTCATCAGGGTGAGCCCTAATCCAATCTGACTGGTGTCCTCATGAGAAGAAATTCAAACACATAGGGAGGCGCCCGGGTCAGTGTGAGCAGGAGAGGTCCCATGAGGACACAGCAGGAAGGCACCGTATGCAGGCCCAGGAGAATGGCCTAGAAGGCACCGACCTGCCGATCTCTTGATTTGGGTCTTCTAGCCTCTAGAACTTAGAGAAAGTAAATTTACTATTGTCAGGACTCAGGATATGTATTTTGTTATGATAACTCTAGCGACTAAGATAGCTATGCTATGGAACTGGCAGAGGATAGAGTTGGGATTAAAAAAAAAATTTATGCAGCTCTTTTCGCTGTCCTATGCCACCTCCCTCCACACATGTCTACTGTGAAACCTCTTTCCACCCCTCCCAACAGGCTGCCCAGGACCCTCCCCTCAAATCTCACAGACTTAGCAGATCCCTCCTCCATCATCCCAGAGCATTATCACACTGCAGGTCATCAGCTGATACAACTAACTCACAATGTCCTGACCAGACTGAGAGTAGGGCTCCTTCTATCTGCAACCCCAGCACGTCCCCTGGAACCAGGCACATGGTCATTACAATAGTTAGTATTTACTGAGCCCTTATTATGTGCAGCAAAGGTCTCACAGGTATTATCTCATTTAAGACAACTCCATGAGAAAAAGGAACTCTCCTGCACTGCTGGTGGGAATGCAGACTGGTATAGCCACTGGAAGACAGTATGGCATTTCCTCAAAAAGTTAAAAATGGAACTCCCATTTGATCCAGTGACCCCACTTCTGGGAATATATCCAAAGAAACCAGAAACATCAGTCAGAAAGGATATACACACCCCTATGTTCATAGCAGCACAATTTACCATAGCTAAGATTTGGAAACAGCCTAAGTGCCCATCAGCACACAAGTGGATTAGAAAACTGTGGTACATCTACACAATGGAATACTACGCTGCTGTAAAAAAGAAGGCATTCTTATCATTTGCAACAGCATGGATGGAACTGGAGAGCATTATGCTAAGTGAAATAAGCCAGTCAACGAAAGAAAAATACCACATGATCTCACTCATTTATGGATAATAAAGATCATTATAAACTGATGAACAAAAATAGATACAGAGGCAGAGCAGCATTGAACAGGCTGTCAAACTACAGCAGGAAGGCTGGGGAGGGTTGTGGGGGGGCGGGGTAAGAGATCAACTGAAGGACTTATATGCATGCATATAAGCATAACCAATGGAAGCAAGATACTGGGGGCTAGGGGGGGCCGGGGGAAAGGTCAATGGGGAAAAAGAGGAGACATATGTACTACTCTTTGTGATACTTTAAGCAATAAAATAAAAATTTTTTAAAAAGACAACTCTATGAAGTAGGTATTCCCATTATTCCCATTTTACATGTCAGAACACTGAGGTCATGGAGGTTAACTGAATTACCCCAGGGCTAATAGGTGGTGAGACCAGGAATCAAGTCCAGATGGTCTAGTTCCCAGTCTGTGCTCTGAGCACAGAGCTGTATTGGGTGTGATGGGGAACTGAGGAGCTCTCCCTGAGTCTAAGCCAGCCGTGGGCAAACTACGGCCCGCGGGCTGGATCCGGCCCATTTGAAATGAATAAAACTAAAAAAAAAAAAAAAGACCGTACCCTTTTATGTAATGATGTTTACTTTGAATTTATATTAGTTCACACAAACACTCCATCCATGCTTTTGTTCCGGCCCTCCGGTCCAGTTTAAGAACCCATTGTGGCCCTCGAGTCAAAAAGTTTGCCCACCCCTGGTAAGCCCTCACCCGCTGCTAAGCCCAAGTGTGGAGCTCACTTGCTGTGGAGAGAGCTCTCACACATGACTTCCTCCCCAGACCCCTGAGCACGCTGCTGGCACTCCTGGAGCATCGAGCTTGCACCACACCCTGACACGTCACCCAGTGTTGGGCGCAGGGGACATCATTTATCAGTGTTTGTTAAACTGGATTCGATGCCCAGGGATGGATGTAAACAGGGATAAGTAATCAGATTGCGCTGGACTCTGATGGTTTCTTTCTAGATTTTCCAGGAGAGTTCCAGCTTCTAAAATTTCACCCTCTCACTAGATCACCTGCCAGAGTACGTGGCAGAGAATATAGCCAGGGTTTGGTTTAAAAGGTAGACTCGCCATTCCACTGAAAAGAGGCAGAATAGAGACAAATATGCTGTTTGTCACGTCCCTGCCTGTATGCTGTTAGGCAAGTCACAATTTCTCTGGACTTGTCTATGTAAGTAAACAGCAATGGCAATGCCTAGTCCTACTTTTGGGATGAATACAATATATGACTGTGTTTGAATACTGATGAAGAATTAGTGGGATCCCAGTCATCATTAGTGGGATTGATTATGTTTTACTGACCTATTTGGCTAATTTTTAAAAATTACAGGAAGGAGCAGCTTTTATTTTTGAAAGTAAGGGAAAAAGGTTTCCATGAAGACCACTGCAGAAAAAAATCAGACATACAGACAGCAAATGTCCTGAGGCCTCCCCCGAGTTCCAGGGGTTGTGAAAAAGATATAACTAGACATTTCTATCTTCTAGGTTCTCCCCAACAGCTGTGTGTGTGTGTGTGTGTGTGTGTGTTAGGGATGGGGAGGGAGGCTGGGCCCGGATAGTCAGATAGTCAAGGAGCAAAGTTTTCTCAAACTGAAGGAGATGCCACCTAGTGCAGGAACCAGGCTCTTACCTTTGCTGCATTGTGGGTCAGTTCCCAGGGGTGTGAGGCCTTGGGGGACAGTCCACCTGGGAGCTGAGCTTCTCTGACTCAGCAGTAGCCCAGGAAAATGTTCTTTATCTTTCCTCTGTCCTGCCTTGCAGACTTGCAGGGAAACCACTCCACTTTGTACCCTCGGGGGTTAATCAGCTCAGCCCGTTTCCTCTGCAAGGCTGCGCCATGATCCCAGTGCATGTGAGCTAGTTGCACGGAACGAACTCCCAGTGTCACAGACAGAGCTGATCATAAACCTGAGCGCCGCTTCCAGGGAGTCTGAAGGGAGGGCAGCCCTCCCCACCGCAGGCTGTCATTAGCACCAGTGACAACTCTGTTCTGGCTTGGATGGGACTGAGGCGGCTTTGAACTTCCTTTTGCTCTTGCCAAAAGCCAGGATCCTTTTGTTCACCTTTGGGACTGCCAAGTCAGGCCTACCACATCCCTGCTGTTGTTTTCCTGCAGGCAATGGGGAAGCGAGCTTAGAGCTGGGGAAAGGAAATCAACACAGGGCCCCTATACTTTCAGGTCATCTTGAGGCCTAGGACATCATCAAGCTGGGACCTGGATGGTTCTCAGAATCCTGGGCACCTTTTTATTTTTAAATATGCAAAGAAGCATGCCCTGAAATCCATTCTGGACAAATCCAGCAATTCTGACGTGTTCCAGTGCCCTTGCCAAAACTTTCAAAGATTTTCCATAGGCGGTGCCTCTCGTAATCGAACGTCGGCTAATGTTTATAGGCAAAGAGACTGAGCAAGTTTATGGCTGGTGCTAGTTAAGACTATTATCTCTACAGAGACAGGATTGTTGGTTAAATAGGATTTCTTCTACTTTCTCTTCAGCGTTGTCATCAGCAGCAGCAGCATCTTTGCTAACATTTGTTGCGTGCTTACTGTCTGCTGGGGCCTGTGCTAATGACCTGACCTGCATTATTTCACTTAATTCTCAGCATAATCCTATAATTCTCATTCCCATTTTATAGATGCAGAAATTGAGGATTATAGCGATTAAGCCACTCCTGCAAAGGGACCCGGCTAAATCTAAAAAATGTAAAGACTGCCTTTCTGGAAGGGTGCTTTTCTGCATCTTGCTTTTCCTACTGGCTAGCTTCAGCTTCAGCACCTCTGTGGGCTGACAGCTCTGGCGATGGTCAAAGTAAACTCTTAGATCTGGGAATAGCACTCTAGAGGGGCACATGGGTCATTGGTTAGTTAGGCAGTCTCTCCCCAGACTTGTGAATCAGTGCTATCTTTATGTCACTTGCACATAGAACACTCCTAGCCCGGGGCCCACTCTCCTCTCTAATCCAGGCTGGCACTGGCTGCTGTGGCCCAGCTGTCCACTCTGAGTCTGATTGACCAAAAGGCACTGCAGTGTGAATCTCTGGCCTCTGTGTGTGCTTTGGTCACGGCCCGATGGCGAGTTTGTCCTTTTGACTTTGGGAGCCCATCAGTTCCAAGCTTCTTTTCATCAATAATCCATGGAATGAACGGTACTCAGTTCCCAGCCCGAGAACTTCTGCTTGGTGAGGAGAATTCAGCACGTGTTTCCAGTCCTCAGGTCATTGTGAAGCTTTATCGTTGCTTATGGCGCTCATCTTTACCTCAGTTGTTAGCCATGAGCTCTCTGGGCCGTGGCCGTTACCCAGGGCAGCCGGCCGCTGGACAAAGGGAAATAAAACCACTAATTAGGAGACAAGGAGATGCCTTCCAGCAGGGTCCACTTGTCGGTTTTTGTAAACAGCAAAGTTGCAACATCTGGGCAGTTGCTCATCCTTGTTACCCTTGGATTTGGGCAGCTTTAGGGTGTTTTGCTCTGGGGCCACATGAGCCTTTAAAGTTGAGGTCAGTCAGCTTTTCGTTCTTAACAGAGACTCCAGATTTATTGGAATGATGGCAATAAAGAAGATTAGAAAGGGGCTGGGCGTTTAGTGTAGATATCGTTTCATTTTTCTTTCCCCGTGGTTTACAATGAAACACAGTGTCCAAACATGTTTATTGACTCTGGTCTTGGCTTCTTTGATGAGGAAAGGCGATTTATAACAGTCAAATGGGCCTTCTCAACCTTATCATGTGAAACCGAAGACCACATGGGAAGGAGCTGACGTCATGGAGGCTCTCTTGTTCATCTGCCTCACAGCTTTCTGCTACCAGCAGACAAAGACAGCAGATCTGGGGGCTGGTGGGAGCGCGGAGCATTTTCATTCAGAAAGGTAAGGTACATGGACTGGCTTCCCCCTTCCTGTCCCGTGAGCATCTGGATCAGTACTGATTAAATTGGAGCCGAGAACTGAATCCGTTGTGGGGCTGACAATAAACACACACAGCTCCAAAAATACTTTTTGCATGGTCATGTAACCAAGGCTGCTGACTGCTTAAAACTGGAAACAGAGAGAAGTCAGGGATGAAAACCAGGACGGATTAATTTAGCTTTACAAATGTGCCCTCTGCAGAGCCAGAATTACTCAGTCCCTGGCAGCTCGGGGGTGCAGGCCTGGGTCGGCTCAAACTCCATGGCTTGAGAATGTCCTCTGCATTTGGTGTGGGACGTTCCAGGTGAGTGACAGGCTCCACCTCAGCAGAAATGTCCAGATGCAAGCAGAGCGTATATTATGAGGAAGTGGGCACGGCTTCACCACACCAGGAAAAATGGCCCGTGTTTTGGAGTGCCCCTGAGAAGTCCCGTGCCCAGTTATATGCAGAGAACATCTCCTCGTTTCTGGTGCATCCCAAGGCAGGGGTATTGAATCTGTAAGATTATAGAGGAGCCGTTTAGTGTTCTGTAGAACCTGGGCTGGCTTTGTCTTGGGCCCATTTTCATTCTTACAAGATACTCAGGGGGGAAATGGATTTGTCATCATAGGAGCCAGAAATGGCTTCTTTGAAACTGACTACCGTACTTTTCCTCTTCTAAGCATGTAAGTGATAGTCTGACCATCTGTACCTACAAATGGAGAGGCAGTGAGGAGCCCAGAGCCCCACCCAAGTCTTTAGTACCATCTCTGAACCAGTAATTCCCGTATTTGTATCTCTGGCTCAGATCTCTTTTCTGTGTTTTCGTCCGTGTTCTCTGTGCCTCACGGCCATCTCCAAATTCACACATCCAAAGCCAACCCTTTATCTCTTCTCAACCCTCTTCCCACTTCCATCTCAGCAAATGGCCCTTTCACCCACCCAGGGCTCCAGTCCCTCACCCCCACCCCCCATTCCACATGCAATTCCTGAGGCCCCCCTGTCAATTCCACCCCAAGTTTACATCCTCAGCACAGGGCACCTTCACCTTCTACCTGCACAACTGCAGACCCGTCAGCGCCCACCACTCACAGGGTCACTGCAGGAAGCTCCCAGCTGGGCTTCTTGCTTCCAGATCTTAAAAAAAAAGTCATTCCAAGGATGCCATTAGCCTATCCTAAGGCCTCAAGGCTTTCCACTGCACTAAAGAAGAAACACAAAACTTCTGACTTGGCCCCCAGGGTTTGGTATGATTTGGTCCCACACACCTCTCCAGAGTTACCTCGGCGACACTCCCTGCCCCTCCCCCCGCCCCCCCCCCCTCCATCTCCCCGCCCAGCACACTCCAGGCCCAGGGCTTGCTGTCAGTCTCTTGAACATGAGCTTTTCTCCATCTCACAGCTTTGCTCTTCCTCCCCCATAAGAAAACACGCGCCCCCCCCCTCCGCCTCCTAACTCATCTTGCAGGTCTCAGCGCAAATGCCATTTCCTAGAGAGCCCCTTTCCCCATCTCCTCTGTAGTACTTGATCCAATTTGTAAAGCTATTATTTATTTACTTATTTGCTTAATGTATAGTTCACCCTGCTATCCCCACCCCTCCACCGACAACTAGGTTTCCTTCCATGAAGGCAGGGACGATGTTTGAGGCCTGGTACATAACAGGTTCCAAATTTTTAAAAAAGTTGAATGAAGGGTTGAGTAATGAAATGAGGAAAACTTTTCCCTCTCAGTTCACATCTCTTAAGGAAGAATTTCTTAACCAGCGTGGAGAGGTACTTGTGCTTATTCAGTTTCCCCCTGTGCCCATGCAGAGAACTAGCAAATAACCATAGTCTTGGAGATCCGAACCAGCCCCTTCCTGAGGTCCCACTCTCTATGGCTTCTGAAGGCAGCACCAGTGATGGGGGACCGAAGGGGTGGCTGGCGTGGACCCAGGACTAGTGTGTGTCTAGCTTTCCACGTTAGATTTTGTAATTCGTTCCCTGGGAAAACAATACAGCAGAGTGGACACTGCACTGTTATAAAAATGTTTGTGAGCTAGCTTTGGGAAACCAAATACCATTTTGATTTAGAACATTAGTTTATGGGGGGAAATGTGTTCCAGATTCAAACAACCAATATTACCCCCAAAAAACCTCTTAGAACAAAAACTCTTTCTAATTAGGAGTTGCCTGTTTTGGGTTTCATATGAATTTTCAAATATATGATGACTCATCACCAGCCACACCCTTCCTGACCTCTCCTCTTAATCTGGGTCCTGGTGAGGACAAATTGGGCATGCCTACGAGATAATTTAATTCACCTGGGGGCTGCATTTATTTGCGTTGAGGCAGAGCCAGGAAATGTTTATTTTTCTGTCCATATTTCGGAAGCCACTCCTGATGCATTCCCCAGGAGAGAGCAACATGGAACCGGCTTTCAGCCTCCTCCTAGGGCCCCTCCCAACAGGAGGAGTAAGGACCCATCTGATTGGTGAGACAGAGAGAGCATGGCCTTCCTTGGGCCCCCTTTTCAAGGGACTGGGCTGCTGCATTGAAGAGCAAGAGCCTTTTGGCCTCGCCAGTGTGGCTTAGGGGTTGAGTATCCACCTATATACCAGGAGGTCATGGTTCAATTCCTGGTCAGGGCACTTGCTGAGTTGTGGGCTCAACCCCCAGTAGGGGGCGTGCAGGAGGCAGCTGATCAAGGATTCTCATCGTTGATGTTTCTATCTCTCTCTCTCCCTCTCCCTTCCTCTCTGAAATCAATAAAAAAATATTTTTTTAAAAAAAAAGAAAAAGAAAATCAAGGCCTCTTTCCCTCTGCTCTTGGATTCTGTGTGCCCAGAAGAGTTGGCAGGAGGGCGTGCCTGTGCAGCCTCTGTTCCCCTGTTCAAGGCAGCCTCCACAGGGCCAGCAGGCCAGCTGAGCAGGTCTCTCCTCCTCGCCTCTCTTTTCTCCCCTCCCCCTGGTTGGAGGACTCACTGTGGATCTCCTGGCTCAGAGAAGGCAGCAGCTCCTTAAAGTGGATGCTATATTAAGATTTTAAAAAAATCTGTATTTCTTTCTTCACCTAGAAGGACACACCTCCCCCTTAACTTCAGTAATTTGTGTTATATTTTAATTTTTTTCATAAACAGCTTTCTTATACCTGTGTGTAAATGCATGTAAAAATAACTTTCACTCAGGAATTAGAAAGTGTGTCAATTAGGTATTTTGTCTCCAGAACCAGCGTTATGATGAAAAATTTCTATAGCCTAGATTTTTCAACAAAACCTAGGTAAACTCCCTGTGGAATTTCATATTAAATGATTTTACCCTTGAGTCAACCCAATCACACGCTCAGCATGCATTCTATCTCCATATCTAGGATTTCTGGTCTATGCTTCTGTCATCCAGATACTAGTTTTGCAATGCATTGCTCACAAATAAATGTCCCGTCATGAATACCCTAACATGCCTAGAAGGATGGCGTTTGCTCAGAACCACAGTGAGTCTTGGATCTGGGCACACATGTCAGATATCCAGCCCTCAACCGACACCCTATACATTTCAAATTACCGGGCAGCGGCTGCCGTTCCTCCTACTGCTGTCAGGAAAGCTCAGCTGGCAAAATCTAGTGGAATGCTGCTATGTTTTTTAAAAATATATTCCTACCCCTAAGATGCCCCAGGCTACCATATGGAAGGGGAGTTTGGGGGCAGAGGTTGCTCCAAAAGCAATAAGGACAAATAAAACGAATTGTTACATCAAGAAAAATCCCACTTTACTTATAATATCTCTACATTTTTAATCCAAGTAGGAAGAACACAGATCAAAAATCTTCTGCTAGGTCACAAGTATTAGAAATTCTGAGCAGTGTGGGTATGCCCTGGGGTTAGGAAGATGTCATCTTTACAATTTCTTTATTTCATGTCTTTTAAAAAAATTAGTGCTGTTTCCCTTGGAGGTGAAACTGCCTCGTCCAGGGCTCTGTGACGTTCCCTGAGACGAAGTATTGTACATTTGGGGATAGTCATGGAGATGAGAACAAACTGTTATCTAATAGGCAAGGACTCTAGTATGCACTAGGATTTTGTTTCCAGCCCTGAGGATACTGTCAACACTTACTACGTAAATAAAAGAGCAATAATAAACGTGACTGGAAAGAACAATGTGAAGGACACTCCATATTTCTTACAATCCAGGAAAATATTTATGGAGTTATCTCAGATTAAAAAAAAAAATCCCAAGATACTATGACACCTATTTTTATTTTTAGAGGACAAAATGCTTTAGATTCCTCCTTGTGAAAGGCCTCCTTAATTGCACTGATTAATTGACTGGGTCAGTTGATTTTTAAAACCGCATCACAGTGAAAAAGCAACTGGAAAATATAGAAGCATTTTGTGTTTAAATGTGGAGTTCTCTAAACTGGTTCGGACAGCTGGGCCCCATTTTGTGTTTGTTTTTTCAAACAGATTCTTAGTGTTCTAAACCAGATCCAGCTGTGCTAATTGTATCTCAGTGACTGGTTGCATGTTGTCTCTTCTGGGAATTCTCATGTAAAATGCAGATGCTGAAGTCTCATTGTCGTTGCTGATTGCTGTGGCCTCGGTGCTGTACTGGTCCGAAACCCTTCATCTCCACACACCGAGCCTTGCTGATGTTCTGGGGCGTGTTGTACAGTTGCTAGTCCTTAAGTGTCCAGAGCCATCGTGCAGGTGGCCTCTAAGGACTCTCAAATGGGTGCCTCTTTCCCCGCCCAGTTGCTCAAGCATAATGCACATACAAATGCTTTGAGATATCAAGAGAAGTTACGTTTTGCTTTAAAAATTGAAAAAGTAAGGCACTCAGTGAAAAAACTCAAGTGTGAAGAAAAAAGGGCCTCAAGTATAGTGCCCAACATCAATCATACATGCGTGCACACACACATACTCAGACACACACACACACACACACACACACACACACACACACTTAGACATGCACACATATACACCCTGGTCCTAGCCTCTAGGGATAATCTTTTCTATCTCTATCTATCTATCTATCTATCTATCTATCTATCTATCTATCTATCTATCTATCATCTATGTGTATGTGCATATATACCCACATACACAGAGGTGACAGATTATTTGCATCTTGCATTCATTATCTAATGTTGCAGAGCAAATCACTCTAAAACTGAGTGGCTTAAAACAACGCTAATCATTTACTGTCTGTCCCAGTTTCTCTGGACCAGGAATCATGGAGTAGCTGACTGGGTAGTTCTGGGACTGAGGTGGGGGGCTTGGGGGGCAGTTAGGGCCTCCTTGAGGTTGCAGTCAGATGTTGGCTGGGCCTGCAATTATTTGAAGATTTGACCGGGGCTAGAGGATTCGCCTCCACGGTGGCTCACTCCCACTGCTGACTAATGGTGCCAACTGCTGGCAGGAGGCCTCAGTTCCTCTCCATCAGAGCCTCTCCCTGGGCTGCTTGAATTTCCTCATGGAATGGCACCCGACTTCCCCATAGAGGGTGGTCCAAGGGAGTCACACACCATCACTGCTGCCACCCTCTGTTGGTCACACAGGTCTGCTGGGTTCAGTGTGGGAGGGACTATGCAAAGGCATGCACCCCAGGGAGCAAGGAGGATGGGGGGCATTTTGGATGACAGCAACCTCTATGACCCGGTGGAATCTATATTCCACTCCTAGATTCTGCTCTAGCCTTGCAACTTGTGTTCAATAATAGAAATGAGCAGAAATGACATGGTGGGATCCTAAGCTAAGGCTGTAGGACTAGCCTTTCTGCTGTCACCCTCTCGGAATGCTGCTGGACGAGGCTTCTTGAGGCTAAGAGATGAGGTAAAAGGAGAGGCCAGGTGGAGAGACCTGTCCCCTGTTTAGGCCCCAAATATATGAGTGACCCCAGACAGCGCTGCATACAGCGAGACAGGAGCCCAACCCAAATGGCCAACCCACAAAATCATGAATAAATAATGATTGTTGTTTGAAGGCATTAAAGTTTTTGGAGTGGCATGCTATGCAGCAATATGAAACTGATACTATATGATAAGCAACGGTCCATATTTTGTTTTTAAACTCAAATTTAAAATGAGTGAAAATACATTTTGGGCATCTTCTCATGTCAGTATCTACAGGTCTTCTATGTGTTTTAAAATGTTCCAATATGGAAATTTCATGATATGAAAAGGGCATAATTACTTAATATATGTACTATGAATGGACACAAGGTGTTAACAAGTTTTTTGCTAATACAAGCAATGTTTTATAAGCTTTACTCTAGCACACTCACAGAATTGGCATTGCTGGGTTAAGGGAATTTTGCATTTAAAAATTTGATGTCTCAAATTGCACTTCAGAATGGTTGTGCCAATTTCCATCCCACTAAACTTAAAGGGAAATCTTCATAGCTGCTTCTGCCCTCTTCCTACATTTGCCCGAGGATTGGGAAACAGAGCTGAGAGGAGGCACGGACTGAGGGAACTTTCTCTTAGGCTGCAGTGAGAACAGAGTGAGGAGCGTGATGTAAAGACACCAAGAGTGAGGATGTGAGAGAGGAGCAGATGGGATTCTAGAGGAGGCTGGCTCCTCCCATAGGACCCAGAAACACCTTTTCTATGAGAGCTTTTTTGGAAAAAGTTTAATAGACAAGGCTGCCAACTAAGAGCTTTTTAAAAAATCATGACAATAATAAGCATTAAGTCTGAAGTTTAAAAGATAACAATAGTGATTATGGTCCTATAAAAACTTAACATTAAGGCAACTTAAATCTAACCTGTCAGTCATTTTTCTTAGCTAGAGCATGTGGATGAGCCCCAGGAGACCTCCTGTGATTCTAAATGTGCAAATAATAATGATGTTTAACACTCACCATGTGGCATTACATATACTGTTGCATTCAGTTCTCACCGTGGAGGAAGAGACTAAGGCATGGAGTAACTTGCTCAAATGTACAGTGTTATGTGATAAGTAGGGGGGCCAGCATCCTAATAGTTTGCTCTCTGATCACATCAACTTCTGTATGACAGGCCTGTTGGCTGCCTAGTCCCACTGTTCTTCCTTCCCGGAAGAGGCTGGGGATGCGTTCCCTTCCCAGAGGCCTTTGCACCTAGAACATGACCAATGGGACCTTGGGAGAAGTTAGCTGGGGGAGAGGTGGAAAGAACCTCTATCCTTAATGATGTGCCAATCTGCTGATCCGACCCTGGCCTTGCCTGCTCACTTCTCAAATTCTGTTTTTTTGTGAGACTATGAATTTCCTTTTGTTTAAGACCACTTTTTTGTGTGCTTGTTTGTTTGTTAATCCTCATGGGAGGGTATTTTTTCCATTGATTGTAGGGAGAGTGAGAGGTTGGGGGAGAGAAGCACAGAGAGAAACATCTCTCATTGGTTGCCCCCCACGTGCAGCCCAGTCCCGGGGATTGAGCCTGCAGCTGAGGTGAGGTATGTGCCCTTGGCCAGAACTGAACCCACAACCCTTCACTCTGCCCACCTGATGCTAGGGTAAGACCACTTTTAATGGAGGTGTTCATGTAGCTGAAAGCAACCTAAAACATTCCTATTGTTATGCTGACTCCCAGAACATTTAATTAATTGTAACCTGGGTATTTTCAAATTGTATAATTAGATGAAACTAAGTAATCCTGAAAGAAGAATCCAGAGCACAAATTCTATATATAATAATCAGACACCTGCTTGATGCTACTCTTTTTTTTTGATTGATTTTTTTTTACAGAGAGGAGGGGAGAGGGATAGTTAGAAACATCGATGAGAGAAACATCGATCAGCTGCCTCCTGCACACTCCCCACTGAGGATGTGCCCGCAACCAAGGTACATGCCCTCAACCGGAATCGAACCCGGGACCTCTCAGTCCACAGGCCGACGCTCTATCCACTGAGCCAAACCAGCCAAGGCTGATGCTACTCTTTTAACCACAAACATAGAAAGTTATTAATGACAAGTTTCTTCATTTTAAAACTACTTACTAAAAGAGAAGTACAAGGAGAAAAAGATAATTCTTATTTTAAGTGAAGGGAATCCTAATTTAAAAATTTCTCTCCAACTTGACTGGCTGTGCAAATGCCTAGTACTAACTGTTGAAATAGGGGAGAATCCAAACTAGGAATTGGTACTGTTCCCCAATATGAATCAGGAAACATATATTCTGCTCCGACCTTTTACCAAGACTAGTTTTCCAAATTTTATTTCTCACAGAAATGGTCATCTATTCCTCCTTCTTGGATATTCTCAGCAAGGACATAATTTAAGGGGGAGAAATACTGAAGGCAGTTTTGTAGAAAATAAATATGTATTTGTTTCAGATTAAACTGCCCTAAGTAGTAACCTCCCTGAGGCTAATTAGGATGGGCAACCCCCCCCCCCCCACTGTCAGGGCAGCCACAAACACCTGTGAGATGACGGTTAGGAGGTGGGGGTTTAGATTGGACAGTGGTGAAGGGAGAGGAGACCTGCTCTGAGTCCCACTACAGCCATATGGGCCAGAGCTTATTTTACTAATTACCCTCTTCCTGGTTTCTCCTCCGGAGGGGAAACCATGGGAGATGTGGGGGGCTCTTCCTTGAACCAGAGTGGAGACAGCTGTGTGGTGTAAGGGATGAATGGTGGTGAACACAGAGGTTCATGTCCTGGGTTCATTGTGTCCCTCTAAATTCATATGTTGAAGTCCTAATTCCCAGTATATCAGAATGTGGCTATATTTGGAGATAGGGCCTTTATAAAGGTAATCAAGTTAAAATCAGGTCATTATCCAAAGTGGGCCCTAATCCAATATGACTAGTGTCCTTATAAAAAGGGGAAATTCATGTGCAAATGTGTACAGAGGAAAGATGATGTGAGAACATAGGAAGAAGGTGACCATCTAGAACCCCAGGGGAGAGTTCTAACAGGTCCTTCCTTCCTGGCCCTCAGAGAAAACCAACCCTGCTGGCACCTTGATCTTGGACCTCTAGCCTCCAGAACAGGGAGAAAATTAAGCACAACTCAGGCTGTGGTATTTGTTACAGCAGCCCTAGAAAACTGATACAGTGCCCCTCTCAGATCTCTCTCAAGAGAACTTGCTGTGGGGAGTGTCACTGGCTGACAGCCTCCTGCTGCCCCACCATCAGGTCCACTGAGTGCAGTGCGCATAAGGGGGTGGGGAGGAACTAGAGCTGGGCTATTTCTGTCCAATGGACTGCCTTTGCTCAAGACTCCCCATTGGCCTCACAGAGACTTTCTCAAAAGCTGTGCTGCAGACTGAAGCTCTTCCTACCCAAGCCTCCTCCCATGCAGCTCTTCATTCACAGGATTTCCACTTTAATTGTGCTACCTACGGCCCTTTCTTCTCCAGCAACCTCCCTCTTTATCCTCACAGGCAAGATAGATAGATAGATAGATAGATAGATAGATAGATAGATAGATAGATAGATAGATAGATAGGTAGATAGATAATAGATCATCTTTGTTCCACCATCAAAGTCTTTTTAATAGTAAATAAGTTTAAAAGTTTCCCAGCTAGTGGATATGAATTATTATAATTCATCAAAAGCCAAATGCAAATGGAAGTTGAAACATAGTTGAGAAAACATTTCAGATATCATTTGTTTGAGCTTAATAACTCCAGGGATCTCCTTTAAACAACAACAACAAAAATGGGCAACTTGACCAAGAGAATGTAAAATGTTCTGGCAGATTGCTAGGCATTAGTGTTAAGTACTTGTAGGCAGCAGAATGAATCAGCCAAACTTTACAGGGTAGAACATTTCAATTTCTATTTGACCATATTGATAAAGAGCAAACTCAGCCTCTCAGTAAATTTGACCCCTAACTAAGACCAAGAATTAGTCCGTGACCGCAAGGAAGGTCATTGGCAAAGCAAAGAACTCATATCTCTGTCCGCCCAGCGCTGAGGGTAAAGGAGGAGAATGAATGTTCCCAGCTGGGTGTTGTGCTAATTTTAGAACTGCAGCACCCAGGACACAAGCCAACCAAATTCACACAAACACTGAGGGTAAACAATGCCACACCAGCTGTTTTGGACCCCGCCAGACATATGGCAGGTGAAAGTGGTCAAGATTTCTTCCCAAACATTGTTTATTATTCTTTACAATCTTTGTTCTTAGAGAAGAAAAATGAGATTGGCTAGAATTTTGGATCTATGTGCTTATTTGTTTCTTCTTTCTTTTAGGTCTCTCTATTAATTTTCTCACATTAAAATATCAAAGTACCCTCACCAAAGAAAAAGTGTCAACAACCCAGAAGTGGATAAAAGAACAAGTGAAGGTTCCTCTTCATTCTCCTTCTGTCCTGTGGCCCTCCTGTCCCACCTGTAGATCAGATTTGAAGCTAGTGGATATGTGTGTGTGGGGGGGGGGGGGGGGAGGTTCCTGCTTCCCCAAAATGACAATGAAAAACGGGGGGAAATCTCATTTTTTTTCTGTCTAAAAAAAGCTCTTACTCATTATTTTAAAAAAATACAGAAAGTATAAAGAAGAAAATAAAAATCATCAAACCCTTTCACTCAAAGATCACAAGTAACAACATTTTTTGTGTGACTATAATTTCAGACATTTTTTTCTGCAAGTATATACAAACATATAACTCCATTTCTAGGCCTGCAACATCTGGAAGGATATGAAGGCAAGACCCATTTCCATAAAGAAGGCAATCATATGGGTCCGGAAGATGCTACAAGTATTGCCTTTCCCTTGGAATCCCATTTCAGGACTAACAGAGCCATTGCAGGTGGGCACTGGCCCAAAGCACCTTCCTGGTCAACCTTCTCTTTCTCCCTCCCCACACAATCCCTACAGTTTTTTCTAGCCCCTGTTCAATCTACAAAGGCCCAGCTCTATTTTAGGGGTTCAGGGCCTTATCCTGCCTCATCCCAAAATAATTCTTTTTCTTGTGCAGGAGGGACCATGGGCCTCAGTGCTGCACAGAAAGATCAGCTGTGAGAGCCAACACCCACCTCAAGTTCACCTTGATGGCCAAACCCCTGTCCACCTAAGTGCCTCTGCTCCACACACTTGTCCCATTCTGTACTGGGAAGCTGGACAAAGAGGAGAGTGTGACTCCTTCTAGCACTTTGGGGATAGGGAGAGGTCTCAATAAAACTTGAATGCCAGTTTATTATTGTATAGAAATGCAACTGATTTCTGGATTTTGTTTTGTATCCTGGTACTTTACTGAATTAATTTATCAGTTCTAGTAGTTTTTTGGTGGGATCTTTAGGGTTCTTTACATACAGTATCATGTCACCTGCAAATAATGAGAGTTTTACTTCTTCCTTTCCAATTTAGATGCCTTTTATTTCTTCTTGTCTGATTGCTGTGGCTAGGACTTCCAGTACCATGTTGAATAAGAGTGGTGAACGTGGACATCCCTGTCTTGTTCCTGATTTTAAGGGAAATGCTTGTAGTTTTTGCCCATTAAGTATGAGGTTGGCTGTAGATTTGTCAAATATGGCTTTTATTATGTTGAGGTATGATCCCTCTATTCCTATTTTGCTGATTTTTTTAAATCATGAATGGGTGCTGGATTTTATCAAATGCTTTTTCTACATCTATTGATATGATCATGTGATTTTTATCCTTCAGTTGGTTTATGTGATGTATTATGTTTATTGATTTGCTAATATTGTACCAACCTTGCATCCCTGTAGTAAATCCCACTTGATCATGTTGTATGACCTTTTTAAATATTGCTGAATCCAGTTAGCTAATATTTTGTTGAACATTTTAGCATCTATTTCATGAGGATATTGGCCTTTAATTTTCTTTCTTTGTAGCATTTTTATCGGGTTTTGGAAATAAGATAATGCTGGCCTCATAAAAAAGAACTTGGGAGCCTTCCTGCCTCTTGAGTTTTTTGGAATAATTTGAGAAGGGTAGATGTTAGCTCTTCTTTGCATGTTTGGTAAAATTCACTTGTGAAGCCATCCAGTCCAGGACTTTTGTTTGTTGGGAATTTTTCTTATTATTAGTTCAATTTCACTAGTTGTAATCTATCCATTCAGATTCTCTGGTTATTCCTGACTCAGTTTTGGAAGATTGTATCTTTCTAGGAATTTATCCTTTTTTTTCAGATTTCCAATTTGTGGGCATGTAGTTGTTCATAATATTTTCTTACAATCTTTTGTATTTCTTTGGTGTCAGTTGTTACTTCTCTTTCATTTCTGATTTTATTTATTTGGGTCCTCTCTATTTTTTTATTGCTGAGTCTAGTTAAAGATTTGTCAATCTTGTTTATCTTTTCAAAAAACCAGTTCTTTGGTTTCACTGATATTTTGTACTTTTTGTTTGTTTGTTTGTTTAGCCTCTATGTCATTTATTTCTATTCTGATCTTTACTTTTTCTTCCTTTTACTCACTTTGGACTTTGCTTTTTGTTCTTTTTCAAGTTCCTTTAAGTATAAAATTAGACTGTTTATTTGAGATTTTTCTTGTTTCTTGAGCTAAGCCTATAAAGGTATGAATTTCCCTCTCCATACTGCTTTTGCTGTGTCCCATAGATTTTGGGTTGTTCTGTTCTCATTTTCATTTGTTTCAAGATATCTTTTGATTTCTTCCTTAATCTAATTGTTAACCCATTTATTGTTTAGTAAAATGTTATTTAGCCTCCATGTATTTGTGTGTTTTTTAGTTTTTTCTTGTGACTGATTTTTAGTTTTATTTCATTACTAGAGGCCCGGTGCACAAAAATTTGTGCACTGGGGGGGGGGGGGGGAAGGGGGTCCCTCAGCCCGGCCTGTGCCCTCTCGCAGTCTGGGACCCCTCAGGAGATAACGACCTTCTGGCTTAGGCCTGCTCCCGGGTGGCAGGGGGCAGGCCCAATCCCTAGGTGCAGCCCCTGGTCAGGCTCGGAGCAGGGCCGATTGGGGAGTTGGGGCACCGCCCCCTGTCATGCACAGAGCAGGGTGGATTGGGAGGTTGTGATGCCACCCTCAGTCACGCTCAGGGTAGGGCCAATTGGGGGGTTGGGGTACCGTCCCCTGTCACATTCAAGGCAGGGTCGATGGGGAGATTGTGGCACCACCCCCTGTCACGCACAGAGCAGGGCCCATCAGGGGGGTTGGGGCTCCGTACCCTGTCACCCACAGAGCACGGTCAATCAGGGGGTTGGGGAGCTCCCCCCTGTCATGCACAGAGCAGGGCCGATCAGGGGGTTGAGGCGCTCCCCCCTGTCACTCACAGAGTAGGGCCGATAGGGGAGTTGGGGCACCGCCCCCTGTCACACTCAGGGCAGGGTGGATCAGGGGGTTGGGGCGCCGCCCTCTATCACCCACAGAACAGGGCCAATGGGGAGGTTATGGCTCTACCCCGTCACACACAGAGCAGAGCCCGTGGGGGGGGGGGGGGGCGCGGGTTGGGGCACCACACCCTGTCACACACAGAGCAGGGCTGATCAGGGGGTTGAAGCGCCGCACCCTGTCACACACAGAGCAGGGCCGATCAGGGGGTTGGGGCGCCTTCCCCTGTCATGAACAGAGCAGGGCAGATAGGGAGGTTGTGGCCCCACCCCCCGTCACACACAGAGCTGCAGGGTGATCAGGGGGTTTGGGCGCTGCCCCGTGTCACGTGATCCTGGTGCTGGGAGGCATATTACCTTTTTACTATATAGGATGGAGGCCTGGTGCATGGGTGGGGCTGGCTGGTTTGCCCTGAAGGGTGTCCTGGATCAGGGTGGGGGTCCCCACTGGGGTGCCTGGCCAGTCTGGGTGAGGGGTTGAGGGCTGTTTTCAGGCCGATTGAAGCTCCCAACTGCTCTTTTTTTTCTTTTTATTCTGGGCCAGCTTTAGCTCTGGCTCCAGCTCTGAGGCCTCTGCTGCTGAAAGCAGGTATCTGGTTTGTTTGGGTTCTATAATCGAAACAATGTATAACTCCAGCTCTGAGATCCCGGGCTCGCTGAAAGCAGGTTTCTGGGGTTTTGTTTAGCTTCTATATTTCTTACAATGTTTTTTAAACTGCAGGCTCAGAGGCCGGCAAGGCAGGCGGGGAACGTTGGTTTCCTCTGTCACTGAAGCAAGCAAGCCTCATGTTAGTTTCAAGCTGCCTGGCTGCCAGCCACCATCTTGGCTGGCAGTTAATTTGCATATCTCGCTGATTAGCCAATGGGAAGGGTAGCGATCGTACGCCAATTACCATGTTTCTCTTTTATTAGATAGGATAGTAAGAGAAGATGCTTGATATGCCTTCAATCTCTTGAATATATGCAGACTTGTTTTGTGTCCTAACACATGGTCTATCCTAGAAAATGTTCCATGTGTACTTGAAAAGAACGTAAATTCTGCTGCTTTGGGGTGAAACTCTCTGAAGATGCCAATTAAATTAATCTGATCTAGTGTGTCATTTAAGGCCTCTGTTTCTGTGTTGATTTTCTGTCTGGAAGGTCTATCCTTTGCTGTTAAAATCCCCTACGATGACTATATTATTGTTGATCTCTCCCTTTATGTCCATCAGGATTTGCTTTATATATTTAGGTGCTCCTATATTAAGTGCATAAATGTTTATAAGTGTTATATACTCTTGTTGGATTGTTCCTTTTATCATTATGTAGTGTCCTCTGTCTCTTACTATTGCCTTTTTGTAAAGTCTATTTTGTCAGATATAAATATTGCCACCCATTTTTTTTCTTTTCCATTTGCATGAAATATCTCTCTTTTCATCCCTTTACTTTTAGTGTGTGTATCTTTTGTTCTTGTTTTCATTTGTTTCAAGATATCTTTTGATTTCTTCCTCAATCTAATTGTTAACCCATTTATTGTTTAGTAAAATGTTATTTAGCCTCCATGTATTTGTGTGTTTTTCAGTTTTTTAAGGTTCTCCCGTAGATAGAGTTTCCTTATTTTCTTATCTATTTTTGTTTTCTTTTCAGCAACCTTATGTCTTTTGATTGGAACATTTAAGTCATTTATATTAAAGTGATTATTTATAGGTACGTATTTATTGCCATTTTATTCTTTTCACTATGTTCCTTCTTTTTTTTTTCTTGAAGAAGACCTCTAACATTTCTTGTAATACTGGTTTGGTGGTAATAAACTTCTTCAGCTTTTTCTTGTTTAGAAAGCTCTTTATTTCTTCTTCAATTTTAATAGGCTTGCTGGGTAAAGTAGTCTTGGTTGTATGTCCTTGCTTTTCATCACTTTGAATATTTCATGACAATACTTTCTGGCCTGAAATCTTTCTGTTGAGAAATGAGCTGACAGTCCTATGGAAACTCCCTTGTACATCCTAACTGTCTTTCCCTTGCTGCTTTTAAGATTCGCTGTTTGTCTTTAACCTTTGCTATTTTATTTATTTGTGTGGGCCTCTCTGGATTCATCTTGTTTGGGACTCTCTCTGCTTCCTGGACTTATGTGTCTTTTTCCTTCACCTGGTTTGGGAAGTCTTCAGTCATTGTTTCTTCAAATAGGTTCTTACAGAGCAATCTTACTAAGTTCTTTGGGGATAATACAAATTACATAACTGACTGAACACTTGACCCTTGGTACAGAGAAGGCTCTGTATGATCCCATATACTTTCTTTCATCTTCCTAATCAAAGTGTAAATCCTAAAGAGAATAGGAAATGGGAAAACTCAGCCGGTTATTCTTCTAAACAGACTCTTGACCCTGGGGCAAGTTGTTCTTTCTTTGGACCTCAGTTTCCTCCTTTGGAAAATCAGTGGTTATCTTGAAGGTGCTTCCCAGACCTCATAGTCTTTTATTTCAATATTCTACAGAGCCTGCGACAGCATTGGAACAAAGACGGCACTCAATAAATACTTGTTGATTGAAATGGGGCCAAAGTAGCAAGATGCTCTTTTCCGAAGCTGTTCCGTGAGTGCCAGAACAAAGTGTTCCCACGAAGGCGTGAAAGAGTAAAAGACGAATGCAAAGCTTTGGGGAGAACTTAAAACAACAGTGGAGAGTCCTGCACAGCAGAACTTGGCTAAGTTACCACAGGGGAGAAACGACAGGAAATTGCACAATTTTGTAGGGACCAGATTAAAAATGCTAATGGAGGAGACATTCCACTTTCAAGAGACACGAAGCAGGAGGCAAGAGGCAGTTGCTGCTCCCAGTGAAATAATACAGGAATAATGCTGGCTCTAAATGTCCTCTTCCTTTCAAAAGGTCTGCTCTTGTTGGAGATATTTAAAAATAGGACAAAGGGTTATCACTCCTACCAGCAGACTCTAATGTTTCCATTTTCGTTCTCTTCCTTGGCTCTACATTCTCCCTTAATTACCCTCACATGTCTAGCTGCATCATCCCCTCGCATGTTTTATCTCCTCATCAGCAGGGGGAGAGAGGTCTTTTGGTATAATAATACATCCAAGTCTCCCATGGATGCCATAAAGAAGCCTTCAGCTGTAAGGATGCACCGTGCTCCTCCCAGATTGCACTGAGTGGGACCAATTCTCTGGAGAGGAAACGAAGGGGAACAAAAGGAAAGTGGAGAGACAAGGGACAAAAGGGAGATACTGATATGGTTATACCAGACACGAGAGTATTTCCAACTGTGGCTGACACCGCTAGTCATTTCCTATATCTCTTCTCCCCTTCCAAATAGAAATTTAAACCAGGTACATGGAAGTTCCACTAAGAAATCTATGTATCAGCCTGCTTTGCCATTAGGTGTGGCTGTAGGACTAGGATTTGGCCAATGGTGTTTGAGTGGAAGTGATGTGTGTAAATTTCCTGCTATGCCCTTTTTTCTGCTCTGCTTTCTGGTTGAAATGTAAATATTATGGTGGGAACTACAACAGCTACATTGAGCCATGTTATAGACTAAATTATATCCACCCAAAACACATATGTTGAAGCCCTAGCCTCTAAAGGGACTGTATTTAGAGACAAGGCCTTTAAGGAGGTAATAAAGGTTAAATGGGGTCAAGGAGGGTGAAGTCCTAATCCCATAGGGCTGGTTTCCTTATAAGAAGAGCAAGAGACCTCAGAAGCATGCACACAGAGAAAGAAGTTTCTGTGAGGACACAGCAAGAAGGTGGTTATCTGCAAGTCAGGGAGAAAGGCCTCACCAGAAACCAACCCTGCTGGCACACTGATCCTGGGTTTCCAGCTTCCAGAACTGTGAGAAAATAAATTTCTTTTGTTTCAGCCACCCAGTCAGTGGTATTTTGTTATGGCAGCCTGAGCAGACTAAGACAGGCCATGAGTAAAAATCACATGTTGAGGATGACCTGACAGTAAGATTTGAAGGAGCCTGGGTTCATGGTGGTTGTGAAGTTGCCATACCAGTCCTGGCTCACCTTCCTGAGCTTCTACATGAGAGAGCACAAACTTCTGTGAAATCACTATTATTTCGGGTCTTTATTAAAGCATCAAAGCTTATACACAAATAAATACAGCAACCCTCCCAGGTAAAAAAGGATTGGTGATCAAAAGTGAAACATTCCTGTGTTGCATGTTTGTAATAAGTTATAATGTTGAACTGTACAGTAATCCTATATAATAAAAGCCTAATACACTAAGTGTCTGGTTGTCCGGTCATCTGTTCAACCAATCAAAGCATAATATGCTAATGATATGCTAAGGCTGCTCAACCACTCTTTATGACGTGCACTGACCACCAGGGGGCAGACAGCCAACCAGTTGACCAGTCGCTATGATGTGCACTGACCACCAGGGGGCAGACGCTCCTGCTGATAGGTTAGCTTGCTGCTGGGGTCTGGCCAATCAGGACTGAGTGAGACGGGCCAGACACACCCTGGAGCCCTCCTGTGGTCCCTCCCTGCTGGCCAACCTCCTGCATCTCTCCTGGCCCCGATCATGCACTGGTGGGGTCCCTCAACCTGGCTTGCGCCCTCTCACAATCTGGGCTGAGGGACACCCCCTCCCCCAAGTGCATGAATTTCATGCACCTGGCCTCTAGTATAGTTAATAATTTATCCATAGTGAATAAAATCATTTTCAAACATACCTTTTCTTGATTTGCAACTTTTGTAAGATTCCTAACTGTATTTTGATTGAAAACAATTATTTGAACCAAGATGATTTCCACTAAATATATGCTCTCCAAATGGCTGTCCCTAAAGGAATGGTCTGGTACTTCTTTGTAGCTACCCTGATCCACCATTTTTCATTAGATGGAAAGGGATGGCACTGGGGATTCAGAATGTCTCCCTGGAAAAGGACATTCTGATTTGATATTTCTGATTTGTAGGCTCATGAAAATTAAGAAATTGAGCAGAGAGATGAAAATTAAGATCTACAACTGTTATCATCAGAAATATCGGGGAACATTTATTATTATAGGAAGGATTTTGTGATGAGCTAAATCTCATTCTACTGGTTGTTCATCATTGTTAAAGAACTCAGAGTTTAAGTCAGTTCATCTCTTCACTTAGACTGTGTGGACACAGACTCAAAAATTATTCCTTAAAATTTCTTAAAAGCAACAAAGTTAATATTCTTGAAATGATTTTGCAAAGTAGATGGAAGGGATATGTTGAGATAATTTGTTTGGGGTTATGGAAACTTCTCCTATATCATGATTCTGAAGAATGGCTTGGCGGCCTGTGAAATATTTATACAGTGCATGTGTGTGTATATACAATACATTTACAGACTCCATATACAATTTGTCTTCCACCTCTCAAAAGGGCTCTTCAGAATTGAAGCTACCTCTGCATTTGCTTATTTCCTGTGACATTTTCTGTTTCTTTGCACCTGGCCTCATTTCTTTCCTCTCAGTTTATAATAACCATCCCACCGCTAAGGATATATGGACAAGCACACCCTCCCCTCCACGGTTAATACTGCTCTCAAAATGGATGGCGATGTCTTTGCTGAGTATTTTAAGGATTTACAAAATCAAGTTTAAAGGTTTAGTTTGTCAGTTCTGTAGTGTGGGAACCTGACCTGTGATTCAAAGGCCATCTCCTATCCTTCCATCTCAGAGAAGTTCCTTTTCTTCTGCTTTTATTAAACCTATAGTTATTGAGCACCTATTATATGTGCCAGATGTTGTATTAAGTTTCTTTTCCAGACACTGGCTCACTGAATATTCAGGGAGCAGACTCTGTTGATATTGCCTATCCAATATCACATACTCCTTCTTTCCTTACTAATAGAATCTGGATTTTGCTTGAGAGGAAGTGGACCCAGATAAATACTTGCTTTCCCACCTTCCCTTGCTGCTAGAGGTGACCAGCTGGCCGATAAACATAAGTAGAAGTATACTGAGGCAGAGGGGTGGTCTGGAACTGCATTTGCTTCCTGATAAGTGTCACAGAGATAGCTAGCAATACCCCACACTCTTCCTCCTGAAACCAGGTGTGATTGCTGGGGCTGTGGCAACTGTCTTGCAGTGGTGAAGATGTCAGCCCTAACATCATGGAGTTGCTGAACCTAAGTCAGCAACTGTCAGCCCCCAGATTTCATGTCATATAAAAAAATAATATATATGTCTCCTTGTTTAAGCCACTGTAGTCAAGTTTTTAGTTATGGACAGTGATGTAATCCTAGTTGATACAACTTACAATGACACTGAAGTTGGTGTTAATTCTCTGCAGTCTTTTTCCCTTCTTTTTCACCTCCCCCGACACACATACCACCTCTATTTCTTCCTGGAGTCTGCTGAGACCTGCCCATTCATTGTATGATAAGCTCTGACTCTGTTCAGGGAAAACAGTGACAAGGCTTTGGTGTCATCATGGCCATCCCTTGTTATAGTACCTTAACCTTCACACACACACACACACACACACACACACCCTAGAACAGTGATGGAGAACCTTTTGAGCTCGGCGTGTCAGCATTTTGAAAAACCCTAACTTAACTCTGGTGCTGTGTCACACATAGAAATTTTTTGATATTTGCAACCATAGTAAAACAATGACTTATATTTTTGATATTTATTTTATATATTTAAATGCCATTTAACAAAGAAAAATCAACCAAAAAATGAGTTCGCGTGTCACCTCTGACACGCGTGTCATAGGCTCGCCATCACTGCCCTAGAAGATTGTGAGAAAATAAGAACATAGAGCTTGCCTGAAAAATATTCAGTAAAGTGTAGTGAGTTTCATAAGTGCCCTCACAGTCTTGCTGCTGGCTGCCTACATCAGTCATTCCCTTGCTCTCCCTTTCTAGCAGATAACTGATATTTTCCAGTTTACAGGGAGGGCTGTTTGTGATTACAGCATGAAGGTACCCCCCACACACCACCCTGCCACCGGCCACAGGCATGACTTGTAACTGTTCAAAGGATCATCCTATTCCCACTCCCCCTTGCCTGCGAATGTCCACTTCCCCATCTGTTCATGAAGTTTCCACTCATTTCTTCAACATATTAATCAAAGTTATAATTAAAAGCATCTCCGAGCTGGTTAAGCATCTCTGTTAAACTGGTTTATCTCTGAACAATGGATCTTTTCACCCTTGATTTTTTGTGTCTTTCTTATCATTTTTTACTGAATTGTGTTAGGAACTGCGGTAAATGATATGCACTCTCAGAAGTGGGCACAGCCTTTCCTCTCTCGGGCTATTAGCAGGGGGAACTGAGTCAGTTTACTCAGTAGTTGGGCTGGGTTTGGCTTTAATGTTGCTGTCATTTCCTTCAAGGCGCCACAGGCTTCACATTCCTCCAGTGGCAACACTGTCTTTACCTTTTACTTAGTGGGAGGCCTTGGGTGCTAGAATCATATCATCTGTGTTCCTGTTTCACCCTCTGACTTTAGCAGTCCCTGCCGGCAGGCACACGGAGGTTGCCTGACCCTGCTATTGCTCTCCCTGCAGTAGACTATCAGTACTTGTTGGGTACATGGTGTGAGGCTCCTGATTGGGCGGCAGGAGGGGAGATGTTTTTGTGGCCTGGGACTTTTGCTTTGTATGATATAAAGGTTGCAGGAAGCATGCAGGGGTTTTACCCATTTTCCAGTGGCATCTACTCCTTTCCTACACACCCGGCCACGGAGGGGTGCTCGCTTGTCTCCTGCCTGGTCCTCAACCTGTAGGAGCACCTGTTAGAGGCCCGTGGAGAAGAGGTTGAGAGTGACAAGCCCCCTGCCGTCCACAGCTCCCAGTTAGACCACACTGGTCCACCAGCCCACAGCAGGGCTTTGGGAATTTGCTAGAAATTTAGCTTGTTCCTTCCTGCTTCCACGGCAGCCACCTCTTCTCCCCGCGTCTCTCCAAAAGAGAAACCGTCTGTGTACCTTGTGAGAATCTTGTCACTTTTTTGAATTCCATGTCCTTGGTTTGCTTTGAGGCCTCAGCTCTCTGATGGGCTTAAGAAAAGTTATGATTTTACAGATTATCCAGATTTTTCTCATTGTGAGTATGGGAGCAACATATTCCTTGTGCACTTCAATGAGAAACAGAACTTGGGGAGGTCTTACGAGTTTTAAATATCAAATCTGTCCCAAGTCTGACTACCTCTCACCATCTCCACCACTTGCACTCTGGTCTCATCTATCACCATCTTTCGTTCATCTTATTACAAAGCCTTCGAACCAGAATCTCTGCTTTGCCCTCGCTTTTCACACATGGGTCAGCCAGACTGATCCTTTTAAAACGTAAATCAGATCTGGCATTTCTATGCTCAAAACTCTCCAGAGGTTCCCCACCTAAAATAGAAATCAAAGTCCTTTAAACACCCTTCAAGGCTTTCCCTGATCTGTCCTCATTTCCTACCGACCTCTCCCTGGCTCACGCGGGCCCAGTCACTTTGGCCCACTGGCTGTTGCTTGAACATGTCGGGCATGTTCTACCCTTAAGGCTTTGCAATGGCTGTTCCCTCTTCCCGAATAGCTCTTCTCTTCGGTATCTGCATGGTCGCCCCTTGTCTCCTCCAAGTCTGTGCTCAAATGACCACCCTGACAACTATCTGAACTGCTGCCCACTCCCTCCCCCCAGTGCCATCCTGCTTACTCTGATCTTTTTTCTCTCTATCACACGTATCACCTAACATACTGTGCAACTTACTTATTTATTAAGTCTTTTTGCTTATTTTCTACTTTGTTCTGCGGGATTGTAAACTTTAAAAGAAGAGGACTTTTATCCTAAGTGCCCAGAAGCACACCTGGAACATAGTAGGTGCTTGTATCAATATTTGTTGAATAAATGAATCATGTTAGCATTCTTTGTGGACTGGGTTGTTAAAGCTGGTCTGTGTATCCATCACTAGGACAGGGGTGAGTACATGTTGAGTCTGCATATCATATGTTCCATGACACAATCCAGTATACAAACATTAAAATGCATATGCACCAGAGCATGCACGCATGCATTTTGCAAGCGCACATCCATGCAAAAATACATATTGAACACATTAGAACAGATGGTGGTGTGGAAGGGAGATAAAAGGAAAGAAGTAAGGAAGAAAGAAAAACGGGAAGGCAGGAAAGGAAGAAAAGGGACTTTCCAAGGACAAATTATACTAATGCATCGTGAAACAAGGAACATGAATTAATTCAACACCAGGCATGTGAGGTTTTAAAAAAGGCACCTCAGAACTTTTACTCACTCACAGCGCTCTTCCCCTCTGTGAATCAGGATACAGGGCTTATTGTGATTTCATGCCTCAGGTGGGGAACCTGCAATTGTGCAAAGAAGAAAAAAAATACAGGAGTGAAGATACTACCCTGCACTGGAAAAGAAAGAACTCTTACCATTTGCAACAGCATGGATGGACCTGGAGAGCATTATGCAAAGCCAAATAAGCCAGTCAGAGAAAGATAAGTATCACATGATCTCACTCATTTGTGGAATATAATGAACAACATAAACTTATGTACAAAACTAGATCCAGAGACAGAGAATCATTGAAAAGACCATCAAACCTCAGAGGGAAGGCAGGGGAGGAGGCGGGGGAGAGGGGATAAGAGGTCAACTAAAGAGCTCCTATGCATATAAACAAAACCAATGGACACAGACAATGTGTGTGTGTGTGAAGACCGGGGCTGGGAGGTTGGGGGCAGAGGGAGAGGACAATGTGGAGAAAAGGGGACAAATGTAATACTTTTAAAGAATTAAAAATAAAAAAGACTGCAAAGATTTAAGCCTGTAGTGCTCTGTGCCCCTTTAGTGGTGGGGTGTGCCTGTCTGTAAATGACACAGGTAGGATGCAGCTGTGTCAGCCAGCTCTGCAATTTGGCTTCAAGTTCTTTCCCCAAGGCGGACAGGTCTTCTGTCCTTTGCATTAACTGCTTCTCTCCCTCTTACATTGTCTATCAATAAAATGCTTTCAATCCAAGGATGAAATTCTCACTTAACATTCTTTCTGGTGCTTAAGAACAATGATGGGCTTTTTTTTTTAAGAGTTTACGTAGCTACCTACTACATAAAACAATAAATAGCTGAGCAAAACAAAGCCCTGAAGAGGCATTGAACACCAAGGGCTCAGTCCCAGGTGGCTCATCTATTCTGGAGTTTCTGGAATGGAGCTTCACATTTCTCTGAACAGGAGGCACATAAGAATTTATTATGAAATCTCCTATGCTGACCTGCATGGGACAAACATTGATGTTTCTCTCTCACATCAATGTCTCTCCCCCCCCACACACACCCTTTCCTCTGTCTAAAAAAAAAACCCACAAAAAACAATAAATATATAATAATAAGAGGCAAGTTCTCATCTTGTCCAACTCATTGGGTGTTGGTGTTCGACGTTTTTTTAAATCTCTAAACTCTAAAAGAAAGCATCTACCACCTTCTACTATTAGGAAGTTCACCGGGAAGAGGTGGTTAGAGAAGTGAGGCAAATCTCTGTTGTTTAGGAAATGACAGTGGGGCCTGGGCGTGGGCCTGGGGCTGGGGCTGGGGCTGGGGCTGGGGCTGGGGCTGGGGCTGGGGCTGCATAACCTGCGTGTCAGCTTGATTCAAGGCATGTCTGAGGTTTGGGAGATGGGTCTGTGCTCTGAAAAAGAAACTACCCAAAAGGTCTTTGCAAGGGATGCTGGCAAAAGGAAATGCAACTCAATTAAAGGGATTGGGTTGAGCCCTGGCAGGGCAGCTCAGTTAGTTGGAGCATTGTCCCATACACCAAACGGTTGTGGGTTCGACTCCCAGTCAGGGGACATACCTAGGTTGTGGGTTCAATCCCAGTCAGGGTGTGTATAAGAGGCAACTGATCGATGTTTCTCTCTCACATCAATGTCTCTCTCCCCCCCCACCCCCCCGCCACACACCCCTTCCTCTGTCTAAAAAAAAACCCCACAAAAAACAATAAATATATCTTTGGGTTAGATTTTTAAAAAGAGAGAGCAATTGGGTTGCAAGTTCTCCAGCATTTCCTCTCCCTCCCGTGCTGCTTACAAAGCAAGTCTTCCCCAGGTTTTCAGGATAAATGGGCCAGAAACATATGGGTTATATTTTCTCAGAAACTCAGACATCTTTCACAATGAAGTGGAAAACTGCTCTGAAAATACACGCCAGAGGTTACCCTAGGTCCTTGAACCTTCCAAACATACTGTGTGCTATTTTGCTGATTTTAAAAACTAAGTTAACTTATTTGCATGAACAGGTTCTTTGTGCTACTCTATACTAATAATAGAGGAATATGCAAATTGTCCAGGATGCCATCACAGTAACAGTAAGGACCGAACAACAGGCTGCATGGGGTGACCAGGCTGGCAGGGGGGTTAGTGAGGGACGACCAAATGACTGAACAGCAGGCTGCGTGGGGCAACCAGGCCGGTGGGGGGGCAGTTGGGAGAGACCAGGCCAGCGGGGGGAGGGGGAGCAGTTGGGGGCGACTAGGCCAGCAGGGGGGACAGTAAGGGCTGATCAGACAGGCAGGCAGGTAAGCAGTTAGGAGCCAGTGGTCCTGGATTGTGAGAGGGATGTCCGACTGCTGGGGATCGGGCCTAAACCAGCAGTTGGACATCCCCCAAGGGGTCCCGGATTGGAGAGGGTGCAGGCTGGGCTGAGGGGATCCTCCCAGCCCCTGCCATGCACGAATTTTGTGCACCAGGCCTCTAGTAATAAATAATAATAAATGGCAGGTGTTAATCCCCCCAGGAAAATTTCCCTGGGCTTAGCAGGACTGACCAAGGCCCGGGTACCTGCAGCCCAGGGACAATTTCTAGGAACTGTAGGTTATTATTGGCAGCCTGTTCTTTCTGCTCTCATGACACCTTCTCCCCTCCCTTGTTCTCCAGTGTGATACGTGCAGCTCACGATGGAGGGAGAATTCCTAAAGAGAGAGAGGAGGTGAGAGGCCATTCCTTCATTCAAAACTGCATTCAGTTATTCATCCAAAAAATATATATTGAACACTTAACATGTGCCAGGCACTTTTCTGAGTGCTGGCCATTTCATCTTCTGTGTGATGTGGACTGTATCAGTTTGCTATGGCTGCTGTAACAAAGCACCACAGACCTCGGGCTTAAATGACAGAAGGACACTGTCTCAGAGTTCTGGAAGCTAAAAGTCCAAGATCAGGGTGTCAGCAGGGTGGCTCCTTCAGAGGGCTGTGAGAGAGCATCTGCTCCCTGCCTCTCACGTAGTTTCTGAAGGTTTTCTGGTGACCCTTGGTGTTCCTTGGCTTATCAACATTGCCCTGATCTCTGCCTTCATCTTCACATGACATTCCCTGTGTGCATGCGTGTCTCTAAGTTTCCCCTCTCTATAAGAACACCAGTTGTCTTGGATTAGGGTCCACTCCGATGGCCTCATTTTAATTTAGTAACCTTTACAAAGACCTGATGTCCAAGTAAGGTCACATTCTGAGGTACTGGTGGTTAGGAAACAATTTACCCATGACATGGATGGAACAATAGCAGACTGGCTGCTGTATCCCTTTAATCCATCCCTTTTAGCTACAGAGCCCCTTGCACACTCTGCTCTCCTAATGCTGGGATCCAAGAATCCCCAGTAATTCTCCAGGAAGTAGAAAATCTACCTAGGAGGCACATTTGGACCCAGGGAATCCCTTTAGTAGCTTCCTGAAAAAAACGTGATAAAGAACTTACACCCCAATTTGATTCACAAAACATGGAGTCTCCATTCTCCCTCTAAGACCAGAGATGGAAGCACATAGTTGGGCAGCAGTATTGCCTCAATGCCCTAGGCCAGTGATGGCGAATCTTTTGAGCTCAGCGTGTCAGCATTTTGAAAAACCCTAACTTAACTCTGGTGCCGTGTCACATATAGAAATTTTTTATATTTGCAACCATAGTAAAACAAAGACTTATATTTTTGACATTTATTTTATATATTTAAATGCCATTTAACAAAGAAAAATCAACCAAAAAAATGAGTTCGCGTGTCACCTCTGACGCGCGTGTCATAGGTTCACCATCACTGCCCTAGGCTCTCATCATTCCTTTTTTTTTTTTTTGCCTTAAGTAAAATATGATTTGAATGTAATTCCCTTTTTCTCTAATCAACAAATCATTATAATTTGGTCTGGGAGAATAAAGGTAAGTTTAACAATATATAATACATTACCTAATGGGGAAAAAACTATTTTAAAATATTATTTTCAGATTTCTTCAGCTAATGTTAATGTTTGTATTACAGTCATAGATTCAGGAAATGTTAGATCTGAAATGTCTTTAAAGTTCAAGTCGTTGCATCTTTCTATTTTACTCAGGAACCTGTTCACTTAACGAAGGAGAGAAGGCTGATTTGAGGAACCAGCCGAGCTGACACGCGCCTTGTGCCCAGCACTCTCCCTAGGTCCTCTGGGTTCTCTGCTAGCTGCTCCGGGGTGAAGCTGAGACAGGAATGCTGGCACTGTGACCCAGAGCCGGGCTCCAACCATCGCAGTAGAGGGCTTGTAGCCAGGCCCCCTGAACCTGGCCCGGTGTTTCCTACGGTCCCATCCTGCTTCCTATCATGCCTTCCTCCCGCCACACTGTGCATACGATTGCTAGAACCATCTCTGAAAAGTACAACCCCAATCCTAAAACTTTTCCTGCTTATACGCCTGCAACCTCTTGCCTAAAAGACGCACTAGAAATCCCTCACCTGATATACGGAGGGCCCAGGACAAACATGCCAGCCATGTTTCTGAGGGTTCCCTTGTGTGCACTACTGAGCTCTGCAGGCAAACGTGGCTACCAGCTCTCTCCTCTGAAAAGGCCTGTCTCTTCGCCTGGCCCAGACTGATGCCCATAACTGGAATGCCCCCTTCTCTTCAGAACAGTCCAAGTTCTTCTTTCCTGCACTTTTCCTTGTTCTTCTAACAGATGTGCTTTTCTGTGCCAGAGGCTGCTGCCACCTATCAGTATCCACCCACCTCCTTTCTCCTGTTAGAAATAGAACCTCTGAGTTTCAGCTGGGCGCCTCGCTCCCTGGAAGAAGGCCCCCCTCGTGACTTGGCGTGGTCATGGGACTGGTTCCGGTCAGGGGTCTGTGAGCAGAAGCAGAGTTTGCAATGACGGTCAGGGCTAAGAGCAACCAAGTACTCCCTCTCCTCCTCTCTCTTCCTGCTGCATGAGATGCAGCCCCAGGGGATGTGGTGGGGAGTGACATGATGTGCAACCACGCAGATAAAGGCAACACTACATGAGTTAGAAGCGGTCCCCACACTGTGGGGCGGTCACATCAGCCCCGGACTGCCTATGCTCAGGCCATCATGTGAGAGAGAAACATCTGCATCTTGTTTAAACCACTGCCTGGCTTTGGCCATCCTTGTTACCTTTGTTCCAGAAGCCCACCTGTGTCCTTAGGAAAGCACGCCTTCTTCTCTGAGCACCTGCAGCCCTCTGTGTTTCTTCTCTAAGGCACTTCTTCAATGTGCCACAGAGCGGAGGACGCATGGAGTTTACGTTTAGCCCTGGTTTTGACCCCAGCCCCACCACTTATCAGCTGGGTGACCTACTTAGCCTCTCTGAGCTTCAGTGTCCTTACCCATAAACACCAGAGACGGTGATACACAGAGTAATTCCCCACTATTCTGAGCCGCCTCTCTGGGACGGCTTTCATCAGGCCATGGGGACCTCGTGAGTCACTCCTCCACTCCGGGAAAACGCCAACCACAGACACCCAAGTGTTCACATCTGCTGTCAGACCCTCTCCCGCGAAGAAAGGCGGGAACGCTGGCACATTCTCCAGCTCTGCCTTTGCTATCATCTCCCTTTGCACACCATCACCCCTCTCTTGGTACATGCAAGGCTATGATTCACCCTTCCTCTCCCAGCCCCTTGCATAAAGAAGCTATCCTAGCTGCAAGTTCCCAGCTCATTCTTTATGCTCCCATGGATGCTTAGAGCTACAAAGCTCTTAGGGCGTGTGGCCAATCTCCCCTATCAGATCAGTGGGGTCCTCCGCACGCCTCCCCAGCCTGCCTCGCCGGCGGTCATCTTGCCTCTGCTGAGTGGTCTCCACCTTGTCCCATGGCAACCGGCTCTGCTTTTCAACAGCACAAGCATGGTAAAGTTCTTTGTGGATTTTTTATTCTGTCCCATTTCTGGAAGGCTGATCACTTAGGCATGTTAATTCCCAGCACAGAAAGGAATAATCCGGGGGCTGTGCCCTGCCAGAAGCTCATCTAATTCCTTATATACACCCTCCACAGTGTCAGTTTCAGGAGCTTAGCTACAAGCCTTTCTCTAGTATCTCACATGTGGCTAGTGGTTTCTGATGTTTTTGCTCAAGCACCTCTGCCAGTAAATAACTTTTGAGCATGCATCTCCCACCACACACATATTTATTATGTAGCTAGAGGCCTGGTGCATGACATTCGTGCACTTGGGAAGGTGGTCCCTCAGCCTGGCCTGCGCCCTTTCGCAGTCCCTCGGGGGATGTCTGTCTGCCTGCCAGCTTACGCCCGTTCCCACTGCGGGGAGCGGGCCTAAGCCAACAGGTGGACATCCCCTGAAAGGTCCTTAGTGCTGCTGCAGAGGTGAGAGAGGCTCCCACCACTGCCGCTGCACTCGCCAGTTGTAAGCTCAGCTTCTGGCTGAGCAGCACTTCCCCCTGAGGAGTGCACTGACCACCAGGGGCCAGCTCCTGTGTTGAGCGTCTGCCTCCTGTGGTCAGTGCTCATCATAGCAACCCATCATTCTGCCGTTTGGTCGATTTGCATATTAGCCTTTTATTGTAGAGGATAAGATATGTATTACTGCGCTAACATGTTATGAAATTAATGAGACACATATCAAGATAAATATTAGAGAAGATAAGAAAGATGTAAGTGGAAGTTCAAGTATTTCCTACCCACATGCCCAAGGGCCATCCTGCATATCCCACACATGCCTCTCCAGAAACCCCTGGACCACACCCAGTGGGTTTCCTCACCAGTGTGCAGCTCTGTGGAAGGCAGGGATTCTGTCTTGTGTTCCCTGCTATATCTCAGTGTTTAGAGCAGCATCAGGCACACAGAACACACTCAGTAAATGTTTGTTGAATCGGAGAGTGATTCCCAAACCTTTATTTATAGCAGTGATGGCGAACCTTTTGGGCTCGGCGTGTCAGCATTTTGAAAAACCCTAACTTAACTCTGGTGCCGTGTCACATACAGAAATTTTTTGATATTTGCAACCATAGTAAAACAAAGACTTATATTTTTGATATTTATTTTATATATTTAAGTGCCATTTAACAAAGAAAAATCAACCAAAAAAATGAGTTTGCGTGTCACTTCTGACATGCGTGTCATAGGTTCGCCATCACTGATTTTTAGCATAGAATCCTAATTTCCTACTGTCTACTGGACAGCTTCCCCTGGGTTCCTGAGATATTCAAACCCAACATGTACCAAGCTGCACTCTCTTCCTACCCACAATGTTCCCCTCCACCAAAGCATCATCATTTGTGTGTGTGTGTTTTTTTCTCTGCCACCTTTACACCTGCTCCCTTATGGCTAAACCGGCTAGAGTGAAACTGAATGATCTCACTTTAAATTAAGGGCCATATTACTTAGTCATCAGAAAGAAGAAAACCCTGTCACTTGCAAGAATATGGATGGATCTTGAGGGCATTATGCTAAGTGAAATAAGTCAGACAAGGACAAATACTATATGATCTCACTTCTATGTGGAATCCAAAAAAGCCAAACTCATAGAAACAGAGTAGAGCTCTGGAGAGCTGGAGGCAGCAAGAATACTGAAACTTGTGACTATCTTCTGGCTCCTAATGCTGTGCGCTCAGCGATTTGTGGAAGATGGTCACAAATGACAAAAGAATGGAAAATGACAGGGATATGTGAATGTGAAATAGCAACATCTCATTTTAAGGAAACCAGAATGTATCTATTTTAAGCTGCCCTTCACCATAGCTGCTTTGTTGTATTATCCACTTAATTTATTGGTGATGCTGACCATAAATGTTTTTGGAAGCAACTTGGAGCTGCCAGTTTTCAAGTCACATAATAAAACCTTTCAGTAAAAAAAGAAAGAAAGAAATAGAGAGTAGAATGATGGCTGCAGTGCTGGGGGTCTGGGGGCCTAGGGAGAGGTCAGTCAAGGGTACAGTCTTCATTTATAAGATGAGTAAGTTCTGGCAATCTAATGTACGGCATGGTGATCACAGTTAACAATACTGTATTATATACTTGCAAGTTGCTAAGCAAGTAGCTCTTAGATCCTCACAGCACAAAAAAGAAATGGTAATTACGTGACATGGTGAAAGTATTAACTAATACCACTGTGGTCAACATTTCATAATATACAAGGGTATCAAACCAATACATTGTACACCTTATACAGACTTATACAGTGTGATAGGTCAGTAATATCTCAATCAAGCTGGGGAGGGGGAGTTAAAGACTGTATATTTTAGGTGAGCACTCATCATTGCCTAACAATCCTACTTCATCTGTTATCCAACTTGCTCACCTGATCTTGTGGCTACTCTTCATATTTTCTCCCCCACGTCTCAAAATTCCAGCATCCATTGCAATTGCTCACTCTTGGCTGCATATTTTCCCGAGAAGGAAAAACAGTGGGAGGGACTCCTCCTGGTAGGACCAAGCTCCTGAGCCCCTACTCGCCCTTCTCTTGCAGCAGGTGGGAAAGTACCTGTTTCTAAGACCAAACCCTCCACTGTGTACTGTGTCCCATCCTCTTGCCGAGTCCAGGGTTTAACTCCTACAATCCACCCCTCTTTCTCCTGTATCATTAGTTTTCCCTTCTTTTACTGGATAATTTTTATGGGCACATAAACATGCAGTAAAAAACAAAATGAAATAAAAAAAATCCCCGTGACTGCTTGTCCCTGTTTGGTTCTCAGATCATCTCTCTGTATTCTTTTAAAGCAAAGGTTTTTGAAAGAGTCCTCTATAGTCCTTATTTTCCCTTCCTCACCTCCCAGTCTCCCTGTGTTTTGACTTTGCCAAATAGCTCTTGTGAAGGTTGCCAAAATCTTTATCTTGGTAACCTTGTGATCTCCGTCTTGCCATGTGCCGTGGTCAGTTTTCAGGTCTTATTTCAGTAGACCTCTCAGCAGCATTTGGAACAGAAGGTCACTGTTTCCTTCTTGAAACAATTTCTTCACTTGACATTTGGGACACCATCTTCCCGAATTTGTCTCACTGGCATCTCCTTCACCTCAGGGCTGCTCCTCATCCACTCAACCACTATTATCTTCAGTGAGCAAGACTCAGTCCTGGGCCACCTTGTCTGTCCTGTCTATGTTCAGCTCCAGGGTGAGCCCATTCAATCTCATGTCATCAAACACCTTCAAATTTCTATCCCAGCCCAAACCTTCCAGACCCGTGGATCTAGCTGATTTCTCCTATTTCCTTGAGGATGCTAAACAGACTTTCCAAGTGAGACATTTCTGAAACAAAAACATTTGATTTCCTCCTCCATCCCCTTAAAACCTACTCTGAGCCAGCACTTCCCAACCTCAGTGAAGAGCAGCAACATTTGCCTCCTTTCTCAGGTAAAGTACCCAGGAGTAATTCTTGTCTCCTGTTCTCCCCACCTTCACTCCCTCAGCAAGTCTTGATCGATAAAAAGACTATTTTCTTCACAAACGTCCACCGCTACAACCCAAGTCTCAGCCACCATCTTCATCTGCCTGGACTACTGCTGTCATTCGTATATCTCTGAAGTTCATTCTGTTCCCCACAACCAGAATGACTTGGCGACAACAAAAACATAGGTCGCATTGTGTCTCTCCTGCTCAACCCCATCCAATGGCTTCCCATCCCACTCACCATCATGGTGGACAAAGCTATGAGAATCTAGCCCCTGCCTAACCCCCTTCATCATGTTATTCAACTGGCTGAGCTTCATCCACACTGACCTTTGCATTATTTGCCAAACAAGCCTCCCTTGTTTCAGTCACAGCTTCTTCATGCTCACTATTCCCTCTGCCCGGATACCTCTCCCTCCGGATCCTCAATGTCTTTCCTCTGCTCTGATGTCACCTCCTCAGAGAATGGTTCCCTGACTCCTGCATAAAATAAACATTGTGCTCCACCTTATTCCCATGCTCTATTTTTGTCATAAGAGTTATTACAATTTGAAATTGTATCATCTCTTCATTTATTTACTGACAGTTTCTCCCACTTAGGTTTTTTCTATTTTGTTCAAAGCCATATTCTCAGTGCATAGATTAGTGCCTGGTATGTCGTAGGTTCTCAATAAATATCTGTGGGGTGAATCTATATATTTACTCCAATTATCCCAGAGACCTTGGAAGAGTCATTCTAGTCTTTTCCTGCTGAAGCCAGTGCCTTCTTCCCTCCCCCATCGTGGGTCGTCAAGTCCTTTAGAGTCTACTACCCCAATAGCTCTTAAACCCCTCCTCTTGGTCACACGCTGCAAGTACCTGTCATCTTTCAACAGTTCTACTGCAGTAACCTTTGACGCCGGTCTTTCTGCCTCCCATTTCCCGCTCCCCCCTAATTCCCCTATAGGATTCCCAGAGGTGTTCTTAAAACATAAATCCAGTGGTGGCTCTCCTGCTTAGGAACCTTCAATGGCTCCCTGTCACCTGAAAAAAGGGGTCAGAACTCCGTAGCTGGACACAGGCTGGAGCTGGTCTACATTTCCAACCTTGTTTCCTGCCTCTTCCCTTCCCACACACATCCCATGCTCCCGCTGCACAAAACCTGCTTGCAGTTCCCAAACAGGCACAGTCTTTCACTTACACTGCCCCCTCTACTTGAGTACCTTTCCCTCTTTCTTCACCTGGCTAAGTGCTACTTCGTCTTTGAGGTTAAGCGCAAAGTCACCTGTTTGAGCCAGCTCTCCAGATTTCAATAAGCAGTGGGTTCTTCCTCTCTGTGCTCAAAGAAACAGAGCTCTGCAACATTTGTTTGTCTTACATGAATGTTTCATTCAGTCACATGTTTACTAAAAAAATAAATCCCTTATTGAGCAACTACTACACTGCAGGCACTATTCTAGGCCCTCCCTCGCTGGGTATTCAGCAGTTGGATGTAAAACAGATAAAATATTTGCTCTTAAGAAAGAAAGGGGAGACCATGAAAGCAGATAGGTATAATACACAGTGCAGTTAGATGATGATAAGTACAATGGGATCCAATAATTGCAGGAAAAGGGATATGGAAGCTCAGGGTAGCAGCTACAATACGAACAGGGGAGTCAGGGAAAGGCTCACTGAAATGGCCTGGGTGGTGGCCTGAAGGTGGGGAGGAGCAAGCCATGTGGACTTCTGGTGGACGAGCATTCCTGGACTATGAAATAGATGGTGGAGAGCCATGAACAGAGAAGTGGGCATGGCCTGTTTTAGAAAAGTGGAGGAGGGGCATGATCTGAGCCGGACCCTCTGTCTCATGGGTGCAGAATGGAGGACAAGGGTAGAGGCAGAGTCAGGAGGCCTCAGCAGGCAAAGGCTGTGCTGGCTTGGACCAGGATGCTTGTCCCCATTAGATAGGGAATGACTTGAGAGATGGGACTAAATCCCATTTATGTTTGAATCCCCAGCAAGCACTCAGCACATTAAATAAAAGAATGGACCAAGTTGTTGAATCAAGAAACTAGAGCTCCTGAAGTCAGCACCGTTTCACTCTTTGCTTTCCTAGGGCCAGATTTTGCATGATTTGTTTCCACTGGGCAAACTTTGTTTTCCATTTTTCCTAATTGAATGGCCCGTAGGCCACATTCTGAGGACAGCGTGGGTGTTTGCATGGGGCCAACACAACTAAAATTTGATTGCGAAATTGTTTTTTAAATTACCTTTTGATACTTTAAACATATTTTGTGTGTGTGTGGGGGGGGGGGCGTTAATAACTAAAAACTACACTTTTCTTCCAGGTAGGTTATCAAGACCAAGATTCTAGGAGCAACTTCGAATACAGTCAACTTGTTTGGAACCTAAGTCCAGCCTCTGACTGTCAAAGCACATCTTTCTGGTTCTGATTAAAGAACAAAAAGAAAAAAGGCATTTAAGAAATTCCAAAACAACATTTGGATAAGCTAATTGAGCATGTGAGCTAAGTTTTTAAGAAAGGGAAATATAGGGGAGACGTTGAGGGACTAAGCATTTCCTTAAGCTCCTTATAAAACTGGGTGGTTACATGGACTCTCAGAGTTATGAGGCTTTATGGGAGAATGCGCCTAAACACGCATTGTCAGTGGTTAGCAGCCGTGGGCAAACTACGGCCCGCGGGCCGGATCCGGCCCGTTTGAAATGAATAAAACAAAAGAAAAAAAAGACCGTACCCTTTTATGTAATGATGTTTACTTTGAATTTATATTAGTTCACACAAACACTCCATCCATGCTTTTGTTCCGGCCCTCCGGTCCAGTTTAAGAACCCATTGTGGCCCTCAAGTCAAAAAGTTTGCCCACCCCTGGGTTAGAGCGTCAGCCCTCGCACCTAAGGACTGAGGTTTCGATTCTCTGTCAAGGGCACATACCTGGGTTGCAGGTTCAATCTGATGTGTCTCTCTCACATCAGATATTTCTCTCTCTCTCCCCTCCCCCTTCCTTCCCTTCCACACTCTCTAAAAAAAGCAATGGGAAAAATATCCTTGGGTGATGATTAACAAAACAACAAAACAAAGAAAGAAAGAAAGAAAGAAAGAAAGAAAGAGAGAGAGAGAGAGAGAGAGAGAGAGAGAGAGAGAGAGAGAGAGAGAGAGAAAGAAAGAAAGAAAGAAAGAAAGAAAGAAAGAAAGAAAGAAAGAAAGAAAGAAAGAGAGAAAGAAAGAAAGAAAAAAGGAAATGTCTGGTACTAGGCTTACCATCGAGTGGCACTCAAGACATATCGTGCCATCTTCCCTTAAAAATCCCCCACCCCCCCGCTGTTTGCCACAGCCCCAGATGCTCCCGATCCACGAGTCCTCCCACGAACGACAAGATCGCCTTCCTATCTGGTAATAAACAGGCCCACAATGTGACTTTTCTGGGCCCCTTCCTCATTATAGCATCAAACTTAAAAATGAATTTTGAAATAACTTTAAATATTTCAACATTTTATCTTTTTATTTTAGGCAAAACGTAATAGATTTTCATAAACCTCAAAATTCTCTGCTGCCAGGAAAAAATAAAAACACTTCTAACCCTAAAAGTTTATAATTTTTTTCCTTCTGATTTTAAAAGAAATGAAAACACTTTTGTGGGCCCTTAAAAGTACTGTGGGTCCCAGGCGTGTGGTCGAAAGAGAAAAAGCGAAGCAACTTAGAGCTGCTGGAGGAAGGGGTCATCCTTTTATCGGAAGCTGTACTTGTCCCCCAAATGGGTTTTCCCAACTCCTTGACACTTCAATCCCTTCTACAGGGCTGGCAAGGGGAGGGACGATATAAGATTTGTCCCTTGAAACTAAGGGAAAACAAGGGGGTGGTCTGTGACAGGGCCCGTAAACATTAGCTAATGCGAACCAGAGCACAGGCGTCTCTGACAAGGAACTAACGATTCCCAGGCCGGCGAGCCCAGGCCTGGCATAAGCCCTGCCCCAGGGCCATCAGTCATGAGTGCTGCGCGCCGCTCCGGACTGCCCAGGAAACCACCCGCCCCTGCCCCACCTCAGGGCCTCCAGGTCACCGCTAACGAGGGCCAATGCAATGACGGCAAACAAAACTGAAAGACTGAGCCTGCTTTGGGGGACAGGTGGTTCCTGGATAATTGAGGCATGTTGAAAAGAGATTAATTGGCCGACAGAGGGTGGGGGGCCATCTACCCACTTTTCCCACAGGACTGGGCTACCCTCAGCATTGTCTAGGGAATGTCATGAATTAGTGCTCAGAGGAGAGACAGAACAGACAGACGCTTCTGGGACTGCACTGACCATGGTAACCTCCTTCCTAACCTTCCCAAAGGCCTCTGGAGGCCATCATCCCCTAGATCAGCGGTTCTCAAACTGTGGGTCAAGACAGGGGTCGCCTAAGACCATCGGAAAACACATATATAATTACATATCGTTTTGTGATTAATCACTATGCTTTAATTATGTTCAATTGTAACAATGAACATACATCCTGCATATCAGATATTCACATTACGATTCATAACAGTAGCAAAATTACAGTTATGAAGTAGCAACGAAAATAATTTTATGGTTGGGGGTCACCACAACATGAGGAACTGTATGGAAGGGTCGCAGCATTAGGAAGGTTGAGTACCACTGCCCTAGAGGATGAGCCCTGGACTCACTCACATTCTTCTAACCTGGGCTCTTTTCCCAGTATTCCCAGGATAGAACGGCGAGGAAATAACAAAAATGGTTGTTTTACTATTAGCTCATCTAATCTTTTAATTTTAGTTCCTTTGTTTAATTGTCAGTTTATTAACACAGCCATGGCACTGATTCGCTTATTCACTCATTCGGCAAATGTTTATTGAGGACCTACTACAGACCAGGCACAGTTCTAGGCACTTGGAATTCAGCAGTGAACAAAATAAAGACCCTAACCTTCTGAAGCTGACGTTCTTGAGGGGAAAATAGATAAGAAACAATAACACAACACCATAGCGTGTCATCTTTAAGATGACAATGATATAAGGTGTAGTAAAGAAAGATAGAAAAAACACTACTAACTGCTGTCAATTATTAATCCTGATTCATGTGTATTAGAGTGTGAAAACAAATGTGCAACTTAGAATTGATTACATATGGCAAATAAATTACATAGCATATTAGAAGGTCATTATGAGAAAGAGTGGAGCAGGCACAGAAGGTCTGAGATGGGGAATGGTGCCAATGAAGAGACTTGAAGGAGATGGAGTTGTTAAATTGTTTAAGACTATTTTTCTAGCACTTTTTAACTTAATTATAACTAAATTAAAAGGAAGATACAGAGATTGCCCATATACCCCCACCCCCACATATGTATAGCCTCTTTAATTATTATTACTATTATCATTATTATTCTTTGTTAATCCTCACCCAAGGATATTTTTTTTCCCATTGATTTTTTGAGAGAGTGGAAGGGAGGGGAAGAGACAGAAACATTGATGTGAGAGACACACTGATTGGTTGCCTCCTGCGCGCGCCCCGACCTGGCTGGGGACTCAAGCCTACAACTGAGGTGTGTGCTCCTGACCACAATCAAACATGAGACCCTTCAGTCTGCAGGCCAATGCTCCAACCGCTGAGCCGAACCAGCCAGGGCAGCCTCTTTAATTTTTAACCTCACTCACCAGAATGGTATACCTGTTCCAAGGATAAACCGGCACTGATACATCATCATCGCCCTAAGTGTACTTACGTTGAGATTAACTCTTGCTGTTGTACATTCTATGAATTTGGACAAATGTGTAATGACACATGTCCATCATTTTAATCTCAGAGTAGTTTCACTGCCCTAAAAATCCTGTTTTCCACCTATTCATCCCTCCCAGCCCACCTCTGGCCACCCTTGCCTGTTTACTGTCTCCATAGTGTGGCCTTTTCCAGAACAGCATGTAGTTGGAATCACACAGTATGTAGACCAAGCATGTCAAACTGATGGCCTGCGGGCCGCATGCCTCATTGATTTGGCCCGTGTTAGCCTTTGAGTTTGACAAGCTTGATGTAGACTTTTCAGTCTGGCTCCTATTGCTTAGTCATATGCTTGTAAGGCTCTTTCATGTCTTTCCACAGCTTGATAGTTCACTTCCTTTTAATGCTGAACAATATTCCATCTACTATTCTAAAAAACAGCTTTACTGAAGTACAATTTACATACCATAAAATTCAATGAATTTTAATAAAATGAAATGTTCAGAGTTTTACAAGCACTGTCATAATTTAGATTTAGAATGTTTTCTTCCTCCCCTTTTAAAGTTGTGATAGAACACTTAACCTGAGCTTTATCCTCTTAACAATTTTTAAATATACTGTACACTATTATTAACTACAGGTATTATGTTGTACAGCAGGTTTCTAGAAATTATGTATTTGGCATAACTGCAACTTTATACTTGTTGAAGAGCAACTCCCCATTTCTGCCTTCCCACTGCCCCTGGCAGCCACCATGCTGCTCCCTGATCCTATGAGTTTGACTGCTCTGACACTTCATATAAATAATATCATGCAGTATTTGTCCTTCTGGGACTGGCTCATGTGACTGAGCACAATGTCCTCAGCATTCATCCATGTTGTGGCATATTGCAGGATTTTCTTCTTTTTTAAGGCTGAATAATATTTCACTGTGTGACTATACCACTTTTTTTTTATCCATTCATCCATCAATAGACATTAAGGTTGTGTCCACATTTTGGCTCTTGTCATCATGCTTTAATGAACATGGCAGTGCAAACATCTCTTCGAGATCCTGATTTTAATGCTTTTGGATAAATACTCAGAATGGAATTGCTATGGTAGATTGCATGGCAGCTCTATTTTTAATTTTTTGAGGAACCTCATACTGCCTTTCACAGTGGCTGCATCATTTTACGTTCTCACTAACAGTACACAGGGTCTCAATTTCTCCACTTCTCAACACTTGTTATCTTTTGATTTTTAAAGTCATAGGTGCGCAGTGATGTCTCATTATGGTTTTGATTTGCATTTCCTGATGATCAGCGATGTTGAGCATCTTTTCATGTACTTGTTGGAATGGTGCCCATTTACTGAACCACCGTGAGTCCCATGAGGGCAGAGATCAATTGGCTCACCGCTCTGTACCCACGGATGAAGTGTCTGCCGCATGGTAGGTAACGAAGAAGCCAGGACTTCACTTTCCAAATTCTTATCAAGTACTCCGAGGTAGGCATTATCATTTCCACTTTACGAATGATGAAGGTGAAACCTGGACAATCTAAATAACTTGTTTGAGGGCAAAGAGCCGGGAAGGGAGGGTGTAGGACAAACATCTGGGTCTCTCAGATGTTACATGCAGACCCTTGCTCTACACCTCACTGGCTTCTCTGCATCTGGCCAGTTTAACATCCTTTACTTCAGAAACCAAAGGCAAATTGGGACATCAGGCAAGCAATGCCTCTCTGGATAAAAACCAGACTCACAGAAACCAAAACGAAACCTCGGGGAGCAGGAAACCCAACCTACCGCCTGGAAGTGCTGCGTTCTGCAGAACTGTGAGCAGTTTGGCTGCTACCTTAGATCTCAAGTTCTAGCTGCCTTCCCTTTGAAATCTATTACTTGAGAAAATTACACTCACTGTCTCAAAAGACACAATTTTTATAAATACCCTTTCTCCTGTTAAACATTTAACCCAAACTGGCGAAAAAACTGTTAAAAACACACGTACTTCGTTATTTTACAAAGAATAAGGCCAAGTCACAATGGACATGGGAATCAACCACAATCTTTCTAGGACTTAGTAAAACCCTCTGTACAGAAAAATAACTTGGGTAAAACCTGTTAAACCAATGTTGGCTTAACTCAAAATTGCACCTAATTTGAAACAACTGTCTTTTCTCTAGCCAACTGTCTATCCTATTGTTCTTTAATAAAAACAACGAAAGTCCGAATTCAAAGTCAGTTTCTCTTCCAGGAAAGCTATGCTTCATATTAACAAGGCCCTGCTGGCAGCCACTCGTGTTCTGAGCTGGGCCTGTCGGTGGTCAGGCCAGGCTCTGAAAGACTTCACCTTTACTTTCACATATGAGGAGATCATTAAACGTGGTCTGAACGAACCAACCTCTGGGGTGGGCTAGGCATGGACCAGAACTTATCAGTTCCAACGGCCTCTGTTGTTCTGCTTCATTCATAACTTGCTTACAGGAATATCTGGAATGGATCCTATATATGAGGAGCCCATTTTTTATTGCAACAGAGTATTCCATTGTACATTACTTAGACAACGTTCACTTACACATTTTTGTGTCGATGGATTTTGGGGTCGCTTCCAGTTTTGAGGTGTTAAAATGAAGTAGCAGCTACCAGCCAGGGGTTGGGGGAGGAGGGAGTGTAGGTGGGACGATGGACTGTGTTCCCCCCCAAATTCAGATGTGGAAGCCCTAGCCTCCAATGGAACTGTGATTGGGGACAGAGCCTTTACAGAAATAATTAAGGTTAAATGAGGCTCTGACCTGATAGGATTGGTGTTCTTATTATAAAAGACACCAGAGAGCTCCACCCTCTCTCCCTGTGAACGCAGTGAGAAGAGGCCATCGGCAATCCAGGAAAAGAGCTCTCACAGGAGCCTGGCCCTACCCCCCTGATCTCAGCCTCCCAGCCTCCAGGACTGTGAGAAATCCACTTCTGCTGTTCAAACTGCCAGGCTGCGGTATTTTGCTCAGGCAGCTCTGGCAGACTAAGGCGGGCGGATTGGGTGTGAGCAGGTTATTAACTAGAACTGGACACGAAGGAACTTTTGACTCAGGGTGAAGGGAATATTCTGTACCCTGAGTAGTAGTCGTTCATGGGTGGATACACAGGTAAACAAATTTACCAGACTGTCCCTGTCAGATTTGTACATTTTTGTGTGTGTAAATTCTACTTAAACTTAAAAGGCCTTCTTACCCTCACCTTTCCCCATCGTCTTACTGTTCAGGCTGATAGAACAAAACACCATAGACTGGCTCCCTGGCCACTATGCAGCCTCGGGCGTTTCAGGGTGTCCTTCTTGCACATTTCTGTAGCGGAGGGGTTCACTGTCTGACCCCAGTGAAAGGTCAGCCAGCACGAGTCTGAATCCAGACCTGCTATTTGGTAGTTGTGAGATGGAAGGCAACCTGCCTACCCCACCAAGTTATTTTCCACAAACAACAGACATCTGCTTCTCACCCTTCTAGAGGTTGGAAGTTGGAGGTAGGGGTGCCGGCATGAACGTTGGGGCTCCCTTCTGGGCTGCAGACTTTCCGTGGTGTCCTCACAGAGCAGAAGGGGTCAGGGGGCTCCTGTTTAAGGGCACTAATCCCACTCATGAGGGCTCCACCCTGATGCTCTAATCACCTCCCAAAGGCCCAGCTCCTGGTACCATCACGCTGGGGGTAAGGATTTCAACATACAGATGTTGGAGTGACACAAACATCTAGACCATGGCACCAAAGGAACCTGTGTTTCAGAGATAACAATGTAGGCATGATGCCTTTGAGCAAGCCTGGTGGAGGGGAAGTAACACATTATTCATCACTGATGTACTTCTGCACATGTTTGCATGCTCATAAAAAATAACTTGGTGGGATAGGCAAGTTGCCCTCGATCCCAAAACTACCAAATGGCAGGTCTGGATTCAGACTCGTGCTGGCCGACCCCCGGCCGTGCCCTTTCACTGGGGTCAGACAGTGAACCCCTCCGCTACAGAAATGTGCAAGAAGGACACCCTGAAACGCCCGAGGCTGCAGAGTGGCCAGGGAGCCTGGGGTCAGGAGGCACAGAGCCTGGGTCACCGCCTCGGAGGGACAGTCCTGCCTGTGCTGCCCTGTAGAAAGGAAGTTGAAGAGAGGGCGCCTGGAAGGAGCAGACAGCTTGGAAGCCAAGGGCTCTGAGAGGAGCTGCACAAACAGCGGGGCAGCAGGGCCAAGAACAACAGGAAGCTCCCAGCCGCACCCCTGGTCGCGGCAGCCCTGGCCTGGAGACCTGGGGTTATTTTCTCCAAAGGGCCTTCTGCAGATGTTACATAAACAAAACCTCCATTGACTTCAGTTGTGGGCCTGCCCTCAAATAGCCCATGGGCTTCCCCCCAATTCCACAGTTGTTCCTCCAGCCCTCAAGGTCCCCCGGGGGCCGAGCTGCTTCCCTCCATGGCCACACATGCAGACAGCACTTTGCAGCATTCCCAAGAGGCTGCCCAAGGCAGCCAAAAGCAGGGCTCACTTGTTCTCCCTGGCAGGTTTCATGCAAGGCGTCCCTCCAAGACCTCTGATGGTTTCTGGGCCAAGGGAATTGTCTCCCCTCATGAGGAAAGCAGGAAGCGGGGTCCCAGGGACAGGTAGCTGAGTTGGCCAGCAGCAGGCGAGGGAGGTGTCTTTCCAGGGCTGCTCTAGGATAACCCTCAGGCTTCAGGCAACTTTGCCCTTAGACTGAGTCAAAGCCTTAATTTGTCTCTAGAAAAAAGCCCCATGTCTCTCAGTTCCTACAATTTTAGTCTTTATTCATTTTTTTCTCCATTCATTCATTCATATATCCACTTAGAAACATTTCTTAAGCATCTACTATGTGCTAGTACTAGGCACTAGGGATACCGAGGTGCACTTAAAAAGAAGGAACTCTTATCATTTGTAACAACATGGATGGGCCTGGAGAGCATTATGCTAAGTGAAATAGGCCAGTTGGAGAAAGATAAATATCACATGATCTCACTCATTTGTGGAATATAATGAACAACATAAACTGATGAACAAAAATAGAGCCAGAGTTATAGAAGCATCAAACAGACTGTCCAACCTAAGAGGGAAGGCCGGGGTGCGGGGAGGGGCGGGGGGAAGGTAAAAGATCAACCAAAGGACTTGTATGCATGCATATGAGCATAACCAATGGACACAGACACTAGGGGGGTGAGGACATGTGCTGGGGGGTGGGAGTGGCTGGGGAGCGGTCAACAGGGGGAAAAAAGAGACTTATGTAATACTTTAAACAATAAATAATTTTTTAACAAGTAATGCAATACAGTCTTGCCTCCCAGGAGTTAAAGTTCTAATGCAGGGAGTAGACAAGAAAATCAGTTAGTGCAGAATGAAAAGGGGAGCGATTGATGTCATCTCAGGCTACGCGAGCCCAGGTGGAGCGCTGACTCAGACTTGGTGGGAGGTGCTGGGGGTGTGGGTGAGTGTCCCCAGCTGTGTCCGCACAGAGGGAAAGGGGTGAAGGCTTCCAGAGAAGACACTGCCTTCTCTTTATATTTCCTTCCACATGGAGCCCTTCACTAGAGCACCACTCCTGGCCTCTTGCCACCCCTTCGCTCATCTCCCAGGGGATGAGGCCTGACTTTTCTGACCTGTGAGTTCAGGACCCGGTGATTTGCTCATTCCCCGGGGGAACCACTGCCTCCTGCTCCTCCATGCTGTAAACTGCACAGAGGCTGGCTCTGCCGGCAAGTGCTGCTTGTAGCTGGGTAAGGTCAGCATAGGAGGAGAAACTAGAAAGCCCACCTGGCTAATATACTTAAAGCTGCATTCTCCAACCCTGCTGCCATCGGTACAGGCATACCATGGAGGCACTGCAGGATCGGTCCCAGACAACGGCAATAAAGTGAATAGCACAGTAAAGGGAGTCACACACTTTTTTTTTTTTTTGGTTTTCCAATGCATATAAAAGTATGTTTACATTATACTATAGTCTATTAAGCATGTAATAGCATTATGTCTATAAAAACAAGGAACTTACCCTAATTGAAAATATTTTATTGCTAAACAATGCTAACCATTATCTGAGCCTATAGACTTATTTGACTCAGGTTTGCCATAAACCTTCAATCTGTAGACAATGCAATAGCCAAGAAACACAATAAAGCAAGGCACAATAAATGAAACATGCCTGCATTGTCACTTTGATCTCCATTTGCCTGCCTCCTGTGACAGGGAAGAAAGTGTTAATTATTGCACCTCCTCAAACCCCAGCATAAGACGACCTTACGTTACGTTAAGCCTGGGTGGGCATGTCGAGTGTGCGACAGGGGTGGACTCACCACTGTGGCTCAGCTGAGAGTAATGCTCCTCGTGTGCAGAACTGAGACCAGGATGGTCCTGAGATCTGCAGAGAGAAGAGGCACATTTTCAGACCCTTTCGCTGCTGCCTCATCCCCTGTTGCCCCAGCTCTGCAGCGAGAGGAAAAAGAGAACCCAGGATAGAAGCAGCAAATCTGGATATTGTCCTTTTTTAAGAGTCTGCAGGAGTTCAACAAAGGTCATCAAGGCCTTCGGTCCAAGCCCGGCGTTCCCACTGATGTCCCAGATAACACTCTCCGGAGAGCTGCCTGCTTTCCTTCCCGTCTGTCTTTATTTTGGAAGGGCCCTTTCTGTAAATGGGTTTTGGCTTGTCTTTCTGGAACGCTTCGCCCTGTTGCTTCTCGTGCTTCTTGACTTCCTGTGGAGCTGAACTTGGGATCATATTTGTCCCTAAAAGAAAACACTGTGACCATATTATCTTGTTCCCCCTGGAAGGCTGGCCAGGATTACTGCCCCTTTTTTCTCAGAAAGGATTGGAAAGAAAAAACAGAGTGTCCCACCTGTACACCCCTTAGTATTCGCACATCCGACAGTGCTGATTCATCACTGAATGTATCAGTTGGTTCTTCAATTGGTAACTGGGATGGTTCTCTTCTCCTCGAGTTTTGTGAACACCAAAAGCTTCAGAATGGCGACTCGCCCAGTAGAGGGAGCTACATGAAGCAAGTTTCCCAAGCTGAATGATAAAATACTTTCAATTAGCCAAGCAGCTGGCCCTGTGTGTACTTTGGAAGCTCCAGCTATCAGTGGGGTGGTTGCCTAGTCAAAAGCTCTGAGCCAGAGTAAAGCTTTTACAAGGTGGTACCTTGGGTTTTGTGGGCTGCCCAGGACTGTGTGTCTTGCTTCCATCAGCAGAGCTTGGTTTTGGCTCAGTGTGACAGTTGCCGCAATTAGACAGGCTTGCAGATTCCATAGGCAGGTCCCGGCTCTGGCACAGGGAGCGAGGTGGGCAATTGTGCTGACCTGCACGCACAACCCGGGCAGGGCTGCTCATGCTCACGGTCTCCGGAGATAGATCCTGGGTCAGAGAAACTTTAACACAGGTGCTTGATTAGCAACAGGCTTTAAGGACTGTGGCTGCCAAGGAGACGCAGTCATAGGAGGATCTTACAAAAGGGTCTGGAGCTCATGTTCACCTATCATCCAATCTCCCTGTGGGGGCTCTTGGTAAAAGCCAGTGACCAAGACAACTATGAAGTATGGAAACTACCAAGCTAAAGTAATATGTGTGTATTTGGATTCATGTGGGAACAGAAATTATGAAAATTGATACCTATGGCAGAGATAGAAAAGCTGGCAAAAATGAGAACTCAGTTACTGGCAGGTGAAAAGTACAAGTAATTCTCTTGAGAAATAAGAAGGAAACAAGATGGTACATGAGTAGACTTTGCCATGTCTATTCATTTGCTAGGACCACCATAACCAAATGGGTGGTTTAAAAAGCAAAACAAAAATGTCTTCTAGTCCTCGAGGCTGGATTCCAAGATCCAGGTGCTGGAGTGTGGGTTTCTCCGAGGCCTCTCTCCTGGGCTTGCAGGTGAGCACCCTCTTGCTTCCTTTCCACATGGTCATCCCTCTGTGCACTAGGCCGTGGGTATATTTTTCTTTTTATAAGAAGACCAGTCATATTGGTTTAGGGCCTACCTTTAATAACCTCGTTAATCAACTCTTTAAAGACATTATCCTATATAGTAAAAGGGTAATATGCAAATTGACCTTAATAGCTGAATGACCAGAAATGACCGGTCGCTATGACATGCACTGACCACCAGGGGGCAGACGCTCAATGCCAGAGCTGCCCTCTGGTGGTCAGTGCACTCCCACAGGGGGAGCTCTGCTCAGCCACAAGCTGAGGTGAGGGCTGCAAGCTCAATGATGGTGGCGGGAGCCTCTCCTACGTCCGTGGCAGTGCTAAGGTTATCCAACTGTAGCTTAAGCCATCTGTTGGGCATCCCCTGAGGGCTTCCAGGCTGCCAGAGGGATGTCTGACTGCCAGCTTAGGCCCAATGCCCTGGGGAGTGAGCCTAAGCTGGTAGGTAGACATCCCCTGAGCGGTCCCGGAGTGCACAAATTTTCATGCACCGGGCCTCTAGTGTCCAAATAAGTTCACATTCTGAGGTATTGGGGATTGTGACTTCAACACCTGAATTTTGGGGGGACATGATTCAGCCCCTAACAACTTGAATGTTTACAACAAAGAAATTATGCTAATTATTGTAAATAGTGCTAGCTGTTATAACAGATAAACCCTGAAGTCTTAGGGCTTTACACAATTACAAATTTATTTCTTGCTCACATCAAAGTCCATTTCAGCTGGTTAGAGGCTGAGGGATGGCTGGATAAAAAGCAGTCACTTAGGGGCCCAGCTGCCACCTTCAACACAGGCAGTGCCCAAGGACACTTCGGAGTGAGGAGTTAGGAGGACAGTGTGGAGCAGACACAGAACTCTCAGGGGCCTTGATCAAGAAGTGACACATCACTTCCACTCACCTTCCATCAGCAAGAGCTAGTCTCACACCCCCACCTGGATGAAAGGGGTTTGGGAAAAGTAGTTAGTGCCTAAGCCCAGGAGGAGAAGTGGGTTCGGTGAACATCTAGTCAGCTTCTGACACAGGAATGAAGCAAGCTTGGCCAGTCTGATGTCCAGAGATGAGCCAGTTGTTGTGGGGACCGGTGACCAGGTACCCAGAATGTTGAGCAAACATGCCTGAGGATAAAGGCATTAAGAGACCCTTCAAGGTTCCCAAAGCCATGATGAAACTTGGTCTTCAGTGGTGCTCCCCAACTTTTTTCATGACATGGCACACAGACACGATGAGAAGTCTTGTATTGAGTATTAGACTAGATGAGTCTATTCAAAGCCAGAGGTGGTGGTTCAGGAGGCTCCAACCACTGCAAGAGGTCACCTAGTCACTGTGAAGCCTAAGGGTCATAGACCAGTAACCTGTTTATAACCTATAATGTGGTAAAATGTGGCAACCACAGGCTTCCCCTTCATCTGGAGTCCATGTTCAGACTGGGGTGTCCCTTCTGGTGAGCAGGGCTAGTTATGTTATATCTGTAGCAACTCTTCTCTCTCTCTCTCTCCTAAATAACTACTTGGGGGGATTACCAAAGAAATCCAGACATGGACATTAATACCCATCAGAAGATATAACAAATGAGAAGAGAACAGAATGCAGGCTCTTGACTATGAAGCAGAGGCTCAGAGTTACCAAAAAATATATACATACTGTCTTTGGTTTGGTTTAAATCATCTCCATGTTCAACTAACAAATATTTAGCTTTGTCTAGGAAAAAAACTCAGCTGATTAGGGCGGGGGGATAAAATGGATACATATGTAATACCCTTTGTAATACTTTAAGCAATAAAAAAAAAAAACTCAGCTGATGCTTACACATTATGGGTAAACCTACTTCTCCTACAGCATGGCAGAGAGGCTGGAGGCCAATTATAAAACTCATGTGTTTTTAGCAGACACTCCACTGAAGGAAACAGTTCGCAGCCCTGGGATTAGTGCGCCATTAGAGAAGCTTTGTAATGTTATCAGCCTCGGACATTGTAAGTTACAATTTCCAGGTAGCACTTACAACGTATTTACAGTGTACTCGGAGACTAAGTGGTGTTTTCCCTGAAAACCAGCTCTTTCATAAAAATTATTGTTGCTTTCACGGTTATAAATAACAAATTGGAGAAATCTTTTATTAAGATTTTAAAAGCAAATAAATAGCTTTCAGGATACTGTCCCAATCCTTTGTCATTTCCTTTCTCTATTTTCATCAAATACGGGACCACTTAACCACACAGGAAGAGGTTGGTGGACTTGGAAAGTTGCTCAATTCTCATATTTGAATCATCTTTCAAATCAGCTTTCAATGAAGCTGTTGTTTCATTAACAAGTGAAGGATAAACAAAATTTAGGCTGAGTGGAATATGGAAGAGTAGTCCCTCTTAGTCTAATGATCCCAGAACAAATGAATGATTCCAAGAGAAACCCGAGGAGAAAAGCATTTTCCGGGGTTGGGTCGAACCAAATAAGTCACTCACATTTCAAATTCGTGGCACCCACAAATCCAGCCTCAGAGATCACTGACTCCCGAGGTCTGCGCACCACTGGAATTCAGGAGATGATATGAGGTGGTAAAAAACTCAACAATTTAATTTTAGCAGTAATGTGTTTAATGTCTGTTAGAAAAAAAAATATATCCTGCAGATTTAAACCCTGATATCATCAATATTACCAAATGAGAGTAGAATATTTAAATTATAAGAAGGATGGCAATTAAAAAGTCATGGATTCTGAATTTGTGACTTCACCTACTTGCTAAAGTTTACTTGTAACCCCAATGCCAATACTCACAGTGCTTTTGCGGTTATTTGCAGACAGGCCGAGTGGCAAAAAATGTGGGTTTCCCGACACGAACTTTCCCAGCGGAGGTTGAACAAAGTGACTCCCTGCCTTCTGGTTTCAGCTCCCATTCTGTAAACAAGAGTCCTTTTTGTGGCCCATTAAGTGCCACCTTCTTTTCTCATTTTTGTGCTTTTGCTGTCTGAGATGCCCCCCAGTTGGAGTTCTGAAGCTCAGTCTAGTGTCCCCGAGCACTGGGAGGCTGATGAGCCTGGCGGAGAAAACACAAAACAGGTGCGTTACATAAGCTTCCTTCGGGCATGAATTGTGAGGCTGTTGGCTGTGAGTTCAATGCTCACAACTCAACAATATATATATTTTTTAAATTTTGTCATTTCCTTTGTCTTTTAAAAGAAACAAACCTAGCTCTAGCTTGTTTGGCTCAGTGGACAGAATGTCAGCCTGCGGACTGAAGGGTCCTGAGTTTGACTCTAGTCAAGGGAACATGCTTGGGTTTTGGGCTCAACCCCCGGGGGGGAGAGGGGGCGTGCAGGAGGCAGCTGATCAATGTTATCGCTCATCACTGATGTCTCTCTCTCTCTCTCTCCCTTCCTCTCTGAAATCAATAAAAATCTATATTTTTTTTAAAAGAAAAGAAACTTAAAATAAGATTATGTATTGAACGGCTGATGAAGACATTATGACTGGAGGCTCACAGGAACCTTGCCCTGTATTTCCCTGAGGAGCACTGGTTCAGTGTTTGCTAATTCAGTGCTAATTGCCTGGGAGTAGTTGCAGAGGTGGTTGCGGTAGACTCCACCATGCACCACCCAGATTGCCCTGTAAGGAGGCCTGGCTGTCCAGCTGCAGGGAGTGTGGTCAGCAGACAGCCTTCAGCTGGCAGCTCCTTCAGGATCACCCTCTGCTGCAGGGAGCTGCCCAAGGCTGTGCCCTTCCCCAGTCAGCCCGAGTTTGGTGTGGGTATAGAGGCCCCCACCTTCTCGGACCTGCTCCAGGCCCTCACCCTCTCCCCCCCACCCCCTGCCCCCAACTTGGCTGAGGCTTTGTGGAGCTCGCATTGCACTTTGACTCCTCCTTCCGCTCAATTCCGCTTCCTCCCCTTTTCCTTCACAGTAGCTGGTCCCTAATGAACATCTAACATCCCAGCCTCCATTTCAGCTTCAGTTTCTGAAGAACCCAGCCTGCTATTATGGTTCATAAATACAGCAAATATGGAGAAACATGTTGCTAAGATGCTCCCTCCTGCCCTGCACAGAGACCAGCCTCCTTGCTCTCATCTTCCTGGTTCTGGACTCTGTCTCTAGCCAGACTCAGAAGCACCACGTCAGCCCAGGGCCCCTGAGGGCTGGGAAGTCCGGGTCCGGCTCAAGGTCCCATTTGAGGACAAGAGCGGGGAGGGCGGGGGACAGAAATTCAGGTTGTGTTCCTCTCACCAAATCATGGTTCCTGGTGAGGACATGTGTTGTTTGGGAGAAGGGGTGCCTGTTCTGACTTGCTCCCTGGACTTGTATGGTTAACAATGGCCAGGGCCAGTGGTCGGCCAACTGTGGCTAGGCAAACCGCGGCTCGCGAGCCACATGCGGCTCTTTGGCCCCTTGAGTGTGGCTCTTCCACAAAATACCCGCTCTTCCACAAAATACCGACTTCTGTGCATGGGCCACGAAGTTTCAATCGCACTGTATTTGCGTGCCCGCACGTGGTATTTTGTGGAAGAGCCACACTCAAGGGGCCAAAGAGCCGCATGTGGCTCGTGAGCCACGGTTTGCCGACCACGAGCCAGGGCTGTCCTCGCCACTCTCATGTGGCTTGAGTTCCCTTCCCCGACTTCTGCTCTCCGAACCTTGGCTCTCACGAGCAGTGTTGGCCTTCGCTTCCCTTCTCACCTCAGCACCTTCTATTATTTGGGCTCAAACACTAATCCCTTCCTCTTCCAAAAGGAGGAGATCTGACAAGCCAAAGACTAAAAAATAAAAAATAAAAAAAATATGCTTCTATACTCAGCCTTCTCAAAGCGTTTCCCTTTCAAATGCACTGCTCCTACCAGCCAGCACCTGGTAGCGCTGGCTCACGTCTTCATTCCCTCCCTGCCGCTCTAAAGCATGTGTGTTCTGCCAGCTGAAGTAGAGACAGCACTGACATCTCACTGGGATGAGCTTCCAAATACCCAAGAGAAATTTATAAAAACAATAGCGAATGTTGACTGGGACAGACTACATGCCAAACACCCTGCTGGTGCTTTACATATGTTACCCCATTTAATGCTCCTAACACCCCTAAGAGGTTGGTTTAATATTCTCATTGAGCAAGTGAGGAAACGCGGGCTTATAGAGAGGTTAAGTGATTTCCCTCACACCCAGGAATCCGCAGAACGAGGTTTCAGACACCATTCAGGTCTGACTCTACAACCAGAGTTGCTCTCCCGAGGGTCATGGCAGAGAAGACAGAAACGGTGGAGAGGCGGCCAGAGCCAGGCAGGCAGATGGCCCTCCCTTGGAGTGAGGGGAGAATGGTGCTCTCTTCTGCCCTTTAAAGGATTCAATTCAAGCCTGAAATTGAACTGGGATAAAGATCTGAGCGGTTGAGTTTGGTTGGCTTCATTTTAACCATGTGCCTAATAATTTATCATCCTTTAAAGACCACTTCCGCTGCACCTGCATCCAAAATGCTTCCAGGGTCCAGTGTTTAAAGGAAGAATTACTCAGACCCTCTATTTTGCTCCTTGTCAGCCCACGCAGCCCACTTCTGCACTGAGTCACCGTTTGTGGCCCTCAAGGCCTCCAGGGGTTGGGAGGGTAGAAACGGGGAGAAATGAGGCTGATAACTCTGGACCATTTGGCTTCTTGAAATTTCAGGGTAGGAGGTGAAACAAATGAGGTTGAAATGAGGTTAAAGATGGATACAACTTTTTAAAAGTGTGAATTTCACTTTTAAGTTGTATCATTTCTTCTGGGAGAAACATTTCTTCTGGGAGCCATCCCATTTCTGCTTGGAATTTTGTCACTCTTTGAAGAGTCTGCAGAAATAAGTTGGATCTCCTCTGCAGATTCTTAGGGTCTAATCTTCTACGTAGGGCCGAGCGATAGGCAAGATGACTCTTCTTTTATATTTCTCCAAGATTTATCAAGAAGACCAGCTTCTGTTGGTGAATAAGCTGATTTATTAGCCCACCAATGAGAGGCCCAAACATGGATGTCAGAACTCAGCTCTAAGAATTCTGGCAGTGGAGCCTAGAGGCTTAGGTCACTGCTTTGGAGGCCAGTGGATCTAAACTGAAATCCTTCTCTATCACCTATTAGCTGTGTGACTTTGGGCAAGTTACTTGACTTCTCTATAAGCCCCACGTCCTCATCCCAAATAGATATAATTTTATATTCCTCATTTTATTATTGTGAGGATGAAGTGAGAGTATGCATGTGAAGCACTTCAACATAGAGAGACACTTGATATGTGGTGCCTGTTAGTAGAGAAATTCAACAAAGCATCAAAAACACTCATCTAGAATCTTAAAAACATTATTAAGTGAAAGAAACCAGACACCCAGACACAAAAGGCTACATGTTGCATGATGCTATTTATATGAAATGTCAAGGATAGTCAAATCTATCGACAGAAATATTAGTGATTGCCTAGGGCTGGCGGGTTGGAGTAATGAGATTGACTGCTAGTGGGTATGGTGTTTCTTTTGTTCTGGAAATAGATAATAGTGATGGTTGTAGAAATTTGTTAATATACTAAGTAAAACCCACTGAATTTTTATACGTCCCAAAGAATAAATTGATGTATGTAAATTATATCTCAAAAATAGTTAAAATTTGTTTTTTAAAAAACTATTATGAAATAAAATTATGGATTTTGAAGCTAGTTTGTTTCATGGACTCTCTCTACCTCTTCTGCCTGGACGTAAAATTAACTGCCATCTCACCGGAAGACTGTCTCTTTCTTGGTAAATCATTTGTTGTATGATCACTGCACGATAAATGTCAGCCGTTTCCATTTTGGCATTTGTGGGGATCAGTAACACACAGTTTTCTTGGCATTCTGCGAGAGACTGTTGAGCAGCCTGGATTTATAAGCACAAAGAGCCAACCTACCACCTTAGATCAGGAAGTTCTCTGCATGTCAGCTCATCTAGGAGATGTTCCAGGTGGTAAGTGAGATGTTTTACCTCCATCTGGGATGAAGAGACAGAGGCAGGAAACAGAAATGAAAGTCTACTGGATTAACTGTGAATGTTTTGTTGTATCATAGTCATTGGTTCTAACTGAAGATTTGTGTGCACGTGTGTGTGTGTGTGTGCATGTGTGTGTGTGTTTGTAAATGTGGGGGAGAAGGGGAACCTTTGCCAAAAGGAAACTGGGGAGGAGTTTTGAGTGAGTCAGTGCCTATTGCAAAACTGGAGTGGACTAATTCTGGAATCTCATTGAATATATTTGCTTCCAAAGTATAATTTAAAAAATACAGTGTTTTCAGATTCACTTCTCATACAGGGTTGTCAGCATGGCTTAGGGACAATTTCTCTCAGTGTGAGTAAGGTTACAAGATTTTGATAAAAATTCTTTCTTCACTTTTGGAATGTCTGAATAGATTTGTGGTCTTTCATTTTGCTTTAAAACATGATTAAATATGCCTTAAAAATCAAAGACTTCTCTCTGTTTTTTAAATTTCTTCCAGATTTATAGCTGGGTAATATACATATTATATGTCATGCGATTTTTTTGTTGTTGTTCAATAAAGCCAACTGAGATTCTTAAAACAAAGGTTTACAAAAGGAAGGAATCATTTGTATACCACATTAAAACCTCAGGAATTTTACCAAAATCTTTAACAGGAACATTTAATTTTTAAAACTTTTTTTGTTGGAACTTCCAAGTGGATTATACAGTCATTAGGAGAAGCAAGAAAGATATCAAAGCATAAAGAGAATCAAAATGAAGGTAAACTTGAATAAGTTCTTCTCAGACCATAATAGACTAGCATGGATACAATGGGTTACTATATTCCCTTTGTTTCATTGAAGCTCAGGAAAGCACTATGGGTTAAGATATATATTTGAAAATTATCAGAATTATCAGTTGCTGAAAGTATGTCTCTGGTTATGGCTGCAGCATGCTGAGGGAGATAGAGAATAAGAGAAGAGAACGCGACTGCTGGCCAAGTCTTGGGAAGCCAACACTTAGAAGACAGGAAGAAGTTGTTGAGCCTACAAAGAGATAGAGAGGGAGCATCCAAAGATCTAGGAGTAGACCACTGGAAAGCCAAGGAAGAGTCGCTCAAGATGGAAGGATGAATAGTGAGAGGTAAACCCATTGATGCAGCATTGTGTGTGTCATGGGTGACCTGGGAAGGAGCCATTGGAAGACTACAGGTCTGTAGGAGGAAGCCTACTGGGGAGTGTGGGTTGAGAGGTGAGGGAAGGGAGACAGTGAGCGCAGCTGTGGCGCCCTTGATGTTAGATTAAGAGATGTGGACATTAAGGGCATTCCTGTGACGTGACAGAAAAGATCTGTTGGGTTTAGCAATATGGAGGTCATAGTGTCCTTAGGGAAAGGCAGCCATTGTGGGGGCGTATTAGGGTTGGAAGACAGGTTAGAGGTGCCGAAGATGGGCAAGAAGAAGATGGAGAATGAAAATGATGTGGCTTTATTGTGAAAACTGGCTTCACTCTCCTTTGTCTCTTTGCCTCCACCTGCATAAATGCTTAACGGGAGTTTCATTCACCCCTGTGCCTCCCCCAGCAAGAGATCGACAGATGGTAGCAAGAAAGAGTAGATATGGTGTATGAAGAAATGCTTTGGCCTTTTTCTATATCCCAAAGACAGCTAGGCCGTTGGATTTTTTTGATAGAGACCATACCTACTATATTGCATTTCTTCATTGGTGTATACATCTACATGATCTTAATGTTAAACCCAAGATCTACTGATGACTTAAAGGGATCAAATGAATTTCCCGTGTAGTCCAGGAGCATCCCTGTGTGGATTCTAAGAGGGATGAGGAGTTTAAGAAGTGAAAACGCTGTCACACATGAAGAGAAAACAAATTCACTGTGCAACCCAGGAGGGACAGAGGTCAGCTTGCGGCTGGGCTTTGGGATTCTATCAGATGTGAGTGAGAGAAACAGCCCTGGAACCTTCACACTAACTCGTAACAGAGGACAGGGCATTCAGAATACACCGATGGTGGTGAAAATGCAAAAATGAAATGCTGACAACTGGTTTTTCCCCCATCAAAGGCATTTATAAAGTTTTTAAAAATATATTTTTATTAATTTTAGAGAGGAAGAGAGAAGGAGAGAGAGATAGAAACATCAATGATGAGAGAGAATCATTGATTGGCTGCCTCCTGCATGCCCCCTACTGGGGATTGAGCATGTGCCCTTGACTGGAATCGAACCCGGGGCCCTTCAGTCCGCAGGCCGACACTCTCCACTGAGCCAAATTGGCTAGGGCCCATCAAAGGCATTTAACCAAATGCCTAATGACTAAGTGCCTAACCCTACTATCGAAACTTCAAAGTCAACTTGATCTTTATAGTAAAAGATACAAGTGAGATTATCTTAAGAATATATTTTAATTAATTGACTATATCTCAAATATTGTCATTTAAATATGGAATCAATATAAAATTTTATTAGTGGGTTATTTCACATTCTTTTGTTCATACCAAGTCTTCAAAACCTGGCATGTACTTTATATTTATAGCACTTCCCAATTGGGACTAGCCACATTTCAAGTGCTCAATAGCCACATATAGCTAGTGGCTACCCTATTGAACACAAAAAAATCACATACAGTGAGAATCCTATTTAACTTGAAAATAGGGAAGTCATATTTATGGAGCACCTATTATGTGACAGCCACTGGCTGACCACATTACATATGCCATGTAATTTAATCCTCACCACCATTGGGCCACATAGACATTATTATCCCCTTTTTAGGAGGGGGAAACTGAGGCCCAAACGACTTAAATAAATTGTGCTTCACCAAGAAGTGCCAAGGCCTCGTTTTAAATTCAAGCCTGTGCTTTTCTAAACATGCAATATTACTTCCTTTGCAATATAATTAATTAAAATCCCCAAGTCCTTGATTTATATCATGATGTCCATTCAAGACACATGTTCACAGTAAGAACAGCTATAATGCCACCACCTATTAAGCACTCCAGAGAGTAGCAAGAAAGGAAAAGGGGCACTCCTCAGTTCTTATTAAATAAAAGATGTGTTAGCCAATCCGAGGGCAGCTTTTGGTGAGCACATTTCTTGCATAAGAAGCATATGGTGGAAAACAGGAAGTGCACAAAATTCCTTGGCCCTGGCCCTGGCCCCCCTGCGCCTCTGCCCTCCTCATTCTCTCACATGAAACTTCCTAATGCCCTTTCCTGACTCACCTATGCGTGCCGACTGTCCCCTCCGGCTGGAAGATGCTCCTTTCCCCTCTCTGAGTGATTAACATCTCATCCTTCAGGGCCTGGTTTTAACGTCACTTCCTAGGGGAAGCCCTCCCTGATAGCCCAGGCAGAGTTGATCATTTTCCCTTTGTGCTTTCACGGCACATTTCACAGCATCTTCTGTCAGACCACTGATACAATTTCTTCATAAGTCTGTTTCCCAAGAGTATGAGCTCCCGGAGGCAAGAGTGGTTTAGTCAATATTCGTAGAGGGTGTAGCTCGGCTATCAGCCAGGCTCTCCGGTCCCTTCAACTCTAGAGAAGATTGATTCAAGTCCTAATTCCATAGCTTCCTAATCTATTCCTGTCCAATTATTGACTCAAGTCTCATTCTTAATCTAATTCCGAAGATTGGGAAAACCTAAAACACGTCCCAAGGCCTCTCCAAGTTCCGGTGGACGTTTTTCCAGTCTTGCAGTTAATCCTGTCCTCACATCCCAACTTTGTCAAAATTTGCTCTGCTCTGTGTCTTGTAGCTATGTCTTTCATTCTGCTCTGGCATCAGCCCTGGTATAATAGACAGCTTATTCTCTGTGATTCTCTCCCCACCCCAAGAGCAGCCATAAATCAAGGCATTTCACTGCAGACTGGGTGGGTGGTCACAGAGAGGAATGGCATTGCATACCGCAGAGCAAGCAACTGAAAATCACACATGCGATCTTTCTGCAACCCTGCCACCATCCAACATTACATTCCTACCTCTCAAAAACTGCCCAGTTCCTCTCTCTCCAATCCTTTTTCTGCCACCCACTCTGTTTCCCCTTCCACCACCCCCCGCACCGCCCCCCGCCACACACACACTTTTTGTTTTGTTTTTTTTCCAGGAGCCCAAACCCAAGGTTCCTCTCATTTTCCCATGGAGAATGGTGCACCTCTTTCTGCTTGGGCTCCTCCAGATACCTATGCCCCAGGGATTCACCAACCCAATACCTAAGATGTTTTCCAGGCAAAGACTGATCCTGGACCTTTGCAGTGCGGGTTGTAGATGAGCATAGAGTTTGGAGCCAGACAGTCCTAGATCCAAGCGGTGAGCCTGTTGGTTTCTAAGATGACCTTGGACTTATTATTTCCCCTCTGAGTCTAGTTTTTCACCTATAAAACAGGGTTAATGAGCATGTGACCAGGCCGTTGTAACTACTCAATGGTACCATACATAAAACACTCAATTCGGTTCAGAGACACACAAAAAGACTATATTCCTCTCTCCTATTTTTGCCTCCACAGAGCAATTGACTATAAAATAATATTGCATTCATCTGGTTTTAAGTAATTCTTGAACAAAAGTGATTGCAGTTTAAATAATATTGGGGCAGGCAGATTAGCACACACAAAGGATGTAGGGATTCTTTTTAAGTGAGGCTCTCAAGTGCACTGCTAAATTTGCATGCTGCTCTTTTGTTTATAAGTGGCATAAAACCAAGTCAAAGCAACTTTCAAAAAATATTTATTGGTTCACATAATTAAAAAGTCCTGGGTTGGATCTTTGTACATAATGGGTCCAGACACTCCAAGCGTGTCACTGGGAGTCCGTGTTCTCATGCTCCTCCTCCTGGCCAGGCCTTCCTTCAGGGGCTTCCTTCTCACTCCGAAACCCCCGCTCCCCTGTGGAAAATGCCCGTGAGGGCTACAGACTACGGATCAGCACAGGGGTCTCCACATTATAGCACTTGGTCCAAATCCCACCTGAAGCCTGGTTTTGTACCGCTGTGAGCTAAGGAATGTTTTCCAGTTTAAAAGAGTGCCAAAAAATGTCTCTATGTGACAGAGTCAGAGATGTATGGGTGGCAAAGCCAAAAATAATGATTATCTGGCCCTTTACAGAGAGTGTTTGCCAACAGAGCAGCTCCAGTTAAAAAGGAGAGATTCTTCATTGTTTCCCATAAAAGATGCAAGGTGGCTTCCCAGGCCCGTCTTGTTTCCCTGGCCGCCTTCTGAAAAATGGTTTTGTTTCCGTCTCAGAGGTCAGAGGGACTGGGTCAAGGGCTTCCCCGGTTCTCTGGTTAGCCACCCTTGAGTTTGTAACCTTATTCACTTCTCTGAGTTCTACTTAGCACAATCTAATTAGTCTTTTTTGAGGTGTTTTTTCTCTCTCTCATCATTTCTTTCTAACTTTAATCACTTTAAATGTTCTTATTTTATAGCCTCTATCTGATATCCAAGTTTTGGAAAGATTTATATTGCCTATTGATATTGCCTATTCATATAGACTCGTGTTTGGGGCCTTTTAAATCTTGGATAGTGAATTCATTTTTGGTGGTGGTTGGTCCTCAGAAATCCCGGTTTGGGGGTATCTCTCCAGTGAGGCTTCACCTCTGCTTTTGCTAAGAACTTTGGGAGCATCTAAGATCTATCTTTTTGCTAATGTAACATTTAGAGGTCACCAGCACCATATAACAACTGCATCCTGGAACCTCGAAGCTAGTGAGGGCCAGCCTGGGGTTTCAAATTGTTTCCCCTCTCAGAGGTCACGCCAAGGAATGCAAGCTTGCCTGTCATTTCCTTTGGTCTTTTTTTCTCTTTCCCTCTCACTAAGGATAGCAACTTTATGTGGACTATCAATTTTTCCTCCTGTTCCAGAGTGACCACTAAATCCCAAGCTCCTTGGTTTCTGAGACCATCAGATATCCCCAGGCAGCCCCAGCTTTAATTTGCAGATTGTATTCTGGTTTTTAGTTTCCATGTCATTTCTGGTCCCTGGGATTTCCTTGTCTTTCTTTGGAGCCCAGATGGACATTTAAAGGGATGCTAGCTCTATTTATACTGCATTTCCAGGTGTTTCACAGCAGGAAGGTTTGTGTAATGTAATCCATCACATTGCTGGGAACAGAAACCCCATTAGGCCTGTGAGACCTGTGTAAGACGCACCGGCATCATGTGCCACCTACAGCTGTCTTCCCCTCCCCCTTTATCACCTAGAATAGCGCCTGACGAGGTGCTCACAAGATGTTTACTAGAGATAGTCACTGGAGTGAGCTACCAGGAGAGGACCGCAGAGCCAAATTAATGGCCACGAGCTCCGTGTGCAGGCATTGCATACCATCATATGTGGGGTGGCACATCCTGTCAGGTTGAACAATTCAAGCTCTAGAATCAGACTCACTAGATTCAAATTCAAGTTCTTCTACTTCCTTGTTGGGTTACCTTGGGCAAGTCATTTAACCTCTCAGCACTTCCATGTCCCACCATGTGAAGTAGGAATAAGGAAGAACTTAGGAAGGTTTTGAGAGCATGAGGTGACATCATGTTCACAAAGGGCTGGCAAAGAGTGTGCTCTCCATCGACTAAGGTTAAGGGAAAGGCCCTCTTCCCAGAAGTTAAAAAAGGGAAGGAGGAGGATGGATGGAAAAGCCTGAGGTTATCACCTTTGTAACTGAAGAGCATTTTGACCCCGTTCTCAGAAAAAAAGAAAAAATATTCTAAGAAAGGCTTTTTGAAGATGTGGAATTGAATGAGGAATATCTAAAGTTTGTTTGCATTGATCTAAAAATGAAGACTCCAGGTCTAGCCGGCTTGGCTCAATGGTTGAGTGTCTACCTATGAACCAGGAGGTCACAGTTCCATTCCCGGTCATTTTTTGAAATATATTTTTATTAATTTCAGAGAGGAAGGGAGAGGGAGAGAGAGATAGAAATATCAGTGATGAGAGAGAATCATTGATTGGCTGCCTCTGCACACCCCACCCTGGGGATCAAGCCCGCAACCCGGGCATGTGCCCTGACCGGGAATCGAACCATGACCTCCTGGTTCATAGGTCGATGCTCAACCACTGAGCCACACCAGCCAGGCCCTGGACATTTTTTAAAAGATTTTTTAAAAGTATTTTTAAAACATCTGGCACATGCCCGGTTACGGGCTCAATCCCCAGTGTGGGGTGTGCAGGAGGCAGCCCATCAATGATTCTCTCGCATCATTCTATCTCCTTCTCCCTCTCTCTGAAATCAATAAAAATATATTTAAAACATAAAAATGAAGATTTCACAGAAGGCCTCAAGGGCTTCGTGCAGAGGTGAAAGAGCAAAGCACGCTGGCCTTCAGTGAAGGCGCAGTTGGGACTGAGGGGGTCAGGGGGCTCTTAACCTTCACCACTGAGGCTCTCCACACCGTCCTTGCGCCTCCATGTGCCTCTTATCTAACTCCTGAGTGTCAGTGTTGAAGTGCCACCCCAATTCCTTAGGACCATTTCCTCCTGAAGGGACAGCAGAAGGCCATCAGAATCTCCTAAGTAAGTCTTTTCCGGGGAAAGTAGAGCTGATGCAAAATGCAAAAAAAAAAAAAAAAAAAAAAAAAAAAAAAAAAAAAAAAAAGCATTTGTAAAATAGAAATGCATTTCTGTTACAGACTAGAATAAGCATTGTTGAAAAGATTTATTTTAAGTATTTTTAAAACATCTGGCTACAAGAACAGTTATGTGTCCAAACAACATTTCCAAACGAATAGTTTGGCACCTCTGAGCAGGAGTGTGTAGATTAGGAAGTGGTCCTCAGGCTGTTTCCTCCTGAGAAGTGGTCGGAACACTGGGGAGTGTGTTTCTCACTCAACAAGTGCTTACCCGGCAGCCTGAGAGGCAGAGAGGTGATAATAGCCAGATATAGTAACACTCCTTTTAATTTTCTCAAAGGTTGCCAACATTTGTAGGAGCTATGATCTATGACTTTGAATGAGAGTTTTGTAGGATTCAGTTAAATTCATAAAAAACTTGCTACCAAGCTAATCTGGTACTTTTACAGTTAAAATCCTGTAAAAGTAAAATCCTGTAAAAGTTTGCTTTTGGTCACAAATAGAAAACAGGTCACACAAATTATTGTGATCGTTGTTGTTCCTATATAAGCAGCAACATCGTTATTCTTTTTCCTTTTAGTACCAACGTACTAAATGTCTTTACATTGTGACTTCAAATACTGCCCATTATGCCACCTGCTAGACAGAGCAACTACAATCTATAGGCTGAACTTCAGGAAAGCGTATTTTGCCTTCATATACAGAGATAATTACTAATTCTGAGAACTGTATAATCACTGAAAATGGACTTTGCCAAGAAGTGAGTTCCTGTCACAGGGAGCAGCAGGCACCATCGTCCGAAATGCTGTCAGGCCCGAGCTGGTCTGGCTCAGTGGATAGAGCGTTGGCCTGCGGACTGAAGGGCCCAGGGTTCAATTCTGGTCAAGGGCACATGCCCAGGTTGTGGGCTCGATCCCCAGTAGGGGGCATGCAGGAGGCAGCCAATCAATGATTCTCTCTCATCATCAATGTTTCTCTCTCCCTCTCCCTTTCCTATCCTCTCTGAAATCAATAAAAAAGAAAAAATAAATAAATGCTGTTAAAGAATTTCTGAGTTGAGTGTGGGATTAAAACACAAAGCACTAGGTCTATTCCAATCTTAGGATTCTATGATTTCATCTTTTAAAAATGTTTACATAGTATTTCAAAATTTTTAATGAACCTTACATGATCTCATTGATTTTTTAATTGAGATTTTTCTGGCTCTTTAATGTGTAAATAAATATAAACAATATAGACTTCTGAAGGAAGATGGCAGCATGAAAACAAACTGTAGATTCTCCACCCTCAATAATTAAAATATAAACAGAAAAAAGAAAATCAGTGGGGAAAAGGAAATCAACAGTAGCACGCAAACGAGGAAATGAATCTAAACTATGTCAGGTTCTTCAAAAGGTGAAGGGCAAGAAAGAAAGGGAGGGTTTTAGCTTTGAAGAGTGCAGCTTCGAACCCTGTGTTCACCCTGGAAGCCTTGAATTAGCAAAAATCTTGAGACTTGTCATCCAAAGCTCCAAATCTTGGTAAGAAGCAAACTAACAGGGCATATTCTTTTCTGTGAGTGTTTTGGGTTATAAAACAGGTTAATAAAAATATGACTTCAACATTCTGGGGCACAAAGATAAAATAATGAAATGAGAGTAATCTCAGGGTGGGGGGAAGGAATGGAGATTTCTGTTTTATGGAAACAAATTAAAGACTAAATTAAAGAGTAAAACAATAATAAAAACTCACTAGACAGCTCAACATAAAATTACAGATACAGAAAAAACATTGAGATAAATGTAGTCAATGCATGTAAAAAGCATAAAGCAATTTGAGCCTGGTTGTTGTTCCTAGAGCAGAGAACCCACAAATAGTACAGACTAAATATGCAAAGATATAAAAGAAGAAAACTGCTCGGAGAAATGAAGCAAATCTGCAGATTGTAAGAATACAAGATTCAGGAAAAGAGACACTGAATGATCAACACTGATTCACTACCTCTAACTAAAGAACTTCCAGGACATAAAGAAAAAAGTCTTTGCGCACACTGACATATCAAGTAAGGGAAGTCAACTAATTAGGTTGGCCTCTAACTTCGATAATCAATATTCAATGCCAGAACATATTGAAGCACCATCTGGAATTTCCAAGGGAAACTGTGACTCCAAGGCTCAGTATAAAGGCAGCAGAAAACTATTCTGACACATGAAAGAACTCAGAGAATTCACACTCATGGGTTTTCTTGGAGAAAAAAAAAAGATTAGTGATGAAACCCAGTCAATTTAGAGATGAATAAAAATAAAGTATTTGGAAATGGACAGGCTGGGGTAGACAGAGCTTATCGTGAATGTAATCCATCTGAACATGGAACTGATGATATTAGACAATGATGGGAGTAAAGTTTCCACAACAGAAGATGACTGTTATAAACTATGATATTGTAAAAACAGAAACAACGCCAACATCGGGAGGTGCAGGGTAGGGAGAAGGGAGGAAGTACAAGTCTAAAGATTTACTCATCTTTTATATTCATGAGTCATTTAATACTGTCTAAAATTGAAAACTGCTGTTAAAAAATAATAACTTCAACTTCTTAACATTTTTCATAATTTATTTTCTTAACCTTATTTCCCCAAGAGAGGATTTTAAGAAAATAACCTCTCTCAACTAAAGAGCAGCAATTTCTTTAGTTCTGTTTTAGTTTTACTTTTCTAATGTTAAAATCAAGTCATATTAAACTATAATTTTATTTAAAATACCATGTATAACATTCTCATATTTCTGTAAGAATATTTCTTCCTATCCATGTCTGTTTATCTTTCAATCTCTCTTTAGCACACACCCCCCTTTCTTCCCTTCTCCCTTCCAAATAAACCCTAATTTTCATCTAGGTAATCATCTCTCCACCAGGCAACCTATGTACTTCAGGGAACTCCAAACCCAGCTCTGGCTCTGGGTGATGTGACTGGTCCCAGGATAATCCCATTTCTCCCTATCCCGGGGAGCTCAGGGCAAAGCCAACCAGGATCTGGATGGGTTTGTGACCCAGCTACAGCCAACAAAACTCAAGGAAAGGCCTGCAGGAAACTGGCTTCCTAGCTTTTAAGAGACCATCACCACAGGAGGATCCCACTTTCCCTCTGCACTTGGTGCGGGGGAAGGTACAAAGCTATGCTACAGCCATTTTTACCACAAGTGAAGCCAGCTTGAGATTTATGCCTGCCTCCACCCCCCCTCCACGCCCCCCCCACACACACACGGCAGACAGAGTCCAAATGAAGCTGGGTCAGACCACCCCATCTCTGGATGCCAATTGTGGGAATCAATACATTTCCATATGTACTAAACCCACTTGAATCAAATTTTACATATTTTTTTTTGGAGCTAAACACATTGCAATTGATGCATCTACTTAGATGTGAACTATCATTTACCTAATGATAATCATTTGGGGTTGGTATTAAAACTATATGTTTCTCTGTTTCTTGAATACTTTATAATGAGCATGTTTCATTTTTAGAAACACAAAGAAGTTATTCTTCTTGAATATTAAATTGTTAATCATAAAACTAACATATACTCATTGTTAAAAAGTAAATCTAGCCCTAGCCGGTTTGGCTCAGTGGATAGAGCGTTGGCCTATAAACCAAAGGGTCCCAGGTTCGATTCTAGTCAAGGGCACATACCTTGGTTGCAGGCTCCTCCCAGCCCAGGCCCTGGTTGGGGCTCATGCCCCAATATCTCTCACATCGATATTTCTCTCTCTCTTTTTCTCTCTCTTCCACTCTCTCTAAAAAGCAATAGAAAACTATCCTCAGGTGAGGATTAAAAAAATAACAATAAATAAATAAATCTAGACACTTTCTCTACCAGGTGCCCTCTGATCACAAAATATAACAAAAGTGATTTTAGAAATAGTTAACATGTTTGTTATGCTAAGCACTTTGCATGTTTTAACTCACTAATTATTATCTCAAGAGCTCAAACAGTTCTCTTGGACCATGAGAGCATGAAAGGGAAGCTACGTTTTGAAGGTAACAAGATAGAATCCTAGTCAAGCCACAATCACAGCCGTGGACTATCTCCCAGGCTTCTGCAGGAATGTGTGTGCAGGGAGGGGCTCGGAGGGGGTGTCTATCTTGCTTAAGTTGCTGTATTTGGGGGGTCTGTAAAAAACAGCAGCCTGATTCTTGGCTAGTATTAGTCAAGTACAAACACATTCTGATAAAAATCACATTTACTGAGATAGTAAAATCATTAGTATTTCCTTATTTCAGTTCTTTCTTTTTCTTAATTTCTAGAAACTCAACTGGTTTGAGGGAATTTATTGCGTCATGTGATTCAAAACTCCAGGGGATCGGAGGCCCCAGCAATAGTCAGATCCAAGGGTTACACAATGTCTGTAAAGCTCAATCTCTCTCTCCATCGCTTGGCTCTGCTTTTCTCTGTATTGGGTTGACTCCAGGCAGGACCTCTCTATGGCTTACAATATCCTAAGCGATAGCAGTTACAGCGGGAAAGAACTTATGCCCAGAATTCCCAAAAGCTCTCAAGATGGACTCTCATTGGAACATGTGCTCATTTTGAAGCCAGTTACTGGAGCCCCTGATGCAAGCCTGGAACATGCGCCCCCTGCTGGAGCTGAGGATAGTTCAGCTCTACCTGAGCCAGGTGCACTGGGAGTGAGTGGGAAAGGTGAGGTTCCCCAAAGAAGTCTCTACCAGTGGTTCTCAACCTTCTGGCCCTTTAAATACAGTACCTCATGTTGTGACCCAACCATAAAATTATTTTCGTTGCTACTTCATAACTGTAATGTTGCTACTGTTATGAATCGTCATGTAAATATCTGATATGCAGGATGGTCTTAGGCGACCCCTGTGAAAGGGTCTTTCGACCGCCAAAGGGGTCGCGACCCACAGGTTGAGAACCGCTGCTAGGTGCTCTTACCAGAAAGAGAGGACCGGCCACAGGCAGGCAGCGACTGCTGATGGCCACTCCAATGTCCTTAATCCTTGATTCAACAAATAGTTTTTTGAAGCATCAAGAATGGGCCTGGCTCTGTCTGAGGTGATGGGGATTCAGAATGAAGAAGACAGACAAAACTTCCTGCCCTCCCCAGAAGATCCTCGCCTTCAGTAACGTCGCAGCAGTCTCTTGTGTCCTCTTACAAAGCTCAGGCACGCGTTCTGGGAATCATCTGTACGTTCACAAAGAAGCGATGTGAGGCTTTTACATTATCTCATCCTTGTGAGGATGAGAGGGACTAAGAGAGGAGCCGAGGAAAGCACAGGTACTATTCAAATGGGAAGTCTGGGCCTTTTCAGGTGAGATCTCCTTCCACGGAGAACTCGATTATTCTTTTTTTCCCTGCAGCCCAATCATGCAGCGGAGTTTAAAGGGCTGAGAGAAATATTACCCTGACATATGGGCACCAATTAGGCTGTTAGAAGCCCAGGAAATAAAATACTAACTTTTATGGCTGCTCCTAGTGAAAACTGCAGAGCAATTTGTCTCCCGGAGAGGCATGGAAGCACTTGCCGGGTTTCCTGTTTTGCACACCGTCTCCCACCACGCAGCTTGTTGCCTCGACAAATTCATTTTCCACAGCAGCTGGACATGTGCTTACAATTTTAGGAATGGGGGGCACTTGAGATAAGGTGGGACCTGCCTGTCCCTGAAACGTGAGCTCCCTCGAAGCTGCTTCTCAGCCCTTACTGTGAGGCACGTTGTTATCCTCCAAAACGGGCCAGAGTATTGTTTGTCTTTAATTGATGAATTTTTTTTATTTTTGTTAATCCTCACCCAAGGATATTTTTGCCATTGATTTTTTTCTTTTTAAGAGAGAGAATGGGCCGTAACCGGTTTGGCTCAGTGGATAGAGCGTCGGCCTGTGGACTTAAGGGTGCCAGGTTCGATTCCGGTCAAGGGCATGTACCTTGGTTGCAAGCACATCTCCAGTACGGGGTGTGTAGGAGGCAGCTGATCAATGTTTCTCTCTCACTGATGTTTCTAACTCTCTATCCCTCTCCCTTCCTCTCTGTAAAAAATCAATAAAATATATATATTTAAAAAAAAAAGAGAGAGAATGGAAGGGAGGTGGGGGGGGAGAAAGAGAAGAGAGAGAGAGAGAGAGAGAGAGAGAGAGAGAGAGAGAGAGAGAGAGAGAGAGAGAGAGAGAGAGAAACTGATATGAGACACATCGGTTGGTTGCCTCCCGCGCGTACCTGACCGGGGCCAGAGATTGAACCTGCAACCCTGGTACATGCCCTTGACCAGGAATCAAACCTGTGACACTTCAGTGCGTGAGCTGACACTCCGACCACAGAGCCACACCAGCCAGGGCAGCAAATACTGTTAACCACGAGGTTTTCACTTCTTTAAACAAATATCTGGTGAAGAGAGAAAATGGAAATAATTAAACGTTGGTGGTGGTTGGGAGTGAAGGTGGGGGAAGACCTAAGAAAAGACCAGCGATGAACCTCCAATATTCACTGGGTGACCTCTTATGTTCTTGCCAAAAGCAACACAAAAGGGCAGGCTTGGTACAGGTGAAGAAAGTTTTTGTGTATACTCTTTGACCCAACTTCTTCAAACCAAAACGATGTCTTATAAAATGTGTTTACAAGTGACTTTCTCTCTCTGAGCCTCAGTTTTCCTCATCTGTGAAGTGGAGTTATAATAGGAAGCTCCCGGGGTAGTTGGGAGATTAGATGATATAGCCTATATAAAGCACCAAGCATTCTGGCAGCTCAGAGGGAGTGCTCAGTAAGAGGTAGTCTCTCTTTTTTAAATGCCTGCACACACACACACACACACACACCACGGTCATGGAGTTGTTTGCATCATGTTTAGAGAGGTGGCAGTTAGGCCTGGGACTACGGTCGTTCCACATACAGGTGACCGGAACTACAGCTCAGGAGGCACCCAGGTGCTTGAGTGACAGGACTGTTGGGAGAAGCCCACTTCACACTCGGACAAAGACAGCTCTCTTAATGGCTCAAGCATCTGTTTTCCAACCCCAAGTAGGCCATTTAGATAACAAAGGCAAGTCTGAGATGTGAAATGGCTGATAGCAGCCCCAAAATAGAGCGGATCTGAGGTGGAGTAAAAGCCCTCTGTTGCCCATCAGTGTCAGAGGCACCTACATGTGAAAGGTGGGCGCTGCCTAGCAGAGGGCTGGAAGCTTCCTTATAAGGCAAGAGATGGGTCTCCAGGAGACGAAGGGGGGGTGGTGCAGGGGGGGACGGGGGAAGTGGGGGGACAGGGTGCAGTTTGAGAGCTGCTGAAGTGCAGAAGGTCACTGCTCAGGTCACCAATGTGACACAGACCCCGAAGAAACCTTCCCAAAGAAACCAAGGTTAGAAGCAGTAAAGCCAGGAGGGAGGGACAACTCAGGTCTCCTGCCTCTCAGCCCCGGCAGTCTTTGCGGTTTTCTGGGATCATCGCCCTGGTTGCAGCTTGGGTCATTGTTCAGGGCCACATCCAGGGTGGAGGAGAAGAAGGCCTCGGTGGGGCAGGCAGGTGCAAGGAAGAAAGAGAAAAGGAGGGATTTCTTTGAAGGAAGCAGAGGGAGCAGAAGAGAAAGAAATGTGGGTGTGTTTTTAAAATATAAAATTGATATATGCTCACAAAAATGGAAATTATATAAAATAAAAAGTAAAGTCTCACACCAGTTGTCAAGCACAGACTCCCCCACCTCACTTTCCAGAGGTAAAGACTGTTAACAATTTTTGTGTCTTCCAGACTATTTCTATACATTTATATGTATATACACACATATCTATATACTTTTTGTTGAACATAAATGGATTACACAATCAATGTAATTCCAAAATTTGTTTTTTTTACTTAATGATATACTATATACATCTTTTTGTGTCTATGCTTATAGACCTACCTCATTGTTTTAAGTGGCCCTATAGTGCCATCACACAGGTGTAACATGATATATTTAGCCAGTTCTCTAGTGAAATACATTTAGATTCTCTCCAGCATTTTTTCCACTAATACCAATAAGCCAACAATATGCATCTTGTTCAAATACCCCATGCACCTGTGTGAGCATATATCTCATAAATATTTCAGAGTGGGGTCAAAGGGCATACACCTTTTAAGTTTTGGTAGATTGGATTCACTAAACTTTCAAAAATTGTATCAATTTGTAGTTGCAGCAAGAATGCAGATCAGTTCACCTCTCTTACACTCTCATCAACGCGGTAGCATCAATCTTTTTACTGTTTTCCCAGTGTTGTTTCCAACTATGTCCTTGAATTCTGAATAGAGTTGAGCACCATTTGTATTGTGAAGAGGTATTTGTATTTATTTTTTGGTGAGATGCTTGTTGTTATCTTTTTTCTACTTTTCTGCTGGGTTTTTACTTTTTTCCTCTTGGTATATTAACAGTTCTTTGTACATCAAATAAATGAGTCTTTGTCTACAATATGGGTGGCAGTTAGAATTTCCAGTCTGTTTCTTGGCTTTGTATGATTGTTTTGCTACTTAAAATTTTTGCATGGTCAAATTATGAATCTGTGCTTCATACCTCCTGGGTCTTATGCTCAAAAAAACTTTATGATTCCAAGAAACTAAAATTCTACCATTATTCAATACTTTAATACATATTTTATATGTATGTTACAAATAATAGGCCAAAATGGGATTTATTTTAGGTGAGGAACGGTGTAAGAACTCAGCTTGCTCTTTTTTCCCCTTTTCTCCCCTACCCCATTACTAGCATGTTGATTGACTTGGTCTTTGAGCACTTATGTGAAATGCCACTGTTTTCATAAATCAAATTACTATTCATACTGAGGTATTTCTCTGGACCCTATTTTATTCCACTGATCATTCTGTTTATTCATGTACTAGTCTTATTCTGTTTCAAATACTGTAGTTTTATGATACATTTTTAGATTCAATGAAGGCTAATATCCCCATAACTCTTCCATAAAAATGAAGGTGTATTTTTAAGGAAAATTGCTTTGTGTATACTTATAAAGGTAAGCGTCCAGGCTCAGATACAGAGATTTTGCCTACATGAACGTTCCGTGGATGTTAGGAAGCCATTTGTGTAAGATCTTTGATTATATGCTGAATTTTTTTTTAATTCAGAAAGGACATTATTGGTATAATTGTTAAAATTTATAAACATAGACTGTAAATTATTAATGTTAAATAGAATTGTATCAATGATAAGTGTCCTGAGTGTAATTCCTACAGTTATGTCAGAGAAAGCCCTTGTATTAAGGAAAAATTAGCTGAAATATTTAGGGGAAAAGTATTCGGATGTCTGTAATTAAATCTCACATGACTCAGAGAGAGAATTTTTCATATATACACAGAGAAAATAATAAAGCAAATGTTCCAAAATGTTACTAATTGAAAAATATAAGTGAAAGGTACTTGGGTGTTCTTTGATTTATTCTTACAACTTTTTTGCTGTTGTGAATATTTTCCAAAATAAAAAGTTGAAGGATGGGGAGCTTTTTGCTAACTACTGAGCTTAAAGAAAGATATGCAGACAATTGTTTGCCATGTGTGATAACTCCATGCTTTTCAGAAGATCTAGCCCTTCTTAGGCCTCCACCTGCTACAGGGCAATGTTGCTCCTAACTGCTGTGGAGTCCAAAAGTACCCTACCGGTTGCTATATAACGAGACAGACAGAGCGTAAGCTAGCGCCTGGGATCCCCTACTCTGCTGAGAACGATCCCTGGAGGGACCCCATGAGGTGATGAACACTGAGTTAGGGGTCAGAAGAATGTATAGGCTTTTAGAGCTCAACAGAGATGATCTCATCTCTTAAAGTGTGGGCCAGCTTACCCTAGGGCAGGACTGAAATGCAAAATCTCGCTCCTCCCCCAACTTCGGGATCAGAATCTGTGTTTTCACGTCATCTAGGCGATAATAACACACATTAAAAGTTGGGAAGCACTGTTAGACTGTGGGTTTATGCTGTGATCTCTTAGCTGGGGTGGACTGAGGGGAGGAGGCCACGCAGAGGGGAGGAGCCAAGGAGCCCAAGACCAAGCTCCTTGGGCTCCACTGAAGCTTTGGGGTGAAGGAAAGGGTAGACAACTTACTAGAATCGTTTGAAAACACATCTTGAACTCTCACTCCACCAGTGAGGACATGGAACCCCGTGCCCTGGAGGTCAGGTGACTTGCTAACATGCGCAGGAACCAGTCATGACAGTCAGGACTGAATCTAGCACCCTTGCCTTCCCCGCCTCCCCTCCCCCCAGCACAGCACTCTTCCCACAACTGCTCTGGCTAGCTTTCCTCCACGACACAGTAAGAGGCTGCACTAGCGGGTTGCTGCTGTCCCTGAGCTCGGACAGACGCCAGCCTGGCCCCACTCTCCTGCTGGAAGCTGGGCAGCAGACCCCGTGGCCCGACACTGACCCACGTGGCTTCACATAGTGCTCGCTCGCAGACTCTGGGCCACCTGCCAGTACTTGTTGTGTTGGCCCAGACCAGGAAGGCTTTGGTTGGGATCAAGAAACAGCCTAATCCCTGCCCAAACTCTATGGAGGTCAAGAGAAAGCCTTCTTTCTAATGGAAACTGGAGCTGGCTCTGGGATCTGAGGTGGATTTGCCATATTTCTTACTGTAAATAAGACCTGGTCCCTGAGCACCCACAGCCCCTACTTTCCTTCCCTCAGGATGGGATGGGTGGGATGGGAGCCGAGGTATTGAGTATGACTTCAGCACTTACATACTTAACTCATAACGGACACTGACCCATGCTCACTGGCTGGGGTACGTTGACCAAGTCATGTCACCGATGAAAGCCTCAGTCTCCTTAGCTAGAGGATGGGCTACTAACTCATGACCTGTCAAGCAGCCGGGGTACAGCGGCTCCTGAACACCTGTGGCCCCTACCCTCTTCCTCTCCCTGGCCCACCTTGTCTAATTCACCAGGTTACAATGCCCTTTTCACTCCATTATGAAGACATAAGTGGAGGATGGGGGGTGGAGGAGATGATACGAACAGGGAGGAGAGTGGGGAGACTGCTTTGGGCAGCTCTAGGCTTGCACAAGTGGCTGGACTAGCCTCAGACTCAGCAGCCACCGATAAGCGGGTCCCATCTGTCCCCAGCCTCAGGCTGCAGCCAAACACACTCTTGGCTGTTTGGGCCCTTGTGGTTGCTTCTTTCCAGAGCCTGCAAACTAGGCTTGGAAGGAGCAGGTCAAGAGTGGTTTTGGTCCTTCCAGAACCTCTGGTCCAGCCTCCCCTCTCCCCGTTCCCAAGCCTTCTTCTCTGTAGGCCTCTCCCCAGACAAGGGCCAGACTATACGCATTAAGGAGAGACATCTCTCCCGGATGATGCTATTAAGAATGGGATAAACAAATCTTGAAGAGCCAAGTTTAGGAATTGTGAGGGTTGACAGTGCGCTACCTTGATATCATAATAGATAAATTTAATCAGTCTCTGACGTATTTCTTTAAGAAAAACCGAGATAGTCTTACCATGTGCCAGGCATGTGCTAACCTTTTGATAAATCTTACTTCATTTCAACCTCATAACAACCCAATGAGTGACCAGGGCACGGAAAAATTAAGAGTCTGTGATGAGCACAAATCAACCTCAGGCAATGAGCAGCTGTAAGAAAGAGATTGCTATTTGGGGCCCCAGATCAGAAGCTGATTTCTCCCCCCTTTTTGGTGCTAAATGTAGGTGGATGAGAGGGAAACAGGCAGATTCCATGATTGAAACTCGAGTCCAGGTCTTGTCTGGGTTGCTCACACGCTCAGCTGCCTTGCCGACCCAGCTGCCAGCCTCAGAGTGGAGCTGCTTGACCAGGGCAAGGCTGTTGGGAGGGAGTCTGGGCCAGAGAGGATGCTCCCAGGTGAGGGGTCAGTGGGTCGAGCCTGAGGCTGAGCTTGTCCACAAGCCTGCTCCCCTGCAGGCTCCTGAGAGGCAGTGCAGACCCACAGCCCGGCTCCCTCCCCTGCTGGAAGCTGGGCACAGACCCCAGCACCAATGCTGACCCCCTGGCCTGACACACCCTGACCTGCTTTGCTGGCCATCATGCTTACTCGCAGAATTCTGGGCCATCGGAAAATATTTGGCATGTTGGCCCAGACCATTAAGATTTGCGTTGGAGACCCTCTGCTCCATCTCCCTAATGCCACTATGAAGTAGCCGCCCCCCCCCCCCCATTTTTGCCCAAAGTCTGTGTGGGTCGGATGAAACCATCTTCTTTCTATGTAAACTGGAGCTAATTCTGGGATCTGAGGTTGATTGGTTAAGTTTCTTACAGTAATAAGCAAGAGCTGTCATGGTGGATGTGACTCCCAATTGTTTTCCTTCCTGAGGGCTGTCTGAGACCTCTGCCTGCACAGGGCTTTACAAATGATCCCCTGCCTCTCAGGCAAGCCATCTTTATTAACTCCTGATCTGAGGCACTATTAATTTATTGCTTGGCTTTGTACAGTGACTTGTCTTAAAAAGGCCAGCAATTAATCACATCTCCCTGCCCCAAGAGTCTTGATTTATCCTCCTTTTATGTTTTTACACTTGGGCATGAGTTTGAAACAGTGAAATGACCCTAAAGCATAGATGTAACCTCACATTGTATTTTTTTTTACATCTTCAAAAAGTACAGCAAAATCAACTTAAATGGAAATACTTTCATCTAACTGGAAAAGATGACGACCCAAAGTTTCTTTATTCGGGTGCAGTCTTTCCTCGGCAGGACTGGAGTGTTCCCCGGAGCACGGCACTTGAACCAGACACTCAAACTCAATTAGTAAATAGGCTGATCCATTTTTCCGGTTCCAGCTGACTGATGAATCCAAACTAAACAAAAGCATGAAAGCTAACGAGCAGACTGGGAACAAATATCCTTTTGCTTTTACAGTTTCTGCTATTGTTTACTAACTTGAGGAAGGGAAATCACAGGAAAGCCCACTCACAGGTCTCTCTTAAATGACTTTTTAAATGCTGCACTGTTTGAACTGGCTCCAGATAAATCAATGGTCGATGACCAATCCTAAGGGCATTTAAATTAGCTAAATTAACAAGTGGGCAGGTTGATGAGGCTCATAGCCCAGGAGCTTCAGGGTTTGGGCTTCATTTCTCATTGAAATCCTAGTTGCCCAGTGCGATGGGCTAACCTGTGTTCCCCCAGAATTCATAGGTCAAGGTCCTAACCCCCAGTACCTCAGAATGTGAGGAGGTAGGATTTTTAAAGAGGTAATTACATGTAAATGGGATCATCTGTGTGGGCCCTATACCAATAAGACTGGTGTCCGAATAAGAAGAGGCGATGTGCGCACAGACAGATGCGGAGGGAAGACCATGTGAAGGCTCAGTGAGATGATGGTCATCTACAAGCCAAGGAGAGGCCCCGGAAGAAACTAACCCTGCCGACACCTTGATCTTGGGCTTCTATCCTCCAGAACTTGAGAAAATAAATTTCTGTTGGTAAGCCACTCAGTCTGTGGTACTTTGTTATGGTAGTGCTAGGAAACAAATATACCCAGGTCTTAAATATACTATTCAAGCTAAAAAAAAAAAAAAAGTACATTTAACCATGGAAAGTTACATGTGCTTATAGTAAGTAGAAATAATCTGAAGATAATTTGGAAATCTTGGGAGGCCACAGGGCAAACTCATAGCCACCAGGTAGGAAGATTCTTCCAGTGACTTGGTAACTGGATGGTTGAAAGTCATACCCTTAAAATGGGCTTCTCCTCTTACAGGTCAGGAGGAGACAAATGATCTCTGAATGAGAAAGGCTTCCCTGACTCTCCTACCCAGAGAAACTGAGATAGCACTATGAACACGGGCTCCAGGTAGAAGAAATGTGGTTTGATGATTTGAATGAAAGTGCATAGATATCTCAATCGCTAGGTGTATTAGGATAATTAAAGTATGCTACCACACAGAGAGAGAATCCTCAGAACTTCAGTGCCTTCGTATGAAAAAGTTTGACATGTCTTTACAATACAATTTCATGTGGCTCAGCAGGAGTTCTCCTCCAAGCGGTGACTCAGGGATCCAGGATCCCTCCATCATGTGATGCTTCCATCTCAACATGGGGCTTTCAAGGTCACTATGGCAGGGAGAGAGAGAGAGGATACACACCAGCTTTTAACTGCCGCAGCCCAAGGTGACACATATGCCGATGGTCCATTGGTTCTAACTAACATCAAGGGAAATTGAGAAGTGTAGGGGGGCATAGAGACTGTTTGGTGAGCTCAGATGATCTCTGTCCCATTATTTGAACTTTCATTAAGCAATAGTACTAAGAACGTTACACAGAGTGTCTTACTTCATCCCCTCTTTTACACATGTGGAAACTGAGACTTAGAGATGTCAAGTTGCCCAAGGTCATATAAATATAAGTAGAACCCACATGGGAATTCAGATATATCTATTTCCAGAAGTCTATAGCTGCTAGGCTATACTGATGGAAAATACTTTACTGAAAATCTCAAAGCTTGTATCTTTATTTTTATTTGTCTTCTGAATTGCTCAGAAAACCGAGGGGGAAATGAGAGGCCCAGATCCTGAAACATTTGAAATGATTGTCTACCTGTCTGATTAATCTAGGTAACTTGAAGATCTGAAGCCTTTGATTTAAAACTTACTCCCACCTGATCTTATAAGCGTATTGAGTGCAGCATTTTATTTTTAATGTCAAAAAAATCACCAAAGTAATATTTCCTCATGGTGTGCTTTGCTTTATTTAAAAAGGAAAATGTTAAGATGTTTCACACACTTTTGACAGATTGTCCCCAAGATATTAAAGGAACAAATAATGAAGGAACGTGATGGCACAAGGCTTACGTGGTTGAATTTTTATGTACACCCCCAGAAAAGGAGATGTTGCCCTCAAGATAACCTGCAACTCATAAACTAAGAAGAACTGTGCAATGTCAAATGGTCAAAAAGTTCTAAAAAAAATACTGGAGCAGAGAAAGGTCACTGGCCCCAAACAAATCAGACCCACCCAAACATTGATCAGAGCCGTGCCCTCCTCATGGCCCAAGTGAATCCTCTTTGCCCCTTTGCACTGTGATGGATTATCATTTTTAAATCATTGGTCATCTTTAAAATATGGTCTTTGATTATGGCCCCAAACCTACTCAACCATTTGGTTTGAACACTCAATAACTTTAGTGCTGCAGTGATTTTATTTTTAAAAAATTATTTAGAGACACATTCATATGACTCAAAATAGACTACTCTGACCTGTGAGACTCGCCCTTAATTTGACCTTGTCTACAAGAACCTTTCTGGAGACAATAGGGAAACCTCAAATATTCAGACTAATTGTGTGGTGAGGAGGACAGAAACCAGATGAACTTTGTGTAGTCTGAGTTATAAAAAATTATAAGGAATACCATCCTATTTTACCCCTAAGCTGTACTCTAACTCAAATTATTGCTCATAAAAGGGCAATGGATAGATGCTCTAAATATTAGTTCTTGCACTAAAGCTAGTCAGTATTTTAGGGTCTTATTTTCACTGGTTTGAAGCAAAATGAGAAAAGTAAGAATGTGCAGTGCAGTGCAGTGATTTGTTCATGGGGTTAAATTTATTCAGCTTTTAAATTCTAAAAAATATTTAATTCTAATTTTTGTTGTTGTTGAGTTAAAAAAAAAGAAATGATGGTGAAGTGGGCTTTTTTAAAAACAAAAACAAAAAACAAACTTTTTTTAACGAGTTTATTTTGCAAAGCAAAAGCTTGACACCCCTTAGTCAGACTCCCAAATATTTATAACTTTTACCCATCTGTAAAATCTAGTAACTTTGGGCTCACTTTCTTTAGAGATCTACCTTTCTTAATGAATGCCGGGAGCCGGTCCATCCTTGCTGTTTCAAGGGACCTGGCATATATGGCATACGGTTCTTAATATGTTTGCTCACCTTCTTGGCGCTGTGTTTTAACCAAAGTCACCTCTCCGAGAAAGGTTGAATCCCCAGGTAGGGATTTTCCCCTGAAGTTAGGGAGGGAATAAAACCCCTCAACTAAGTGCCAGGCGGGTAATTAATCCCTTTAACTACGAACAATCATGCTTAAACTACATAATCTTTTCTCCCTGGAATGGAGATAAGAAACGCCCTAACCTTTGTAATAGAGATTGATAGGATTGAATCAACTGGTATAAATACAGTTGTAACAAGACAGAAACACTCAGAACTGAGAACAGAATCAAGAAGATAGAACCTACACGGAGCCTAGAGACAGAAGAACTTCGCTGGAGAGAGCATGCCGGAGGATCCTGGAGAGGGACTGGCCTCGGAGCCTAGAGACAGAGCCTAGCGGGAGAACATGGCAAGGGATCCTGGACTGAACCTGACTACAGAGATTGGCAGGAGAACCTGACTGGAACCTGGACACTGAACCTGACTGGAGAGCCTGGACAGAACCTGGCTGGAGAACCTAGCGAGGGAACATGGCTACAGAACCTCGCTGGAGATCCGAAGCAGAACCTCTCTGGAGATCCGGGCTAGAGATCCTGGCTAGGCTGCTGATCAACTGAACGCTGTCTCCGTGTCATTCCTTCTTCGCTGACTCCGTCCACGCCCTTGGGGACCCCTGGACCCGCTGGGGCTGGACCCCGGCAAATGAACAAGTAACAGGTTGGTAAATATCTGAAAGTCACTTTCAGTGGTGAGACCTAGGGCAAGTCATGTGACTTCTCTAGACCTCAGTTTCCTCATCTGTAGAATGGGGATAACAACAACACAGTATCTCTTTCTTAGAGATCATGTGAAAAGTAAATAAGAACGTGAATGTGTAGCAATTGGCACATAGTAAATACTCAATGAATTTTAACTATCATTTTTATTATTAACACTAGAGGCCCAGTACACAAAATACGTGCACTCGGTCGGGGGGAGGTCCCTCAACCTGGCCTGCACCCTCTCTCAGTGTGGGAGCCCTTGGGGGATGTCCTACTGATGGCAGATGGACATCCATAGCGCTGCTGCTCTCATCAGCCATGGGCCCACCTTCTGGCTGAGTGGCACTCTCCCTGTGGGAGCGCACTGACCACCAGGGGGCAGCTCCTGCATTGAGCATCTGCTCCCTGGTGGTCAGTGTGCGTCATAGCGACCGGTTGTTCCACCGTTTGGTCAATTTGCATATTAGCCTTTTATTATATAGGATTATTAATAAATGAATAACTGCTTGAAACGTGCACTTCAGCAGTAGTTTAAATTACACTCTCTTTACATTATGAATTTGCCAGGCAAACCCTATCCTCTGGGTTGTTTCCAAAATGAATTGATTTGGCCCCTGTTAAAGAGCCCAGCTTTCAGATTGTACTTAATAAGTGTTGACTCATTTGCCTGATTCTTCTCGCTCCAAGAACAGAGGGAAGAGCGTTCTCTCTGCTCTCCCCACCCCATCTTGGACTCCCTGGTACCAAATGCCTTTGTTGTCACGCTGCCTTACAGATAACCCTCATGTTTCTCAGGTTCTACAGAGACACCAGAAGAACAGAAGACAGTGGTGGCAGCCCTGTGGGCTTCTACCATAGCCACATGCAGACTCTCAAGAGAAATTAGAGACAATGTGTGTCTGACCTTATCATTTTATTCTGGAGGCAATTAAGTTGAGGTTGTTGAAGAAACAGAGCAATAAAGTTAGGGAGGAGGAGAGTCAAGGCTGTGTGCATGTTCAAGGTCATTATTTCCTCCCCTCTGAATACCAGCACAGTGTTTGACCATAATAACTTCCTTCATGGGGCTAGAGTAGTTTGCACACATACTACTTGGCCATCACCGAACATTGAGGGAGAGTTAAATTGGTAATTGAACTGCATTTTGTTGAACATTCAGACTCATCCATGCTGAGTCCCTCCTCACCTCTCTTTTAGCATCTTTTGAAAAAATATATATTTTTATTGATTTCAGAGAGGAAGAGAGAGGGAGAGAGAGATAGAAACATCGATGATGAAAAAGAATCATTGATTGGCTGCCTTCTGCACGCCCCACACTGAGGATCATGCCCACAACCCAGGCATGTGCCCTGACCAGGAATTGAACCGTAACCACCTGGTTCATAGGTTGACACTCAACCACTGAACCACACTGGCTGGCTCCTTTAGCATCTTTCCCCCCTCCCAAGCACCCAGTGCCCTCAGATCATTCCATTCCAGGCCCTGGTATCTGTTTTTATGCTACCTTGCACTGCTCTTTCCCACACCCCATCACAGTTAAAATTTTATGGCTCCCCTTCTAGACTCTACACTCTCAGAGAGGCTTGGTCTGGTTTTGCTCAACATTGTATCCCAGCTTTTGGCATGGTGCGTAAAACATCACAGGTCTTCAACAAATATAAGATGGATGGATGGATGGATGGATGGATGGGTGGATGGATGACTAGACTACTATCATCCCAAGGGATTCTAAGATTAGTGTCTCTCACACCTCGGGCTTCATCAAAAGGCATTGTCCTAATTTCCATCTTCCTGCTCTCTGAGCCCTTTTACCTTATTAAACACATCTGAATAAGTGCTCTTCAAAGCAATACATGTGCATTTGTCAAAACAAGATGCCTAAGTAGTCATTGTAATAGTGAGACTCCAGGCCTGTGGACCTGGGGAAAAGTAAGAGATTGAGTCAGAAAGTCCGTTTGGGAACTCTCACTCGGCAATTTCCAGGCCACTCGGGCAAATTAGGGAGCCAACACAGTGAATTAAAGAGAGACTTCCAGAATCAGACTGCACGGAGCTGGATTCCAACTCTCCCACTCAGTAGCTGTGTAACACTGGGCACGTTACTTCACTCTCTGCACCTCAGTTCCCTGCTCGGTGAATACCACCCAACGCATGGGGTTATGGAGAGAATTAAATCAGATATGTGATCCAGACCCTTAGAAAAGTGCCTGGCCTGCCTCAGTAAGCACCAGCTATTACTTTATACAAACACGTGCCTGGTTTTTCTATCCCAAGCCACATAACCGGAAAGACTACATGTTCCGTTTATCCGATTTCAGCATCTGCCTCAGAACCCAAGCCCAAGCTTGACTGGCCGTATTGAGAACGCCCACTAGAGTTTGTCTTTGCTTATAGGCCTGTTCAAAGCAGGCTTCCAGGGTGGCCCTGGTGAACACGATGACGTCCTCATGGCATCCTCGTGGTGTGGTGACTTCCAGGAGGGCGACCACCATTAGGAAGTGTCAGTTCTGGACTGCATGCTGTTTAAAAAGTCAGCGGCACAAAAGACAAGGGCTTTGCCGAGCTGAGAGCATGTCTAGGGAGCCCAGATGTAGCAGATGAGGGCACAGCGACCCCCGTGCTTTTCCAGGTTTGGGGTCCCTGTTCCAACAACACTCTGTCTGTTGGCCCGGGTTCGCGCGGGTCACCGGGACCTGTACCTCTGGCCTCCCCTGCTGATGAGCCTCTCCCGGGCCTCTGTGCAATGCTCCCATCCCGGCGTGTGTTTACCTTCACGACAAATGCACGTCTCATTATTGATAGGAGCGGGCGGAGCCGCAGCTGTTGTTTCTCACTGTGCCTCACAGACTTCTGGAGCCTCCATTAAACTCCTCGGGCAAAAGCGCCCAAGGGCTGCGGCTCACAGGCCGTGCACCCAGCCCCCCAAAGGTCTTGTTTATGTGGAAAGTGGAGGGAAACGAGAGGGACAAAAAGGGTGAAATTCAAGGAACCAGACACTGCCGCTTTCACTAGACACTCGGAGTGGCACCTCTGCCCTTTTACTGAAGCGGCAGCACCGTTGAAACCCAGAGGAGAACTTGTCGTAAACGGGGCGGGGGGGGAGGGGAGGCGCGGGGGGGGGGGGGGGGGGCTGCAAATGGAAAACCAGAATGTGCCGAATCCCAAATTTCCAGGGACAGTGATCTTAGACCTTCAGAAATATAACAATATACAAGGTGTGTGAGCCCAGCCAGCATAGCTTAGTGGTTGAGCTCCTACCTATAAACCAGGAGGTCATGGTTCAACTCCCGGTCAGGGCACATGCCCGGGTTGTGGGCTCGATCTGCAGTGTGTACTGTAGGGCATGCAGGAGGCAGCCGGTCAATGACTCTCTCTTATCATTGATGTTTCTATCTCTCTCCTCCTCTCCCTTCCTCTATGAAATCAATAAATAATATATATTAAAAGTAGAAGCTGCCCTGACTGGTTTGGCTCAGTGGATAGAGCGTCGGCCTGCGGACTCAAGGGTCCCAGATTCGATTCTGGTCAAGGGCATGTACCTTGGCTGCGGGCACGTCCCCAGTGGGGAGTGTGCAGGAGGCAGCTGATTGATGTTTCTCTCTTATCGATGTTTCTAATTCTCTATACCTCTCCCTTCCTCTCTCTAAAAAATCAATAAAATATATTTTTTTAAAAAAAGTAGAAGCTGTGTGAAATAAGCCAGTCACAAAAAGACAAAGACTGTATGAGTCCCCTGATAAGAGGTCCCAGAGCAGTCAAACTTACAGAGATGCGTAGAATGGTGGTTGCCAGGCACTGGGGGGCCTGGGGAATGGGGATCTAAGGTTTAATGGGTACCGAGTCTCTGTTTTACAAGATGAAAAGAGTTCTGGAGATGGAAGGTGGTGACGGGAGCACATTAGAGATGTATTTAATACCACTGAACGGCACACTTTAACAATGGTTAAGATGGTAAATTTTGTGTTATGTGCATGTTACCACTATTAAAATATACCTATAAGTTCTGCTCCTTGAAGAGCAACTTGCATGAATTCAGAGGCATAGGCACGATATGTGGAAATGGCATCTCTTCCAAGATGTTTGGAAATATGTGCCCGACTTAATGTCCACGGGCCTGAATAACAGACCCCATGAGAGCAGGCTCCGGGCGGGCGCCCTGGGAGGCTCAGGAAAACCTCCCGGAGTTGGCCTGCTGCAGAACTGCAGAAGGTGAGGCTGATCGTGCCCGCATCCCCCATGTCTTACATCTCCCCTAACTGCATCCGTTTCCATGCTGTCTGCCCTCACAGAGAAGGATTTACCACCACCTGCTTGAAGATAAAACTGTATTTTGGTCCTTGCACCTGGTAAATATTAGTTGCATGAATCAACTATTTCCCCTGAGAGTAGTGATTATTTGTTAACTCCATTTACTCTTTCCAAACCTCTTTTGTATCTGTTACCTCATTTTATCCTCATAACACCCACCTCAGGCTTGGCACCACTGGGGACTTGGCATCAGGGGCGTCCGTACTGTCATTTATCAGGTGAGAAAAACCGAGGTGCGCTTGGTCAAGGTCACTCAGACTGTACTTGGAAGAGCAGATTTAACATCAGGACTCCTGGCTGGTTTCTCAGTGCTCTTGGCAGCCAGCCAGGATGCCGCACTCTAAGGAGGCTAGCTGTCATCTATTGAACACGTACTGTGGGCCAAGCACCATGCTAAGGGCTTTACATGTGTTATGTTCCTGAATCCCACAACAACCATTCAGGAAGATGTTATTATTATCCTCATCTTACAGAGGAGGAAGATAAAGCACAGAAAGACAGGGGTAAAGTCACATAGCGAGTAAATGGTGCAGCCAGGATATGACCCCAAGCTGTCTGCCTCAAACCCATGCACTTCACTGCTATAAAAATTACTGCCTTAAGATGAAAGTGACATGATATTATCCTGAAAAGAAGTTTTTTTAAAGGAAAACCAGAGAAAGAAGTAACGTTTAATCCAAAGGGTGGTTCCCTAAAGGCGTGCTGTCAGGTAGGTTGGGACCAAAGGAAGCATAGGGGGCAAACTTCTCCGTCCTGGAGACCCCAGTCTTTAAAATCTATCCGATTGGAACAGATTTTGCAGGAAAACAATCAAATGCATTCTGGTTTAAAGGAAAAATTCTAGAATGTTGCCCCAATTGTTACCAATCCTAGTCAATCTTTTGTGTTGCCCAAGGGAGTCATCTTCAATAAAGAACCTATTTTTATTTTTAGGTCTAGAGCATTTTACTAGTTGTAACCGAGGCATGTCTGTGCTCTTTTGGTTCTGTTTTTATTACAATAGAGAGGATGAGATTGATCTTTTAATTCTTATTTTTCTCTCTAATGATAGTACATTCCATAGCAGGACTTTCCTAAAAATAAATAGAACACTATTCTTACTATAAGTCATAATTACTTATCCTCATAATATCATAGGTATAATGTTTAGCCTATGATATTATGATCTGCTTTATTGCGGTGGTCTGGAGCCAAACCCATCATATCTCCGAGGTATGCCCAGACTCGCTTTACAGCTCCTGGCCCCATTCAGGGGCCCTGACCATGGGAAGAGAGAACCCGGGTCTGCTGATAGGCAGAGCCCTGTGTTGATGCCTTTCCCTACAAGTTTAATCCAGTGCTACTCTTGAACATTCAGTCACCTACAAGTGCCCTGTTGGTCTGTGCCCCACTTACAAACAGTTTTAACATTTGATCTAAATTAGCAAAATTGCTGTGCTTTGGGTCGTGAACATGAGAAGGCAATTTCTCTCCCCTTAGATGATAGCTGATTCTTCTCTTTTCCCTCTTCATGCTTCCTGTTCCATTCCATAGGGCCTCGTTTGAAATTTCAGCCTTCAAAATGACCAATAAATACTCCTTCAATCGCAGGCTGAGAGAGCTGGTGAGAAGTTAACCATATGACAACGATTAAGATGGTGCCCAAGCAAGGCTAAACATGTTCCAGCTTGTTGAAGAGTGGATTCTCAGCTGCCTTCTATCTATAGCTTTGTCTGAAATAACTTCTGGTAGAACTTTATCACTTTGCCCTTCTTTTTGACAGCAAGTTGTCTTTAAACCTCTTTTCCTAGAAATAGAATCTTGCTTTAAGTTCTCTTAGATCCTGAAAGTAGGCACGATAGTTGGATAAAATGAGACACTGGACCACTTTAGAAAGTTCTGCCTGAGCCAACATAATTTCCTTAGGTTTTTGTGTTTGTTTGTTTTTTCACTTAAATACTTATTTTACTAGTAACAGTACAAGGAAGTACAGTGGACTCCTGGCAATGGAAATGGGGAATATTGGATACAGGGTTTTACTTTGTTTTGTTTTAACAGCTTTATTGAGGTATAACTGACATACAATAAACGTACACATTAAATCTGTGCACACCTGAGAAACCATTCTCACCTGAGAACCACATTCAAGAAAACAAACATATAAATCACCCTGAGAAATTCCTTATGGAGTTTGGGTGTCTCTTTTCTCTACTCCTAAAATGAGTCCAAATTTTCCAAGACAAAGAAAAAGACTGTTCATCATTAGAGGCAACAACTGTAATACATGAGGGGAACCTAGACAGAAGCTGGGAGTGGTGACACTCCCTCACAGAACCGAATTTCAGAACTCGGAGACGAACCAACCACCCTGTTTGGTAGAACATCTGCTTTCGTAGCTGCAGGTCTGCTAACTGTGTGGAGCCTTTGGGGGACGAGTGTCCTTCGGAGATTACTAAGCACTCCATAAACTTGTGGGGCTCCCTGAGATCTTAACATAAACAGACGGGGAAGAAAGCACAGGGCTGTCCGTGACCTTTCTGAGGTCCCTGAGACAGTCACTGGAGAAGTGGATGGCCATGAAGACACAGTCTCTTGATTTTTGAAGCAAAATTCAACCCACAGGACGCACTAAGCTCTGATAAAGCTCAAGACATGTACTGAGAAACCGAAAGGGAAAAAGATAAGACCAAAGGAAGCATCCATCCTTTTCTGAGTCACTGTGGCTTCTGGGCTGGCTCCCCTGTGAAGGATGGGGAATTATGAAACGTTTTGGCTCAGCAGGAGGAAGGAGTGTTCACCAGATTGTCTTGCAACGTGCAACGCAGGAAATTATCCATCAGGTGGGAGAGGAGAGCTGCGAGTCCATCCAGATGAGACATGATGAGAACAGGGAAGGGTCTCCACTGAAGAATGAAGCACCACCAGATGAAATCAAATGAGGGAGGAGGTTAGAGTGAGGGACTGGGGAGCACAGGAACACTGGACACGATGTCAGTTCGGTATACTCCTGGACTTTAGGAATGTTTTTGTTTTTCCTACCATTCCATCCCAGAGCTCTGATCCAAAACTTTTACAACCCTTGGAAGTCCAGGAGTGGGCCTGGGGAGAGGGGGGAGCGAGCATCAGTTGTTGGGGGTGGGGGCTGTGTGTGGAGGATAATATGTAATGGTTGAAATGGATTCAATATGACCGAATCTAAATAAACACACAGCTTTATCAGTTAGAGATGAAAGCATCTGCCCAGCTCCGAGCCTCTTTCCCTGAAACGCGTAGATACTAAAAGGGAATCTTATCAAGGGTTTTAGAATTCAGAAGGAGATATGAAGCTGCAGACCGAACACACACACACACACACACACACACACACACACACACACACACAAGATAGGATCTGGAGACAAATCGAGCCAACTGAATTCCCTTTGTCTTCCATCCCCTTTTCCTTCTTTCACAAAAGCTGATAAATATCTGTGTGCAAAAACAGTAGAGAATTCAAGATACATTGTATTTCTATAAGAAAAGAAAAACTCGCCCCAGTATATGTGATGAGGCCCTTTTCCTTCTTCACTTAGGCATAGTGAGCGAGCCCTAGCTAAGCCTCAGAGCCGCTTCTAGGCATTAAGATCAAAAGCCTCCTGTGTTGGCCCAGCTTGCTTATCACTGCTCCAAGGTCCTCTCAAACCCAGGGAGCCAGGCACAGATGTCCACCACGAAATCAGAAGCCTTTCTGAGCAGGGCAGAGGGGTGTATCAGTTCTGTCTTCCCAAGGGATTTCTAGGCACACCCCAGAAACGAGGCAGAAGTGTTTGTGCTTTCCCCAAAAGGGAGCAGGATGCCTAGAGAAAGTCCCCGCTAACCTAAGCAGCTTAACATTTCTCAGTCTTTCCTTTTTAATGTTATAATTTTCACTTGTGTTCACTTAAGAAAAATTACGAAGTACAAAAAAAAGAAATCCATATGAACATTTTTTAAAGTATACCTTTATGTACCAAATAAAATAGAAGATGACATTAACTTCTTTTTTATAATTTACACTAGAGGCCCAGTGCACGAAATTTGTGCATGGGAGGATGGGGTGGTGGTGTCTCTCAGCCCAGCCTGCACCCTCTCGAAATCTGGAACAGCTGGCTCCTAACTGCTCGCCTGCCTGATCATCCTTAACCACTTTGCATGCCTGCCTGATCACCCCTAATGGCTCACCTGCCTGCCTCATCTCCCCTAACCACTTGCCTGCCTGCCTCATCACCCCTAACTGCTCGCCTGCTTGCCTTATCACCCCTAACCACTCTGCCTGCCTGCCTCATTGTCCCTAACTGCTCACCTGCCTGTCTGATCACCCCTAACCACCTCTGCCTGCCTGATTGCCCCTAACTGCTCACCTGCCTGCCTGATCGCCCCTAACACCTCTGCCTACCTTCCTGATCACCCCTAACCACTCACCTGCCTGCCTGATTGCCCCTAACTGCTCACCTGCCTGCCTGATCGCCCCTAACACCTCTGCCTGCCTTCCTGATCACCCCTAACCACTCACCTGCCTGCCTCATCACCCATAACTGCTCGCCTGCTTGCCTGATCACCCCTAACCACTCTGCCTGCCTGCCTCATTGTCCCTAACTGCTCACCTGCCTGCCTGATCACCCCTAACCACCTCTGCCTGCCTTCCTGATCACCCCTAACCACTCACCTGCCTGCCTCATTGCCCCTAACTGCTTACCTGCCTGCCTGATCGCCCCTAACTACCTCTGCCTTGCCCCCCCTGCTGTTGCAGGACATCCAGAATGACATCCAGAAGGTCATTCAACTGTCTGGTCTAATTAGCATATTATGCTGTTATTATTATAGATTCCCCCACCCCCTTAATACCTACAGTGAATGGGTCATAATATATTTAGTGAATCCTTCTGTATTGGACAACTTAATTGTTTCCAGGATTTTATTTTTATAAACAACCTGCAGCTAAATCTTTAATTACATGCACAAAGTCCTAACTTATTTCCTTATTATATGTTCCTAGAGGTGTTGAGTCACAGCTGTACAGGTGTTGTGGCTTCTTAGAATGGCTGTTGCCATATTGAAACCTTCCCAATACCTATCCCCAACCCTCCCAATCCTAATTCCAAGTCTTATCAATCTTCACTCCCATGTGTTATATCCATGGCTAACTCTGGGTAGGGCCAACATTTTCTTCTGCTAATATGATAGTGTAAAAGTTGTGTGTCCTTGCTGTTTTAATTTGCATTTCTTTAATTACTAGTAAGATGAATTACATTCATATAATTTCTTTCTTTTATTAACTTGCTATTTATGCCCTTAGCCTATTTTCCTGTTATGGTATTTACTTTTTTCTTCACAAAACCCTTACTATGCAGAAGATACTTTATCAGCTTTTTTAGTACAAGTTATATAGTTCCTCAAAATTTGTTATTTGCCCTTTAACTTTTTAATAGTTTTTGGCATATACTTAAATTTTTTCAGATTAAAAAAAAAGTGGGGGGAGGGTCTGGCTTGGAATCATGCTTACAAAGTTCTCCATTTATCTCTGCTCTCTGAGGGGAGGTGGTGATTTTTAGACAATGCTTCATCAAACCTCCATGGATATTCTTCATGCATTTTTGAACAAAGAGAAGAGAGGCAGTGAACAGAAGTGGTGAGACTTAAATTATAGTGGAATAAAACCCTGTGTGTTTTGCTTACTAGGGTTGGCTTGTTCTTGCTCATTTTCACAGAGCAGGAAAAGTCCAGTGAAGCCCGCAGACACACAACGGTGCCGAAAGGCATGCTGCTTGTTCATCTGAATGCTCAGATTCATTTGGAACCCCGTTTCCCATGGGGTGGGGATGGGGTGGGGCGGTAGAGTCCTCTACTTAGGAACACCATTTTACCACAGAAACATTGGATTCTCTGAATTCCATGGTGGGGACACATGCTTTGCACATGAGAAATTCATTTACCTAAAGGGGATTATTTCCTGCAACAGGGTAATAGCCAACAGGAAATCCTCACCAATATTATCTAGATGTCCACTCTGTTATTTGACATAAGTTTCAGTGTCTAAAGTATACCTCAGTTTTGTGCCTGCCTTGCCCTTTCTTGGGTTGAAACTTTGATTTTCCTTCGAGGAGTCTTACTGCCCTCACTCTCCAAATATATAATTTGACAATGAAAGTGCTAGCCTGTCTTCTGACCCTACAGTATATAGATATAGGAATCAGACCTGGCCAATCAGAGCCTTCCATTCTCTTCTGCTGTAGTGATTGGTTCAAGGACAAGCACATGGCCCAAGCTAGGTTTTCACTGATAGTATTAGGAAAGAGATATGTTCTTTTCAATAGGAATACTGAGCAGACAGGTTGTTAGACTGGACTTTGGATGCCACCTTGCCTTGTCTGAATGAAACCCGCTCAGAGGAAAGCAGACCCCAAAAATCAGAAAGTGGCTGAGTCCTGACTACTACAGTAAGCCCCTGACCTGTGCCTGAAATTGGGATCCCCCAAACTTCTTTCCTGAGCCAATAACCCCCATTTTCTGCTTAAGTCATCTGAGATAAGATTTTTGTCACTTGAGCACTATTTCTAAAAATGGAAGTTTCTTATTAGCTCTAGGCAACTTGGCAATGAAGCTGGGTGGTGGGCTGTAGCACTACCTCCACTAACTCCTTTCAGTTCCTCAGGCTAGTAGCTTAATCTGTGTGGGCTCACTTTTCTCATCTGTAAAAGAGGTTGTTGGAAGAGGGAAATTCTAAATGTCTCTCCTAGGGCCGTAAGTCTTGGCTCTGTGATAACACTGTGTCAACACTTCAAGTTAATCTGAGATGCTGTCTCCAACTGTCACCTCCACGCCCAGTGACAAATGACAGTAATTCATTTTAAAAGTTCAAAACCAAACCAGAAGGACCACATCTGCTTTAAGGGACTGGCAGATAGAGCAAGACTATCTCTAAAACATTGCTAGGATATAGATTCCTCCGGAAGTGTGTTAATGAGGTAGGTAATATATTAATACTGTAACTATTGTAACTATTGTATAGATTAGTAATAAATATTTTGCTTTAAAAAGGTCTGCTGCTCCAGTTTTGCTGGGCTAAAGTAAACGAAGATCCTACTTATGTCAACAGATGACACAAGTGTTCAGAAGTGAGGCTGTCTGCTCCGAGTCGAGGGAGAGAGAAGGCAGGAAGAGAAGCTGGTCACACTCCCAGGTCTCCTTAGTCAGAGTCCATTATTTACATTGACGAATTAGCAATGCTTAGAACTTCAGACACAGTCACGGGATGATCTTTCAGAAATACAGACTGAATGATACAATTCCTCTGCTTGCTGTCTTTCACTGATTTCCTCACTGTCTTCAGGACTGAGTCACATCAAGCACTTTGCGATGTGAGCCTTGCTTTTAATTCCATATTTCACATCATCTCCTGCCATTCCTTGTTATGTACCTAACCTACACTAAGTAGCTCGGTTAATGCATATAAAACTCTGAGTATACTTCCTGGCATTTAATACATGCCTATAAGTATTGGCTATCGTTATTGCATATTAGTCATACTCACAGTTTCCCAAACACATTACTGGTCTTGAGCCTATTTGCCTAGAATCCAATCTCCCACTTCCCCTGTGGGTTTTATCCACCATACTGACCCTTGAAGGCGGTGCTGTTTCAGATGTCCAACTGGTTGGGTTAGGCCAGTGGGAGGCTCTGGTAAGACAATGGAGGATAGCAAGGAGGGAGGAGACAGGGCATTTCTCTCCTTGCTCACTACGTGTCTCCTACAGCCTCACACATGCCAAACATGCCCACTGTGGTTTCAGCGTATGGTCTCCCTTGTTTTCCCCTGTAGCAGACATGAGGGTGGCTTTCTGCTTGATCCCAGTTTCTGCATTGCTTCACCATGTTAAGTTTAACATCTCTAGCATATAGCCAATGCCCTGCTTTAAACTCCCTCTGTTGTGAAGACTGGAAGAGGTGTCTGTTTTCCTGCACAGACCCCCACTGATGCGCATGGCCAGCTCTGGCACCACTGGCCTTTGCTTGTGCTCCATCTCAGCATCCCCATCCTCAAGGCCAGTTCTTAGTCATCCTTTAAAATGTTTTTCTACCATCACCTCCTCTTTTCAGCTGTCTCACTTTTTCCACATACTTCTTCCTCAGGAGTGAAACTGGGTTTTATGCTTCTACACATCTTGCTCATAATAAGTGGTTTATCTTTGAAACCACTACAGATTTAATTTTCTTAAGAGAAAGAACACTGTCATATTAAACATAATATTGTAAACCTATCATATAAAAGAAGTCTTTATTGAATGAATACACTAAATGCATAATTGAACACTTTTTAAAATCCAGATAAAAATAATTATAAACTGTCCTTGTGGCAGACACTATAAGTTATCCACTCAATAATCTATCTCCTTTTATCTTGCTAACAGGACCCTAGTTCCCTTAGGGAACAGCAATGTGCTCAGCCCCAGGAAGTACTTGCTTTCCCAGCCTCCCTTGCAGCTGAAGGTGGCCATGTGACCGGTCTATCTAATGAAACAAGTGGAAAACTGCTGAGGAGGTTTCTGGGAAAGCTTGTTTTCTTGGTGAAAGAAAAAAGCCACGGCCCATACCACTCTTTCTTCTCACCCTGCTTTTTCTATGCCTTGAATGTTCATGTGATCTCTGGAGCTACTACAGCTAACATGAAACTACAGACAATAAGCATGAGTGGGGAAAACCCAACACATTTAAGACAGCAAAGCAAAGGAGAAAAAGAACAAGAATCTCTTATGGCATTGCTGGATTTCTTGACATGGGCGAAAAATAAATTCTTCCTTTTAAGTTATTGTTCTTTCAATTTTGTATGACTTGCCATCAAATACATTTCTCATGGGTACAATCTGCCATTCACGGCTCTCTTTTATCATCCCAGATAAAGGATGGCACAGTCACAATTGTATTATCCAGTGTCTGTGGCTAATTTGAGTCCAAAGAAAAACAGTTGGATTATAGGTGTGCTGATTAACCTTATGTTGAACATACTTGGCTAGACCATGGTACCCAGCTATTTGGTCAAATACCAGTGTAGATATTGTGTTGAAGATATTTTTCAGAGATGAAAATTTAAGTCAGTAGACTTTGATTAAAGCAGATTACTCCTCATAATGTGGATGGGCCTCATCCAATCAGTTGAGACCTTAAGAAAGAATGAGGTTCCCAAAGGCAGAGAGAATTTTGCCTGCAGACTGCCTTGGACTTGAGCTGCAACAAGAGCACTTCCCTGGGTTTCTAGCCTGCAGCCTGCCTTATAGATGTCAGACTTGCCCACTACAATTGTGTCTGCTGATCCCTTAAAATCTCTCTCTCTCTCTCTCTCTCTCTCTCTCTCTCTCTCTCTCTCTCTCTCTCTCTCTCTCTCTCTCTCTCTCCATGACTAATACATTGGGTATAAAGAAACTCAGAGAAAGAATGAATTTTTAGTGGAAAACAAAGTCCCTTGAGATTTATTATATCTTAGTGGAAATCATTAGGAATTGTCATTTCAAATTTTGTTGAGCATGTTTATAATATTTTTTTCATTTTGCAATTTTGGATAAAGAAAAAATCTATCACCATTTTCTCTTTTGATCAAAGAGTAGCCTACATTCCTTCCAGGCTCAATTTAATTAATCTTCAGCATCCTTTCTTTCTGCTCTGTGAAGTTGTATCCGTTAGAATCTGGCCCAGTGGCCAGTATCTTCACAAGCCAGTTTTCTACCAAATGCAGATGTGAGTTTCCTGGCCCTGAGGTTCTCATTCATGATCTCATTCTATCACCCAGGGGTTTCTTTGTTGTTGTCAGGGTTAAAACCATAGCCCTGTCTTCTGCTGCTTGGAATGAAAGGTTATGGGATGAGGAGAACCTATCAACAGGAGTAAATTATTTATGAAATTGGATTTTAGCATTTTATCTTCTGAGCATCTTGCTGGGTTGAATTGCTGAAAAATGACAGTATTTTTAAGTAGTAGGATGAAAGCCATATTGAAGCACAGATGTTAGCCTGGCTCTCACCTGTGCTTCACTAATGGCTGAAGACTCTGAAGCAGCCTGGCCTTGGGCAGAATCCGGCATGCAGGGATCCGACTCAGTCTTCAAGGTCGGCTTTATGCCCTTCGTCCAGTTAATCTTTTCAATGGGTCCTTTCCCTCTGTGGCCACCATTGCTATCTCCTCAGGGGGCGGGGGGCGGGGGGGAGGGGAAAGGACACAGAAAATTCCATTCTCTTTGCTATTTCCCAAAGCTTCTTTATGCAGATGGGCAATATAATCAGGAAAACTATGAGTCTCTTTAAACCAGGGGTCCTCAAACTTTCTAAACAGGGGGCCAGTTCACTGTCCCTCAGACTGTTGAAGGGCCAGACTATAGTTTAAAAAAAAAAACTATGAACAAATTCCTATGCACACTGCACATATCTTATTTTGAAGTAAAAAAACAAAATGGGAACAAATACAATATTTGTATTTGCATGTGGCCCGCGGGCCGTAGTTTGAGGACCCCTGCTTTAAACCTTCATCTAGCATCAGTCAGCAAACTATGCCCTTGGATCAAATCCTGCCAACATAACCTACTCAAGTTAAAAATATAAAAAAGAACATGTGACAGAGACCACATATAGCCTACCAAGCCTGATATATTTACTCTGCAGCCCTCTATAGATAGTTTGCTGATCCCTCTGGATTCTAGGGAAATAAAGCTCTTAGCAGTGGAATTGTAGGCATGAGGGAGGGGATGGAGGAATTTTGTGGTATAAGGCTTGGGCCAGCTCTGTTTAAAAACAACAATGAAAATACAAAGAGAAGTTCTTGAAAGTTTGGGATTAACCAATGTGTCCACAGGAAATGGATGTATTATTGATAGACTTCTGTGAATGGGAAAAACCTAGTGCCCTTATTATCATCAATTCTGATGAAAATTAAACACTAGTTAATAATCCATACACACTTTGCATGAGGTACTGCCCAAAACATTTTCACATGTTTATCCTGTTTAATCCCCACAACAACTCTAAGAGGTAAGTGTAATTATTGGCCTTATTTTGTGGATAAGTAAAACAGATCTTGCAGATTAAACTGGTCCAGGGTACGCAGCTGGTTAGAGGAAGAACTTGGACTTAAATTCCTGACTGGCACCAACATGCAACCACCACCCCATGTATTGTATTTTTCCAGTTCTGACAAAGGCAGTGCGACAGGCTTTCTTTCCACTGTCCATTGGGAGGTTCCTGATTTGTGAGCATGCTTACCCATGCTTCTCTGCCCCTCTGTTTCCCATCTTCAGTCCCCAGTCTTCTCCAGCCTACTTCCGCTCCTAACAGTGGTCCCAATGTGGGGGCGGAGGGAGGCGCAGGCAGCACAGTCATTCCGCTGTACTATGCAACCATGTAATATATCCCACTCCTTCAGGAAGCTTGACAAACTGGAATATGTGTTTAGATTTCTAAACTCCGAGACATTTCAGAGCAAAGGGGATCTGGCTGTGTGCTCCAGATGGTCACAAATGGTTTTAGTCTTCTGTGGATGGTAGTGTTACAGCTGCCACTGGACTACAGCTGTTTACAGAGTTTGTGAAGGGGAATATGCGGAGAATGTCAATGTTTTAGGCCTGCTTCTTCCTCCTGGAGGGAAGGAGAGCAGCCTTATCTGCAAGTCTCTACTGTGAGAACATGCCCATTTTGTGCAAGAAGAATTTATTGAAGAGTTGCAAAGGGTTCATGCACAACACAAGCCTGGAATGCAGTATGCCAGTAGCTATGTTTTATTTTCCTGTGGCTGCCCTAAGAAATTACCACAAGTTTGATGGCTTAAAACAGCAGAAATACCTTCTCTCACAGTTTTGGAGAGAAACAAAGAAGCCCAAAATTAAAGCATCAGGACCACACTGCCCAAGGAGGTCCCAGGGAACAATCTGTTCTTGCCTCTCGCAGCTTCTGGTGGCTACCAGGTTCCCTTGACTCATGGCTGCATCACTCCAATCCCTGCCTTTGTGGTCACATTACCTCCTTCTCTTCTGTCTGCCTTCTCCTCTGTGTGTCTCTCATAAGGACACTTGTTACTGGGCTTAGGACCCACACAGGTAATCTAGGATGATCTTCTCCTCTTAAAATCCTTAACTTAATTACATCTGCAAAGACCTCTTTTTCTAAATAAGTCAGATTCAGAGGTATTTGAGGTTAGGACATGAACTTATCTTTTTTGGGTGAACCATTCAGCCCACTGCAGGTATAAGAGAGAGAGAGAGAGAGAGAGAGAGAGAGAGAGAGAGAGAGAGAGAGAGAGAGAGAGAGAAAGAGACCAGGACATGGAAGGAACCAGTCACCTCCCCAGGGATTCTGGCATCAATCCAGCCAGCCCCAGCCCTTGATTACATTTTTGGTGAAGAAGAAATGCATTATTTCTAATTTGTGATTAGTGGTGAGTATCATAGATATAGTGACTAAACAGTGTAGTTGTTCATGTTTATCATGTAACTAGAGGCACAGTGCATGAAATTTGTGCACTGGGCTGGGAGAGGCATCCCTAAGCCCAGCCTGCGCCCTCTGGCAGTTTGGGAGCCCTCGTGGGATGTCTGACTGAGCAGCACACCCCTGTGGGAGCACACCGACCACCAGGGTGCAGCTCCTGTGTTGAGCATCTGCCCCCTGGTGGTCAGTGTGCATCATAGGGACCAGTTGTTCGGCTGTTCAGTCGTTTTGCATATTAGCCTTTTATTATATAGGATGAAAAGTTAAGACAGGCAGCCTAAGACTACCTATTCTGCTCCATCAACATCTCAGACCCCACCATCCCCTGTCCTTCCACTCCTTGTCTCTCCATCTGGCCCTCATTCAAGGCTTCCATGATCTTCATTTAAGATCATCACATGGTTCAATGGTTCAACCTGACTTCTGAAGCTTCATCCATCACACCTATATTTCATTCAGGAAAAAGGAGGAAGAGTAGGAAGTGAAAAGTGTTGTGTGCTGTCTGAGTTGACTCACTTAAAGAGTTTCGTAGAGGGTGCACCCAGTGCTTACATCTCATTGGCCAGAACAAGATAACCCCTAGCTACAAGGGAAACTGGGAAAAATAGGTGTGTGTGTGTGTGTGTGTGTGTGTGTGTGTGTGTGTGTGTGTGTGTGTTTAAGCTGGGCACACTGCTATATTGAATAAAATGAAGGGTCACTTAGTAAGAACGAGTGAAAGAATGGGTATTGGGTGGGCAACTAGGGCTTCCTATTATATAGGCCTTATAAGTCATGCAAGTTTTAGCACTCAGGTGCAGAGGCAGAGATCGCTGTCACCTTCTCCAACTTGTAATAATAATAAACGTAGCAACATTTGTTGAGTGCTCACCATGTACCAGGCCCTGGCTTGGTTCATTCCAGGTTCATTACTCCTTAAAACAGTCCTCTGAGGTTGGCATTATTAAAGTACAAACTCCCATTTACACATGGAAAAACTGAGGCTCAGGGAGGTCAAGTAATTTTCCAAGGGTCACATGACTAGAGAGTGGGACAGCCAGGATTTGAATCAATATGCTTGCCTGGACCCCACATGGCCAGGCTGCTGTGGGATCTGGGAGAGGCTTGAGGGGAGGAGTTAGGTGACTTTGTACACAGTGACTGTGAGCATGGCCTCAGGGCTGCTTCATCTCTCTTTTTGCTACATTAACTAGATGTGCAGTACCGACTTGGTAGCTCTGTGCTATATTTTACCACTCTTTAAAAAATATTGTCTTAATCTTCCCACCTTCTACTCAGCTGACAGCCACACACACACACACACACACCCTTCTTGACTCAAGATGGGGTTATGCCACAAATAAACCCATCATAAGTTGAAAATATCATAAATTGAAAATGCATTTAACACTACACTGTAGAGTTTCAGTTGTTTATTTTCATAATCATGTGGCTGACTGGGGGCTGTGGCTCACTGTGGTTGCCCAGCATCCCAAGAACACATCATACCGCATATCGCTAGCCAGGGAAAAGACCTAAGTTCAAAGTGCAGTTTCTACTGAATGTGTATCACTTTTGCAATATCATGAAGTAAAAAATATTGTAAGTCAAACCACAGTAAGTCAGGGAAGGTGTGTGCGTGTGCATGTGTGTGAGTGTGAGTGTGTGTATTCACACTGATTGACACATGTGATGGTAAGTGGACTCCCTGGGACACACTACTCTCAGCTTCTCTGCTCCTGAACATTCTGTCCACCTCCCCACCTTCATGGCTCTGCACCTTCTAGTTCTTTTTTTTTTTTAGTTCTCTCCCTTCTCTCTGGGGATCCTAAATTAAGCTTCGTCCTCTGAGACCCAGGTCAAGGGTCCTTGCACATGATGCCTTCCTTCTGAGACTGCCCTTGCTGACAGTTCTCTCCCTCCCGTCTCCTCCCTCCCCTGACCCTGTCTGTCTCCCTACCTCATCGGTTCTCAGTGCCTCTTTTCTGTACCACCCACTTGGCCTTGAGTCGTCTCATGTCTCCATCTTTTGGGCCCTCATCAGGCTGTACACATTTTGAGCTGTACATGTTTGAGGCTGTACATGTTTTGAAGACTAAGGGTGCCTCTCATGCATCTCATATCCCGTAAGTCCCCAGCACCTCATCCCCTCGTGCCCACCTCTCTCCCATAATGCGGTCACAGTGCCTTAGTGCACTGGTTCAGCTGAGGAGCCCTCACACATCTGCACACGCTGTATGCGCATATTCTTGCTATACTCCTGTTTGTGTAGCCAAGATACAGAGCATAAGTGGTCACGCCAGGCAGGAGCAGGTGTAACCTATCTCGGTGGGGTTTCTCCTGGCTCCTGGGTTCCCTCACAGGCACAGCTGCTGGCAGCACTCTGCAGATGGGGCTCAGCCGGAGCTCGGAAAACAGCCCACGCCTTGCTCGGCCACTGTCCTTTCAGTCTTGGGCTCCCGGCCCCAGGAAGAGCTTATACTAACAGTCCATGCTCTTGCATTTGCTGGACTGTTTACAAGCATCAGGCTCTCCCGGGCCTGACCTGGACTCAGCGGAGTGAGGCCACATCCTGGTCGGGGAGAGAAGGCAGTGAGCATTCTTGTGCCAGAGGCTGAGTGCCCTGCTCGCCATCCCCTCTCACCTCTCCGCCCTAGTTTTCAGTCCCTCCCTTTCTCCTTGGTTCTTCTGCTCAGTCGATGCCTATGAATTCTTCTAACTTAAAAGAAAATAAAGCCCGAGCCGGTTTGGCTCAGTGGATAGAGCGTCGGCCTGCGGACTCAAGGGTCCCAGGTTCAATTCCGGTCAAGGGCATGTAGATTGATTGCGGGCACATCACCAGTGGGGAGTGTGCAGGAGGCAGCTGATCAATGTTTCTAACTCTCTATCCCTCTCCCTTCCTCTCAGTCAAAAATCAATAAAGTATTTTTTTTTAAAAGAAAATAAAGAAAAAAATTAAAATTTTCTTCTTCCAACCAGAGTCTACCTACTCACCACTCTTCTCATCGCCCTTTGTTCATCAATTTTTTTTCCTTGGAGGTAAGGCAGACCCCTTGCCTCCATTACCTACCTCAGTGCCCACTCAAGGCCAACCCCTTGTGGGCTAGGCCTGACTTTCCTCCTGTCTCCCAGACCCCGGTCCAGCCTCTTCCCCTCACACTCACTGGAGCTAGTGAGCAAACGACACCGAGGATGTTGTGCGCCCCCATCTCTCTGTCTGCAGACGCCATACTGCCCTCCTGAACAAAGGAAGGAGGTGACTTCTAATATTACTTCTACTACCTCCTCCACGCCCTCAGCTGTAGGTCACCTTCACTCCTCCAAGCCCTGCTGTTTGTCATTCCAGCCTTTTTCATCGTGCTCACCACTGTCTGCGTCACATACCTGTTAGCTTGGGAGTCAGGCCCATAGTGTGCCTGGGCCTGGAGTCTGGGTGTGATCTATGTCTGAGTCATCTCTGATTGGCCCCTACACCCAGTGCCGTGGCTGGCCCTGATAAGGCTTATCATTAAATGAATGATATTATTCATTTATTATTTACTATTAGTAACTTCTTAAAGGGTTTTTTATTAAATCACTTCCTCACTCTACCTCTATTATGAAACTTCTACTTCTGAAACATGTCTGAAATGTCTAAAGCTTTTCAACCTTAAAGAACAAGATGAGGAAGTCTGTGTGTGTGTGTGAAATTATCAGGTTAGGGTGGCCTTGAGTTACAAGCACATCAGTCCCTGAGTGTGTGGGGCTGTCTGGGGCCACTCAGCCATGTGAGGGCAGGCTCTTCTCAAGCATTCAGGTGCTTTTGGAGACTCTTTGGCCCCGAGTCGACCTTCCTGAAGATAGAAATACTTAGAAGAGAGCACGAGAGGGAAGAACTCAGCAGGCGCTTAACAGAGCCTAGCGGCTGACTACAGCTGACCCAGCCCTGAAGAATTTCACTGTGAGGCCTCAAGGTTATTTCTTATTCCAATATTTTCACTACTTGATGACAGCTGGTTTTCTATTTGATTTCTGTCTATGTGCATCAGGGTGTGATCAAAAGGAACTGACTTTATCCTCCAATTTCCCTCAGTCTTGAAATACAACCAATCTAACCAAACACATGATTTACCAAAAGTTAGGTGGGTATGACGTCACTTCTGGAGACCAAACACTTAAGTTCTGTGAGCACAGAATGAACCTGTGGGGCTGCCCACCAGCCAGGGAAATGATACTCTTCAGGGAAACACGGCCTCCTTTGTGACTCTCATGCCCGGGCAGCCATGTTCCCTCCGTGGGGTGTCCTTAAGAGCTGGGCTGTGAAATGACCTGCTTCCTTCCAATGAACACTACCCAAAGGGCAGCGTTCTCAGCTGTCCAGAACCAACATTGCAGGAGAAATGCTGGTTCAATGACTCCTTAGTTTCACATTTGAGTCCAGAAATATTATTCATTTAGTGATCTGAATATCAGCCTTGGTTTTTATCCTCAAGGGGGGAAAAAAGGTGGCAAAAATCTGCTTGAGAGGTAGTCTCCACCATGAGGCTTGCAATCATGAGTCTGACATTTCAGAGAGGAAAACTAAAAGATGATTGTGTGTGTTTTTAAATCTAGACCTTCCTTTCCAGCTTTCAAGGATGTATTCTGTGTATTACTTAGGGCAGAGGCTAAGCCAATGTAATGAAGAGACCCCAGAATATTCATTCCTCTTTGAAGTGCTTGACTCAAGGTGAGTCACCCATGCTGTCCGATGAGCTCCCATTCAGGTCTTGAGAGAACCCAAGTTCCTTGCTAGGCCTTTTTTAAGAGCCGTTTTAGGCTCAGAGCAAAGTTTAGCAGAAAACACAGAGTTCACATACACCCCCTTCTCCCCACGTATGCCCCCATTATCAATACCCCCCCCCACCAGAGTGGTGCATTTGTTAAAACGAATGAACCTACATTGACACATCACGGTCACTCAAAGTTCAGAGCACACATTAGGGTTCATTTGTAGTGTTGTACATTCTGTGGATTTGGACAAACGTATGACATGTATCCACCTACAGTCACAGCCAGAGTAGTTTTGCTGCCCAAAATTCTCTGCACTGCACCTATTTGCCCCTCTCTTCCAACCCTTGGCAACCACTGGTCTTTCTACTGTCTCCATAGTTTTACCTTTTCCTGAATGTCACATATTTCTAATCATGTATATATAACTTTTCACATTAGTTTCTTTCATTTAATACTTTGTGTATTTTCTCTTGGACACTGGAAGGTTGCATTCTCCAGTCTCAGTGGGGTCCTATGTCTAGTCCGGCCAATGGTATCTGGGTGGCTAGAATGCCCTGTGGGATTCCCCATGTTCTCCCCCATCATATGATGGCTGGGCGGGGAAGACTGCAAGGCCCCACGGACTGTGGCGACATAATATGAAAAGATCCTGGGTCACAGGATGCCCAATACTCAATTCAAAGTGAGAAGGAAATGTGTTACTGTATAAAAGTCTCTGAAATGGGCTTGTTGGCTCTAGCATTACCCTATCCTGACTAATACATTTATTCCTGAACAGCAGCTGAGTATACATTTCTATGAGTGGCCCTTGACTCTCCTAGAAGGAGCTAATCACTTCTTCCCTGTTATTTTCATAGCACTTCGTGTTGTTGCTTTTTAACAAAAACTTTAAAATAACTTTTAATGACAGAATAAATAGAATAACGTCACAGAATATCAACTGCTTTTTAAACCACTCATAAGCCTATCACTTTAACTATAACTTTTATAATTTTTGCAAAATTCCCTTCTCTCTTTAATATGCATATGTTTTCAAAGCATACAGTATTTCTAAAATGTTCTCTTTATCCCTGTCTCATTCCAAAAAATTATTTTAAGTCGGGGATACATATAATTTTGTATCTCACTTTTTCTCTTCACATAATAATAGCATAAGCGTTTTTCCACATTGCTTCTTCGTAATGAGTATATAAATATTGCATTTCATTTTGGTTCATTTTCCTAGGATAGATTCCCAGAAGTGAGTTTACTGGTGTGAGTATTTTTATGGGCTTTATATTATTTCCAAATCGCTTTCTAAAAAAGAGTTGTGCTGGTTTACAGTGCCAAGAGCAAAGTGTAAGAATGCTCAAATTACTGAACTTTCTCTTGGTTATTTATACTATCTTTTAATTCAATCTTTAAAAATTAAGCTTATTTAGATTTTAATTTACTTTCATTTGATTACTAATTAAGTTAGATTTTCCTCCATGTAATTATTTAATCAAATTTTCAATTTTGTTAATTATCTGTTTGGCTCCTTATATAGTTGTCTGTTTTTAACTCTTGATCTGTTTCTTGCCTATGTTTACAAAGTACTTAATAAAGGTATCAATCCTTTGTCAAATCATCCATACTGTTCAAATTTATTCATTCAACAAATAGTTATTGAGCACCACTTTGTGTCAATCACGGTCTAGGTACTGTGGACACATCAGTGAACAAAGAAGATAAAAATAGTTTTGTTCTCATGCTTTCTCTCTCTCCTTAGACAGTAATTATAGTCCATTTGGATTACTTCTTCCAAGTGTACTGTGAGCAACCAGAGGTCAGGAATGAGATTGTAGCTCATTTTGATTCTCCATTGCCTTCCATCACATGTGTGACACATAGAAGATGCTTAATGCTGGTTTACACATATAGAGAGAAAGGCCTATAGTCTAAAATCTTCAAAATGATATTTCCAACTCCCTAACATCTTTGCACCATTATAATAAAAACTGGCATCTCTACTGCCAACAACCCAAGAAGGGTGCTAAATCCATGATTATCAATGATTGCTGCCCCTCAGACTCACCTGGAAAGTTAAAGAAACAAAAAGAAGCCCACCTCATTTCCAGCACCTACTCTCAGACCAACAAAGTCAAAGCCTCCAGTATTTTTTAAAGCTCCCCAGTGATTTTAATGTGCAGCCTGGATTGAAAACCACAAGCAAGGCTGAAATGTTTGAAGGAGGGTTAGGTGAAAGGGCCTGAAAACTGTTTCTTCTAGTTAACAGGAAACACTCAACTGCTTGAGTTCTTTGCTTCTGTTTCCATTTTTTCCTACAAACAGCATCCATTCATCTAGGTCCATTCCTTATGGATAGAAAAGGTCCAGAGTCAATATTTGATGGAAAGAAATATTCACTTTAGACACTCATTGTAACCCTGAAAGGTACACTCAGATGGAAACTCTGTGAGAGCAAAGACTTTGTTCTGTCTTTATTGTGTCTCCAGAGCCTAGTGTCATGACTGGGGATGCTTGTTATAGCACCTAGCTCATCCTGACTAGTCCACTCTTCGGATATTCCTTGAAGCCTTTCCTAATTCTCCCAGGAAGAAATGAAACCCATCAAGAAAGTCCTGTTAGCATCCATCATTCCCAGAGGCAGAAGAAAATGCTGTGACCCAAACATCGTCACTGGTGAGGACTTCCCTTATTAGAGTTACTTCTGACAGATGGCATTGGTGAGTGGAGGTGCATCATCAGGCAAGCTCAGCAGCCCCGCCATGCCTAAGAGGCTGATTTCACACCAGCTACTACCAGAGAGGAAATGAGGGCTTTCTGTATGGCCCCACTTAATGCCAAATGGTTTAGAATGGGGTCTATTTTAAATGGAGCATCTGGTATAAATTCACATACTAAAAAGGGACAACTACCAAAATCATCTCCTGTCCTCCTCAGAACATCAAAGTCGTCATCATAGTCTTTCCTTCGACCTTTAGATAATGTAAATTCCAAAAAAGTTCTTTTGTGCTCCTTCCTCAGGAATGTTCAGACCAGGGAGCCTCATTATAAGTCTGGACAAAAAGCAATTTTTACATGATGGCTTGAAATACTATTTTTATAAGCCAACCACTGTCTTTTTGTAAATTGTGACCACTTGCTTAGTAAACACTTGCTAAAAATTACCTGATAACAGGACTATCATATGCAAGTGCAATACTTTGGAATTCTCTGGCATTTGTTTTTCTCTGCCATGTAGTCAACAGGAAATACTTCTTAAAATTTTTGAAAAACTCAACCACTAAAAAAAAAAAAAGCAGTATTGGGATGCATTGGGCAATCAGGAGTGCATTTTGTTGTCTGACCTCCATAAAGCAATGTTTGCCACTGCTGGTGCCTTTCCCCTGGGGGACTCACCTCTTCAGGAGAGCCAGACAGAAGTTCAGATGGCATCTCATTCCGTCTCATTCTGTTGTATAAACACCAGCATCCTTCCCAGTTTGCACAACAGCCTTATTCAAAACACTTAGGTTACCACCTTAATTTCTCCAGAGAAAACAGTGTCCTGAAGAGTCACCATCCTTTCTACTTTTGTTTCAAGCACTTTCTATAATCCCTATAATGTGGAAGGTCAAACAAGGAGTGCACCCTTTAGTTCCTGGCCACACATAATAATAAAATTTAATCCCCAAGAGTTCATGTTCTGATTTCACAAGCTTCAGAGGCAAACGAAATTCTGCTCTTACTCCCGCCAAAAATTACCTTGCAGAACTTTGGGCCATTCGGAAATCTAAGAATCCCTCCATTATAGCCCAGAATCAGTTGACGTCTTCCAATACCTCTCAAGTAAATGTCAAGCTTTTGCAACCGAACCAAGAGACATTTAAAAGGGGCATTTTGGTGGAACATGGTAGGAAGCAGTAAATAGCTGTAGGAAAGAGGCAGGGTTATCTAGGATTTATAGGTCTTGCAAATATTTATGCAAGGTGTTAAAAAGTAGCATCTCTCCTTCTTAAGATTATTGGCCAAAGTGGGCTTATGCCTTTACTTGTAAGTAAATATTACTACAACATTCTAAACAAATTTATTAGGCCTGTCACCAGCAGCCAAATATTTATGTAAGCTCTGTGGGTTGAAAAGGTAGTTTAAGGAGACTGTTTTAACCACAGCTTTGTAAATGTTTAAGGTAACATCCTGTCTCTTTGAAACCATCCCACCTAGCCATATCGTCATATCTAGAATTAAAAGACAACATGTTCAAAGTGATGCATTATTTCCTGCTGTCCAGTGCTAGGCTTCTGTCTTTTTATCATAGCCAAACAGAAGAAAGAAATGATTTCAGAGAGACCCTTCTATGCAAGACCTGGGAAGAAGTCACGGAAAATGTTACTAGTGGGAGTTGGGAGATAGAAAATGTAACTGTGTGGGAGCTGTAAGTAGGAGGAAATAATTTTAAATCATGGGATTAGGCCATGCTGAGAATACCCAGATGTAGTAATAGCTGTATTCATTTTAAATCAATTGATTTTGGTTTTATATATGCCTCAATAACTACTAATGCAGTTTAATTGCCAAGCCTGGTCTGGTTACCAAAATAAGCTGTGTGAGTGAGTGAGTGAGTGAGTGAGTGAGTGAGTGAGTGAGTGAGTGAGTCTACTCAGTGAATTCTGGGCTTGCTAAGCTCTGAACATTTTCATTTGCTTTTGGTCCCATTGGTCTCATTATCAGACCATAACATATTAGTCAGGACTCTTTCAGTTGCTAACACCCAAACTCAAACCATGCATTGGCTCCCATGATGGAAAGGTCCAGGGGATACATCTTCAGGCACAGTTGGATGCAGGTGCTCAGAGTTATTGCCAAAATCCTTTGTTCAGCTTCCCTTCCTACTAGCTTCCCTCTCAGGCAGGCTTATCTATTGTGGTGGCAAAGATGAGCACCAGCAGCTCCAGCCATTTTTTCTAACAGCCTGACAAACTGCAGACAGAAGACTGGTCCAGACGGGACACATGGCTCTTCTCAACAATCATTGCGACTATATGTGCCTTCCCTGGAGCCAGGTGTAGCCTATGGGGTTGGGGTCAGCTGTGATGTAGCCCCAGTGATTGAGAAGGGGAGGTGTGATTATTAGAAAAAATCTGAGTGAAGTAGAAAAAGAACTTTTGCTGCTAAATTATACTTAAAAAAGATTGATACCTTTTATACCTATGCACAATCACAAGAGGCTTACTTTTAGACTCCAAAAATGACACTAAGATGTGGGTGCTAAGTGAGTATATAGAAACCAGAAGCTACCTGCAAACCTGGTGGTCACTGACATGGCCACAATCTCGCTTTATGCAGAAATTAAGAAGCTGGGGGAGATCAGAACAATAATTAACGTGTGTAGAAGTTTACTAAACACCCATCACTAAGAATTTCACCAGGTCTGCCCAAATTTGCTAGCCTCCTAGTGTTGATTGACCTCATGGTGCGTTAAAGACTAAGACAGTTTAACCTTAAACATGGACCCTGTGTCACCAGAGATGCTTATAAAATGCAGATTCCCGGAACCCAAACCTCCTTGTCATGCTTGCTATCAATAGGATGCCTGCATTTTCATATATTCTCTAGGAAATTTTTAATGAACTGGCTTACATGGTAAAATCTGAGAATTTTAGACTACGGGGTGCATGATTCCATTTCATATTTGCTCAGCACCTGTTTGGTTGACATCTTGTTGATGCTACATGAACAAGAAACAATGGCCCCACATTATGGCTAGGGTACAGACCAAGTCTTTTGGATAACAGGGTGGTGTGCTAACTTTAATTATCAGCCTGTTTTTTACCTCTAGAGTCACATTTTTGCCTTAATCTCATATTGGCAGAGAACACTTCCTTACCTCTTTAGTATACACTGAGTGGCCAGATTATTATGACCATCCAGATTATTATGACCACTCCATCAGTAGTTCATTGACACTTCCAAAAATACTAGATATTGAAAACTTCCTAAGCAAATACTCTCAAGGTTTTATCATTATTATTATTATTTGCATAACTAATTCACTTCATTGTACTGATGGGGTGTTCATAATAATCTGGCTGGTCATAATAATCTGGCCAGTCATAATCTGGCCATTCAGTGTATATATAATTGACTTTTAGAGAGTGAGGAAGGGAGAAGGAGAGGGAGAGAAACATCAATGTGAGAGTGAAACATTGATCAGCTACCTCCTGCACACCTCCTGCCAGAGATCAAGCCCATAACCCAGACATGTGCCCTGACCAGGAATTGAATTGGCAACCTTTCCATGCACGGGGCAACACCAACTGAGCTACACTGGCCAGGACTTCCTTGCTTCTTGACTGGTTGGCCATGTATTTTGCTTTTGCCAATGGGATGTGAGCAGATGTAACAGCATATAGTCGTCAATCTGAGCCTTAAAAGACCTTCAGTATCTCCATTTGCCCTCTTGCACATCTGCCAAAGCCGTGAGATGAGCTTCACCTGAGTAGTTGCTGCCTTTCATCCTGAGCCAAAAGTGAACACATTCGGAGAAGAGCTCCCCAGGCTCGTCCAGCTGGACCCACAACTTGAAGCAGAGCCTCCCAGACAAGCCAAACCCAGACCAGCCAGCTTGCTGACAGGTTCATGAGAAAAAGTGATTGTTGTTCTAAATCCCTGGTTTGTTCCACAGCATTGTTGTAGTAACAGTAGTAACAGCTAACCAATACAGTTAGGGGCTATAATTATCTTTGGGGATGGGTTTGGTTTGTTTGGGGTTGACTCCCTGCCCATATTGAAAGAAAACAATTTAGAGAGTAAGCAGTTGCCATTTCACGAGGAGGGAGCTTTCTGGGTGTGAGGTGGCCCTAGCTCCATGGGAATCCAGAGGAGATGAAGATGCAACCTGTGTTCACAATCAGGACCATCCAGGTCAACAATAAACACTGATGCCACCTACCATATGCCAAGTGTGGGGTGGGGATCACAGAGGTCGAAGGTAGGGCCAGTGCTCTGGAAAAGCTATGCTCCTACTGCAGGACCAGACCTGGGTCTCATTGTAAATTCTATGGTACTGTATTGACTCAGACTGACCAGATTTCCCTCAGGGACTAAGAAATGAGATCCTTAAGGGGAAAAAAAATCTCCCTGATTCTACCCATCATGCTAATCTTCACACTGAACAAGACTTCATTTTGAAAAGTCTCTAAGAAGCCAGCAGTTGAGTGGACTGACATGTGGTTAGCGAACTTTAGCACTCCTTCCTCACTGGCCATCCCCGGCTTTCAGGAGAGCAAGGTTGACAGCTCACTTGATAGAGCAGCCATCATCAAAACCTATTCCTTCTCTGATGCCTTTATTCTCACTTTCCGGTTGTGACTGCTCCCCAGGACCAGCTATACAATTTTCAGGGCTCAGGGCAACTCAGGGCCCATTCAAAAATGACTCTGAATTTCAAGACAGGGACCACAGAACATGAAGCTAGGGTGGACCCTCTGAGCGTGGGGCCTGTGTTGACTGCACAGGTCCCTCGGCCACCTGAAGGGTAGCTCAGATAGTTGATTCCTATACATGTGTCAAAAGAAGCACCAGCAAAAGATCCAGTCCTGGGTGGTGTCAGAAGATGACTCACAGACATTGATTGAACAAACACTGATGGTGCAGACCACTCCAGATCACCCGTCAGATAGAGTGGTTAAATCCGGTGAGGGCCAACCCCACAAGGAAATCAACTGCCTCCTCCTGCCCAGCCCTGTCCCAGGGCTGAATGATGCAAGCGGGCACAGCAGACACCGGCAACCGCTCTGCAATCCTGCACCCTCCAGCTGGGCCTTTCCTCACAGTCATTCCAAACATATTTGTCTGTGAGCCCCCTGAAGTGCTTCAAATGCAGCTCAGACGTGCCTGTGGATCTGAGCGATCGCAGCTGCCTTGCAAAGGTTGCATAAGCAGAGCACAGAGTCTTTTCTCCTGCTGCCCGTGGGGTTCTCCCAGGACTCAGGCGGCATAGAAACCCTGGTACCAGTCCCCGCCAAGGTAAGACAATCGCCTGGGAGTCACAGCAACTCCAGGGGCCCTGACACACGGCGACTGCTCAGTGCATCAAGACATTTGGCAAACAGACCTTCCTTTGAAGTCTAGGCAAAACTGGGCAAACTTTCCTACCCAGGAGCATGGCTGTCAGTGGGAGAAAGGGTAGAATTGGGGGCCCCATCTCTCCTTCCCCAGAGGTTAGGAGTAGGCACTTGGTTTTCTATAGTGTTAGAGCTTCTGCCATTGATGCAGAGCTCAGAAGGCTGACTCAGCTCAGTGCTCAAGGCCAAGGATGAAAGTGCCCCCTCTGTGTGCTCCTGGTGAAAGCAATCTGACAGGCGTGTTCTAGCTAAGGGCGGATACAGTCTCAATCAGTGGTTCTCAAAGTGTGGTCCCCAGACAAGCAGCACCGTAACCTGCCATCTGTTAGAAATGCAAATTCCAGGCTCCTTCCCAGATTTATTAAATCAGAAACCCTGAAGCTGGGAACCAGTAAGCTTTTGACAAGTCTCCCCTGGTGATGCCAAGGTACAATGGTCTGAATAATGGCCCCTCGTTGCCTGAAACCATCACACCACTGATTTTCAATAGTAAGCATTTTAAGGACTATCACAATGCTAATATCCAACATTAATTCAGCGTTTCTGTTTGCCAGATATTATGCTACATTTGCCGGGAGCCAGTCCATCCTTGCTGTTTCAAGGGACCTGGCATATATGGCATACGGTTCTTAATATGTTTGCTCACCTTCTTGGTGCTGTGTTTTAACCAAGGTCACCTCTCCGAGAAAGGTTGAATCCCCAGGTGGGGATTTTCCCCTGAAGTTAGGGAGGGAATAAAACCCCTCAACTAAGTGCCAGGCGGGTAATTAATCACTTTAACTATGAACAATCATGCTTAAGCTACATAATCTTTACTCCCTGGAATGGAGATAAGAAACGCCCTAACCTTTGTAATAGAGATTGATAGGATTGAATCAACTGGTATAAATACAGATGTAACAAGACAGCAAAGGACAGAACTTAAGAAGAGAGCCAAGAAGACAGAATGGTGACCGAACCTGGTTAGAGATCTCAGACAGAACCTGGCTGGAGAACCTAGCGAGGGAACATGGCTACAGAACCTGGCTGGAGAACCTAGCAAGAGAACATGGACACAGAACTTGGCTGGAGATCCGGGCTAGAGATCCTGGCTAGGCTGCTGATCAACTGAACACTGTCTCCGTGTCATTCCTTCTTCGCCGACTCCGTCCACACCTTTGGGGACCCCTGGACCTGCTGGGGTTGGACCCCGGCAACTAGAGGCCCGGTGCACTAATTCTTGCACAGGTGAGGTCCCTCTGAGTGGCCTGTGGAGATCTGGCCAAAATCCACAGTCCAGCACCACCTGCAGCTCCTACCTGCCACTCCCACTCATCTCTGCCCCACTGCGCCTGCCATGAGCTCGTGCCCAATCAGTCCCGATGGGGAGAGGCACTCGCCAACCATGAGCCCTGCATCTGGTGCCCTCCTGAGGGAAATGGCCTGTGGGATCGGGCTGAAACCAGCTCTCTAACAACCCCTGAGGGGCCCCAGATTGCAAGAGGACACAGGCCAGACCAAGGGACCCCACCAGTGCACTATTGGGGCCGGGGAGGAACCGCAGGAGGGCTCCACAGCATGCCCGGCCCATCTCGCTCAGTCCTGATTGGCCGGACCCCAGCAGCAAGCTAACTTACCAGTTGGAGCGTCTGCCCCCTGGTGGTCAGTGCACATCATAGTGAGCTGTTGAGCAGCCTTAGCATATCATTAGCATATTATGCTTTGATTGTTGAACAGTCAACCGGTCAGCGGACGACCGGACACTTAGCATATTAGGCTTTCATTATATAGGATGCTTTTACATGCATGATGGCCTTTACTAGTACAAGCCACCCAGGTTTTGGTATTTTGTTAGAGCAGCTTGAACTAAGACAATTGGGGATCCCTAACACACTGCTGCCGGGTCTTTATGGGACACAATTGGGATGTCTATGTTCATAGTCAACATCAGTTTCAGTTTATCATGTACCACACAGCCACTATGCTGGGCTCTTGGTATCTCTGCCCAGCCAAGCCAATACAGACCCATGATTCAGGGTGACACAATAGAAAATAGGGTGTAAGGTGGCCCTAAGGCAACCATCTCCTGCTTCATACGGAGAGCTGATGTTAACTGAGAACTTGCTGTGTGCCCAGCCCTGCTCTGAACACTTTACAGATCATCATCCTAACTGAACAATGGGAATGGGAATGTATATTGGTTCATGCATGCCTTGTATATTCCGGGTTGTACAGCCAGTAACGGATGGCACCAGAACCCAGACTTAGGCAGTCTGGCTCCAGAGCAGGGCCCTTAACCACAACTCTGCCTCCTCTTAAACACAACCTGAAATGGCTACGGAGAGGAATGTGCCCCGAGTCCTCCCACCCCGGCCACCAACAGGAACCAGAGCTGAAAGGCAGCACAGCTATTCACCTGGTGTGGCCCTCAGCCACAACCCAGAGAAGGAGTTATTGTCAATATATGAAGTCACCAAGGCTCTTAGGTTCAAGAAGAAACACAAACTTGCCCAAGTTTGTTTAACTGATTGGTGGTGGCTAAGTCAATATGCATGTATGCCGTGTGTTCAGTTTGGTGGAAGTCTGATGGCCATGCATCGGAAGAGGCCCCGTGGCTTAGTGGGCCTCTCACTGAGCTCTGCTGCACCACCCGGGGAGCCGGAGCCAGAGTCCTGTGTTTGCCTGGCTCGGCCCTGCAGAACTCCCAGGGCCTGGCACGCTGCTTGTTTGCCGGTGGTTGTGCTAACAGGCTGCCTGGTCCAGTGGGCAGCTGGGAAGCCTCTCCTTACACAAATGCCGCCCTGCCCCTGGCTTCATGCGGCTGGGCACAAGACTGCTGCCAACATCCTATCTGACAACCCGCCACCAGGAAGCAGGGCTTTCGGGAAATGGCCCGGTGGACCTGGCTGGGTTATGGGGACTCCCGCAGTGAGGAGCCAGGTCAGAAGTGAACCAAGGGGCCAGTCCTCAGCAGGACTTTGTGGGGGAAGCACCTGAGCCCGGTCATTCTCAAACTCGGCATGACGTGAAAAGGCTGATGGAACTCCATTGTGGGGTGCTTAAAGCCACCCACTAGGGAAATTATATTCCCTGAAACTTGGGAGGCTGATATTTCCACCCAAAATGTCTAAGAGAGAGTATGGTGTGGAGGAGCAGCCTGCCCGGAAAGGCTGGTGCTTGCTGAGGTTGGGAGGGGCAGGGGGAGGGCAAGGATGGATGTGTGTCTCCTGGGCCAAATGCAGTCCCTAAGGAAGGAAGCAGATGGTAGGTCATCTCCAAAGGGATCTTGCACACGAGGGCCTATAGAAGGGGTGGGATGACCCCAACAGAGAACCAACCAGAAGCCAGAGGCGGGGGCAGGGGGAGAGTGCAGTCAGTCAAAGGAGACCCGGCCTCAAAGGAGCCTCAGAGGTGAAATCCTCAGAGCTGAGGGCCCCAAAGGACACAAAAGAAGAGCAAGCTTTGGGGCACATAGCACACAGAGGACCCTAATGCTGAACTGCAATGACAACTTTGCCCTTGTCCTTTAATTCACCTAACTCCCCAGCCCTACACCCTATCCTGACCCTTGAGAGCAAAACACCACCTGGAAGAGGAGGGGGTACGGTGAGGAAGGGGAGAAGAAAATGTCTGTATCCCGGTCTGCTGCAGGCCCCTTGCCTGAGGCAGGTCAGAGATGGAGGGGGAGAAAAATTCTCATTGGATGAGTGTACAGAGTTTTAATATTGGACAGAACTGGTTTCTTAATATCTGAAATTGACCAAAAAATCCCACCATGGGATCTGCCTGAGATTTCACCCAATAGGCAGTGAAGAACAATTCAAGTTCTCAGAGTGTCCTGTGACAAAGGAAAAGTTATTGTTTTCTGGCTAGACTACGATATTCAATTCATGCAATTATACATGCTCACACACCACACACACAGAGCTCTTTTTTTCATATATAACAATGTCCAAAAAAAGGCAGATTGGTGCTACATGATTCAAAGATAATGCAGTTTATAATAGTTGTTGGAGAAAGTCAGGTCTACAAAGAATGAAGCAAAAGCCAAGGATAATTCTTAGGTCCTTGGAGAGTGAGAAGGGCCATATGTGAGGGATTTGTTATTAAGAAATCAACACATGACAAATATTAAAAAGACAACACAGAAATAGTGGGGAGAGGATGGCATTGGGGAATATGTACCCAGGCTGAAAACAGTATATTCAATGCGAGGGGGAGTGTCTATTTTGTACCAGATGATTGTTACATTTCTTTTGGACATTGTGTGAGCACTAACAATGTCCTTGGAACCGTCAGGATATATGTGTAGTTGCTGCAGGTAATAAGTATTTCCATCACCTAAGTGGAATTTCTTACACTCTTGACTCATAAAATATAAGCAAAGAGCCTTCTCTTAAAAGACCCTTTTCTTCACAGAATAGATATTTTGCATAGTCACAGGACCCTAATTTTCTAATAGAATCTATTTTGACAAGGTAAAAAAAAAAGTGTATGTAATGAAGCAAAATCAATGTCATTATCTGTGGGGGAGAAGCAAACTGGTCGATCTGTACTGGGTGGTGAGTTCTCTTTCACTCTCCTTGGGGATTGCCTTAAATCTTAGCACCAATTCTTAAAATACTTGATTCATTTTAGACTGATTGCTTAGACAATTTTCAAACTTAGTAGTAATACTACACCTTATATTATGTTTTAGGTAGAAACTAAGCAACCCCCAGTACAAAGCCTTAAGTAAGATGGCAGCTTGTTTCTCTCCTAAGTAAAAGTCTAAAATGAAGCAGATGGTCTTGGATGCAGATGGTTCTAATCCATGAGCTCATCCGCGCACCCAGGCTTGGACTCCCTCCCCTCCTCAACATGTGGCTTCCATTTCCAGGTTGAAGAACACTGCTCCCAATGCTTCTGCCACCATTTCCCAGTGGCCAGGCAGGCCCCAGACGCCGTGTGCATCACTTCCCTTCACGTTCCATTGGCCCAAATGCGGTCATGAGGCCTCAGCGAAGCTGGACAATATGGTCTGTCACTGGTCACCAACATGCCCTGGGAAGCCAGGAGTTCTGTAACTAAATGAAGAATGAGAAAATTGGATGCAGGAGTGGCAGGGACTGACATCAGTTTCCTCTAGCCTCGGTAATTGTTTAAGAAGTTGAGCCTGTAATTTCATTTTACAAACATCCATTGGGTGCTTCTTGTGTGCATTTCGCATGGAAGTAATCTTCCAAGAGGGAAGGCTTCGTTAGCGTGACGGCTTTAAAAGGCAAATCCCAACAGTTTTTAGCGAACTCACAAATCATCCCTTCCGTAGTCATTTCTTTGTGGGAAACTATGGCAGAGGCAAAGCTTTTTCCTCGTCTCACCTGGCATCAATTGAATGGAAATGTTTTGAACACCCACAGATGGTACAGCCTGGATGAGCTCAGGGCGACTGGCATAATATTCACCAGGTGCTAGGAAACAAACCATTTGGGACCAGCAGAAAAAAGTCATGCCAGGACTCCGGGCGATTGTTATGAGGCCTTTTGCTATGTGTCGTTCTCTCCTCATTTTCATGCCGCAAATATAGTCCTCCCCAAAATAAACACTTTCAAGTTGCCCTTTAGGAGCAGAGGGAGCTCTGGGCTGGGAGGCAGGAGTCCTAGGGTTGACGCTAACTAGTTGCGTGACCTTGAAAAAATAACTGGCAAGGCCTAGGTTTCTGGTTCTAGAATTCCTCCAGCAAACGTGCACCTGTCACCAGCTGTGCCGGCTCTGTGCTAGGTCCATCTCTCACCTCCTCGGTTCTTCATGATGCTCTGTGTACCCCAGCATCTACAGACCACAGAGGTGGCCATAACCTCATCACACACACAAAGCAAACAAATATTTGTTATGGCAGAGATTGCTCATTACCCCCCAGTGTCCATTCTCTTGTTCTTCTACTGTAATAGAGACCTGACTTTCACCTGTGCACAGACCACCCTCCCTCCTCCTTGGTCGCTAACTAAGGGTGGCCATACAACCAAGTTCTGGCCAATGGAATGTGAGTGGAAGTAATGTGTGCAATTTCTGAATTGTGTCCTAAAAACTCAGAGGCGTGCCCTCCCATTGGTGGTGAGTCATCTTGGACCATATGGTTGAGGAAGACACCCAAGGATGGCAAAAAATGCAATGAAAGAAGCCTGGTATCCTATATTAGTTTTCTATTTCTCTATAATAATTCATCCCAAAATGTAGTGGCTTAAATAATGTGTGTGACCTCACAGATTCTCTGGGTCAGGCATGCTTTATTGAGTTCCCTGACTTAGGGTCTCCCGCAGGCTGCAAGCAAGGTATTGGCCAGGGCTGCTGTATCTCAGAGCTGGACTGGGTAAGATCCACATCCAAACTCACTCACGTGGTTGACAGCCATCAGGACCCCGTTGGCTGTTGACCAAACACATCAGTTCCTTGCTATGTGAGTTTCTCCATAGGTCCGCTCACAATATGTGAGCTGGCTTTCCTCAGAGTGAGCCAGAGAGAGAGAGCCAGCAAGATGCAAATTAGTCCTTCTGTATCCCAACCTCAGGCGTCACAGCCCATCACTTCTGCCATGTTTCTTTGTTAGAAGGGAGTCTCGGAGGCCAGCCACACCCAAGGGGAGGTGATTACACCAGGCCCTGAATCCCAGGAGGAGAGGATCATTGGGAGCCATTTTGAAGGCTGGATCCCGACATCATGGAGTTGCTTGCCCTCTCAGGTCTGCTTCTGCTACAGCCCTCATGGGGACATCTGTGGCCATTTTTATACTGAATAACCCTGGTCCTCCCTGGCTTCAGCTAATACAAGAAAGGAAGAGCAGCTGGTCTAAGGTGGGCCAAATCTAGCTCATGGGCATTTAGAATTGGGATTCAGAGAGGCTGGTCAGTATCTCTTGAGAACTAGACCTCATATGACTGGGTCTGCACATGCATGGGAAAGGGAGAAAGCCAGTGTGCAGAGAGAGAAGGAAGAGGCAGGTGTGAGAAAAAGGGCTGCAGTGTGGGCTCAGCACAAGGCTTCCTGTTGCAAGTCCTGCTAAAGCCTGGCTTTACCCCCACCTCTGGTGTGAGAAGATTCTAGATCTTTCCAAAAATATGTCCTCACCTCCCCCTAGCCCCTCACCCCCTTTTTTTTTCATTTAAACTGGTTTGAATGGTCTTTGAAATTAAACAATATCTGACTCAGAAAGGTCCTCATTTTGTGTGAGTTTCAACACCTAACCTTAACATTGTCTCAACCAGCTCATCTCATCCTCCACTCTCCTATGTCTCTTCCCCTAAAACAATAATTAAGCCTCGCCTGAAAACATTGGGGCGGGGTCAACAGGGCCCACTGGAAAGCAACTGTGCAAGGAGGATGCTGTATTGACATATGTCTTGACTTGCTTCATTACGTTATTGGAGGTCAGAAAAAAGAGGTGTTTTAATGCATGGTGTGATTGGCCAATGGGGTGACACACCCACTAGCTGACAAAGGATTAACTTCCCTGCCTTAATCTCTGTGCACTCACATGCTGCTTGTGTAGGCTGAAAACAAGTTACTTGGCATTCTCGTTCCTGAGTTGTTGGAAAGAGCCTCTCCTCTGAGTTAACCCCCACATCCGTCCCTGGAGTGGCTTTGCTCTGGTTCATTTTGAGCTCCCCAACGGCACTCTCAGCGGCAGAGTCTGTGCTCTGAGAAGGCGTCTTCTCCACACATCCCCGCAATGTGCTACTCTTCGTCTGAACTGTTTACTGCGGAATCCAGGCCAGGGTGCTGGGGATGGGTTGTATTTCTTAGTGGAATTCTGCACTTCCCCTCCTGAGTCACAGTCTGCATTCCTTTGATGCTTCCTTTGAGCTGGAAGGTCATTTTGCAGGGAAGCTATTGGTCACACAGCCTCTGGAGGACTTGAACCTGACCTTGTCCTAGCAGCTGACCCTCTTGTGTGGAAGGAGGCAACGTGGGATGTGGTAAACAGGAAGACTGCGAGCCCTGCTTGGTCTGGGGAGCAGGAAACACCAGTGACCACGCTCAGTCCTGTGCCCAGATCACAACCTTCCGGGCTCACAGCGCCTCCTGGGCTGGTGCAAAGGTCATTCCAGCAGCTTGGGACTGTCAATGCTGCAGGAAGAATTTGTCCTAAGGCGCTACCTCAAGTATTTCATGGTTTCTGTGTCTGGTGTAAGAAATGAATAAACAAATGGATGAAAGAAAAAGGGAGAGTTAGAGTGAGCAGTGAGTGATAGACCTACCCCTTACCACTTTATTTTAAGCTGTTACTTAATTCCACCCTACCCCTTACTCCCAATCCTTTTCTCATCAGGCTATATTTCTCTATTTCTATAACTTCTATCATATGAAGCTTTACTTTCATTGTCTTCCCATGCTAGAATATAAGCCCATGAGGTCAGGGATCCTTGTTTGTACCCTGATGAATCCTAGGAGCCTGAACAATTAAGTATTCAATAATTATTTGTTGAATGAATGAATGAATGAATGAATCAGTGGATGGGTGGATGGATGGATGGATGAATGAATGGATGAATTTCTCTAGGGATGCTTTTAACAATTTTCTTACTGCATCTCTTTTTCCCCTTTCCTCTTGTTCTCCAAACTGGGCATGTCCTTTCCCAACCCCACAGAATCATAATTCCATCCATCTTTCAAGGGCCAGTTCCAGTGCCATTTCTGCAACGTGGCATCATGGTTAAGAGCCATGCTTTCAGAGTCCAAATCCCTATTCTACTGCTTGCTCACCGTGTAACCCTGATGAAATTACTTCAAATCTCTTAGACTTGATTTCCTTACCTAATGGGATTGAAGATAAACTGACAGTATCTAAGACATGCTTAATAAACACATCTCCCCTGATGTTCTCTAATTGGGTGCCTTCTCTCCCTCCTTTGAACACCCATATTACACTCAGTCTCTCTTAAGAACTCATCACATGTTCTCTTATATTCTAGTTATTCTTGAATATATACTTTTTCCTTGAGAGAAGTTTCCTTCTGACACAGCCCTTTGCAAATATACACTCTTAAACTCTCCTTGAGTATTTATAGATGCAGCTCCTAGACCAAGGACTCTCAAAGCACAGGAGTGAACATTGCTGGGGTGAAGGAGTGGGGGCGAGCTTAGTATTCAGAGGACAGATGAGACACGGTCTGGAAGGACTTGCAGGATGGGATACTGAGATGCAGAAACACACCACTGAAAAGAAACATTCACCCACCACAGGCATTTCACATCATAAGCTGCAACTTCATACAAGCTTTTGGGCTAGAGCCCATGAGTAGGAATCCGCCATCTCCTGCGCATCAGAAGGCCCCAGTTCAAAGGGAGTGGGTGAAGGAGCAAGAGTCGGGCCCAGACGTGAGGCGGCCAGGCCTTGGCTTCTGAAGAAAAGGACCTGCCCCTTTCTGTTCCAGGGATCCCCTGGAAAGTCACTTGTGATAAACACTGCTGTGCTTCTGCAATCTGGCTTCCATCCCTTCAACTGGGGGCAATTAACAGCGCTGGGCAAGCCAAGAAAATGCACTGGGAGTATAAACAGCTTGACAGGACATTTATACAGCAGCCATCGGAGCGGAGCCCCCTTCCCCGTTGTGGTGGAGGCCACGGGCGGGGTACTGAGAGCAAAATGCCCATCTTTTTTTTCTTTCTGAGATGGGTTGCTTCTGTCAGTTATGTAGGATCTGGGTTGAGTTTCAGGGGGGAAGAGTGACTGGGTGGGGTTGTAGGGAAAGCCGCAGATAGAGGCACCTGCACCCCACTCCCACTCAGGACCACCAGAGCTCTTTTCCAGGAAGCAGAAGGGAAGAAGTCATGACCAATAAAAGGTCTAGTGGACAATCCTCTGTGCCTAGTAAGCACCATCCTATGAACTTCTATGAGTTTGACTATTTTAAATTCCACATATCAGTGAGATCATGCAGTTTTTGTCTTTCTGTGTCTGGCTTATTTCACTTAGCATAATGTCCTCCAGGCTCACCCATGTTGTTGCAAATGGCAGGATTTCCTTTTTTCAAAATCTGAGTAATGTTCATAAAAATATATATATATATATATATATATATGTATGTATATATATATACATGTATGTATATATATATACATATATCTATATATATTTACTATAATTTAGCATGTATATCTATATATTTACGTATGTAAATATACATATTTTTGTTACCCACTCATCTATTGACAGAGATTTAGGTTGTTTCCATGTTTTCATATCTAGGCTATTGTAAATAATGCTAAAATGAGCATGGTAATGCAGATTAACTACCAAGAAAGTGCAAATCAAAACCATATCTGTTATGATGGCTGTTATCAGAAAGACAAAAAGATAAGTATTGGTGAGGATATGGAGAAAGGGAACCCTATACACTCTTGGAGGGAATATACATTGATACTATCTAACTTTTGAAAGCGGAATGCTCCAACCTGAGTTTATGTATTATCCACAGTCAGGATTTAGTAGCTACCGACTCAGTCCTTCCCTGCGTGCCAGGCTGGCCAGATCTCTTGTCCTGGGAAAAGTCTATACAGGTCTCTGAGCACATACATGTGAGTACATGCCCGAGAGGCAGGCAGCCTTGAGACACAAATAGTGTCTCTGCCATTGACCAACTCTCAGACCGGGGCGAGTGTCTGACCTCCTCAGGTTTGCTTTCTCTGCCTTGAAAACGGGAATAAAGTTCATACCTATCTCGCTGGGATTGTCCTTAGGAATAATAAAGAAAAACATGCACAAGTTTAGGCTGCCAAGTGCCCTCAATGAGGGGTGGCTCCTTTGATGATTATTAAAACACAAAAACTATGTTCTGTGGTGGGAGAGGAAGACACCCTCATGTCAGGGAAGGGGGACTTGCCTGTTAGAATGAATGCCCTGATGTTACACACCTCAATTTCTTATGTGAAAAGATTACAACTTTAGGGGGTGATGGATACGTTTACTATGTTGATGGTGGAGTTGTACACGTCTATCAACACGTATCCAATTATATACTTCCAATGTGTGTGATTTGTTGCATTGCAGTTGCACCTCAATACAGCGGCTAAAAACCAAACATAATTAACATTTAGAACAGCAACAAAAATATCATAATTATAAGGATTTTCAGGCAGGTGATTTATAAGTGGATGGGCGAAGAGGTAAATGAAAACTTCAACATGAAACAACACTATTCACATATGACTATTCTTTACAGTTTTCTTAATACTCCCCCTTTCTCTTCCCTTTTATCTATCCAGATCCTTCATCCTTTAAGATCCAGCTAAGTCCCACCTTCTCTCAGAAACCTTCAGAGTTCACTCCACCTTATTGTAATTGAACCCACCTATAAATATCTTAACCCACATACACTCTGATGTCTCGAATAGCACTTTGTGGTATTATTTAAATCATTATTTCACTTCAGACATGTCTGTGGTGATGTTAAGCTTTTGAAGAGGAGACACACCTTTTGTGTCTGTGAGCACACAGTGCTTGGAGAGCATTCCTTACTGAATGAGAAAACTTAGAGTTCTGCTGCCTAGGCTTGACTCTCATCAGCATGAACTCCAAGGAATGGTCCACAGTCTTCTGTTGGCTAGGAATTTTATGCTATCAAATATTGCTTACTAAATAGGCTATCCACTGGGTCTTGTCTGTTGATCATTTGTTTTCATATTAGGATCTGTTTTGACTCTATTGGTTGTATTCACCAGTGGCTTTTCATGTAAAACTAAGGGCTCTAAAACTTGAGGGACCCCACCCCCACCCCCGCCAGGCCCAGTTTGCTTGGAGCAGAGTCTAAGATCCTTGCTGCAACCCCTTCCACATGTGAGCAGCCCAGTTCTAAATCCCAGTCCAGCCTGGGCCCCGGAATGCATGGTGCGTGGGAACAGCGCCCCAACAACTGAATGGCAGCCCTGATCCCGTTCCATTACCCTAAAGCCCTTTCATTTTCTGTTTGTTTGTTTTTAGCTCTCCTGGACGTTTAATGGAGTCAGATGCCACATCTCCCAGAAAAGGAATGACATTTATAACCCCCTTCTGCTCCTGCAAATGGAGGGGTTATCTTGGGATTTCCCCCATCAGCGCTCCCTGGTGTCTCAGGCGGCTTCTCCGCCGGGTGCCCTCGGAGTCAGCGCCAAGGCTGTGGTGTCAGCAGCCAGCGAGCCCCAGACCTGAGCGTAAGATCCACGGTTGAGAGTTAGCAGGACAGCTCTAAGTACCCTCTTCCTGTTGCCGAGGGCTGCTGGCAGGTTTCTGAAAACCTGCAGCTTATTTATGTCTTTAATGCTGGGCTCCTTGCCACTGCTCCCTTCAGGACTGGATGTAGCTCTGTTTAGTATTAGGCCAACCCTCCCACCCTGGTCCCATCCGAATGAGGAAGGATGGCGCCCTCAGGGTCAGTGCCCGGCAAGGAAGCAAAGCCACCAAGACGTGCCCTGGGGAAGCGGCCAGGAGGGTTCCGTTTCTCGGGTGTCTAATGGGAGACAGGGAGCAGCTTTTCTGATCGGAAATGAAAATACAGGAATATTTAGGAGGAAGTGCTCTTTCCCCAAAACAGTCGTTGTGGTTTTGTTTTTCTTTTAAATAATAATTTATTGCTGAATGAATTGTTGGCATTAGCATTTTCTAACCTGGGTTCTATGGTGTCAACAGATATTTCTTTTTTTAAAAATGTAGGTGGACAGTTCCATGATCAAAAGAGTTTTGGAAGGAAGATCTGGAGAATAAGGCTCTGGGAGCAGCCTGGGGAGAGAGGTTTCCGGGGTCACGGAGGAGGCGGCTCCCAAGCCAGGGCTGGTGTAGACCAGGCAGACGGGAGGTGTGTTCCAGGAAAAGGGAACAAATGAAATGAAAATGCTCAGGGGAAAAGAGAGACCCCTGGCTTGGGATGTTCTGTGCAGACTAATCTTATTGGTGTAATTCCAGGAACCTTTTCTCCCTTCTCTTTGCTTTCAGGGGAGACATTGTAAGCAGCCTGATTGTGGCAGCCCCTGTTGTTTGCCTCTCCTGAAGCTCCCACTTGCACATGCATGAACATGTACACGCACACACACACTCACACACACACACACTCACACACACACACACAGACACACACTCACACACACAGACACGCACACATTCACACACACACACACTCACGCACACACACACACTCACACACTCACACAGACACACACTCACACACAGACACACACTCACACACATACACACACTCTCACACACTCACGCACACACACACACAGACACACACACTCACACACAGACACATGCACACACACACAGAGACACACACTCACCACACATACAGACACACACACTCACACACACATTCACAGACACACACACACGCAGACACACACACACACACACTTCTTCCTTGATGGTAGAGCTTTGATTTTGTCTAGGTGCCCTGCCCCCTCCCTGTGATCAGTGAAAGGAACCCCTTATCCTGGTCCCAGGAGATGCATAGGGGTTAGTTTAAGTACTAGTAAGTATAGGCATTTCTTGCCCCGGCCATGGATGGGTTTCAGCATGATCACGTAACCCAACTCTGACCGATGGAATCGAGGGGTTGTCCTTTGAGGGCTTCCAGAAAGGTCTTCTGTATAAGAAGAGACAGAGCCCTGGAAAGCATTACCCCTCTTCTTTGCTGGGTGTGGATTTTCCTGATGACATGCAGCAACTACTGCAACCATCATGCAACTTGGCAAGGGATGTGGAGAGGGGTTGTGGACATTCTGGGAGCAGCAGAACAGTAGGATGCAAAGACTCTTAATGACAGTCAAATGGCTGCATTAACCCCAGAATGGCTCCATCTCTAGAGGGACTTGGTATGAAGTGAGATAGTAAAGTCCATCTGCTTAGGCCACTATTAGTTGAGTCTTCAGTTTCTCGCAGCTAGATAAGAGTTTTTCTCCTTGACAGAACAATCTAACACTTGACTCATTGCGTCACCCACCTAACTCCTTGGCCAAACTCTTCACTTAGCCCATCGGAAGGTACAGTTTGTCCTTCCAGGCTGCCCCTGGTCAATGCCTTCTTCTATTTCCCCACTTCCTCTGCTCTACGGGTGCCCTGGCTCATCACCAGTTTACCGAGTATTTATTGATCAATGGTTCAGAGTTCAGGTTTTAGATCAGACGGACCTGAGTTTAACCCTGGCTCTACTGCATGTTCACAGTGTTTTCATAAAAGTAATTTAACTTCTCTGAACGGTAGTTTCCTCATCTGTAAACAGGGAAATATCTCATTGCTTGGTTTATGTTAAGAATTATATGAGATGATAATAAAAAGAGCTTAATAGTACCCAACATGCAGTAAGTGGTCTATAAGTCAGAGTCTTAACAATAATTATTTTCAATTAAAATTTATACTTGCTGTGGATTGACTAAGACTACTTGATTCAGGCTGGGTCAATCAAATAGCAGTAGGGTGCTGTTACCAAATGCAGAATAGTATCATGGAAAGACAAGAATAACTAACAGTGGTACATTGCCTTTTAACCTGACATTTTACTAAACATATTTAAAAGTTTGCTTATTCCCAAAAGGAATCTTTTAAATGTCATTCCCATGTTACTAAAGCAAGAAGGTTAAGGGAGCCTAAGTCGGTGAAATCCAAATTTTAACAAACTCTACAATCCTTGCTCTTTCTACTACACTGCCTCTTACATTCACCTCCATAAAACCACCACAGTCGATTGCTCTCAGCATCTAAAGCCTTTTGCCTGGCCTCTAGGACATTCTGGAGTGCTGTTGTTTTTTCTGTTCAGTAACTTGCATGTTAATATTCCTTAAAAATGTTCAGTGGTTCTGAGAATGTCTGTGTCGGGGAGTGGGGAGGAGTAGTACAGAGCAGGGAGACGAGAAGAATGGCACACAGCCCAGGGTTCTGGCTGGACAGTCCTCCTCTGTGGAAGACTGGGTTTGCTGCTGCACGTTGTATACGCAGCTCCTGTTTTTTGGCAATAAGTTGTGCATTCACACTACTTCTTAGCTTTTCTTTGTTTACCCTGGGGGTGAGTCTCAGTGATAAGGAGTCTCTAATGAGGTTTATGTGACTAAGCGTGGACATGTGCTATGAAAACTGTTTACCATCTACTGAGTGTCCATTGGGACCACTGGGTGGCTGTCAGGGGTGCTCATTCAAACAGAGAATCTGGGGGGGGGGGGGAAGAGACAGAGAGAGAGAGAGAGTTAGTTTCAGGGAAAATAGGAATGGGTTAGAAAATAGAGAAGAAAATCTTTTAGAAATTCAAAGCCAAAAAAACAGCTCAGTTTAACGTTTGGCTTAATGACTTGGGAATGTTCATCAAAGTCCGTTTTTACTACTGTTCTTGTAGATGACATTTTAAATTGTTCTCTCCCAATAACCACCCATACTTTTTGAACTTCTTTTGTTATCTTCCACCTTGCTGGGGTCTACCAGGCCAACCCTGGGTAGATACTGAGAACTGAAGGGGGGTCTCCTTGGGTAGTCTGCTGCGCTTTGCAATGTTTAGGTGGGGACTGGCGGTGATCACTGGCCAGGGGTCTTCAGAATGAGAAGCTCTATTTCCAGGTAGAAGGCTGAACTAAATTACCATTTGAAGCCCTTCCAACTCCAGATGTAACTGTGAGAGTATTGGTTAGCTGCTGAGCTACTCAAACGTTCTCTGTGGCTGGGCTAACAGTCTCCTTGTACATCTCTTAAATTCATTCTACTTCATAAATGTCAAGAGTAAGAGTATGAATTCTCTGAGATACATTATTCTTAAGAGACTATCTTGATCAATGTTTCAACAGAGGTGAAAATTTGGATGAAAAATAGTTTATTTAGGGGGTGAACATGAGGGGCACAAGTAGGGAAGTGGAGACGTGGTACAGGAAAGGGAGGACGCCAATGAAGGGCATGCTGGGATTTAATCCTGTTGGGCAGCTCTGGGAGACAGTGTAGAACATGTCAGAGTTTCCCCAACTGGGGGACTGAGCAGCTGGGGAATTTACCCCCAACAACACCCCATCTGTCATTGATTCTTGATTCTCAATGGTATTAACTCTGGCATTTCTGGCCTCCCCACTGCACAAGCTGAGCTTGATCCTGCAAGCAGGTAAAACGTCTTCAGGAGTAGAGTTCCAGATGTTCACAGCAAGCAGCCTTGGGTGTGGAGAGGTGAATGCCAAGACAATACGGGCAGAGCACCAACAGTGAGTGTAGGAGGTTATTGCCTTTGTGGTTCTTAACTTCTGAAATGATTATAGGCACTTTCTCCTGATTATTGGCACTGGTCTTTTCCATGGCCTCCGGGAGTGGAGAAGGGGAAGATGAAGGTAGGGAAATAACTGTGCATTCCTCCACCACAGCAGTTTCTGATGCTGTGGCTCTAGGCAGCCCCTTGGCATTGGAGCAAACCTTAGAGCCATATGGTGAAAGCACCATCTCTCATGCAGTGTGTGTGGACAGAGGGAGCCTAGAGTAGGCATGCAAACTACTGAAATGTTCATGTGGAACTTTGTGCTGTTTTAAAAATGTTTTGCTGCAGAATCTCTGAATAGATATTGCTTCTTTAACAGATTAGAACATCCCTTTTTGTGTTTTCCCCCAACTAGATAAGCTCTTTGAGGATCTAGTATAATGCTGAGTGTACAATGTTGCATGTTTAGCAAAAAAAATTAATTATTTTTGTGTATCTGATATGAGATATATTAGAAAGAGGGTTAGGTTAGATTATGAAGACAATCCTTACTGATGAAGACAGCGGGCTCCACACAGTTACGATAAATAATAAGGGGCTGGGAGAAATGTCAGGGGTTTAGAGGAGTGATAAATGAGTGGGGAGAGGCTGCTGGATTGTCTGAAAGCCTTGCAGATGTATTTAATTATTTAATGTTCAGTATAACTTTGGTTTTTAAGACTAAATTAAAAATTAAAATGACTCCAGGGACGGACGCCAGAGGATACCGACTGGTTTGTTGGATAAAATGCTATAAGGAAGGCAATTTTGATGAGGCGCTGGCTTGGAGCCCGGGTTGAGGACAATGTTTTCTCAAGGGACCTGAGCTGCTGAGAGAAAAGGCTGACTGTGGCCCCCCGAGGGTGGAAGTGGAGTGATGAAGCGTAAGCACCCTGACCCCAGGTCAGAGTTGGAGCCTGCTAGTTGGAAGGAAATTGGGAAGAGGTCAGAATATTATGGGCTTCAGCAACTTAATACCCAATTAGTAGTTCTCAAAACACTTGCTTGTTTTTAGACAATAGTCCTAACCCCTCCAAATCCCCTCAGTTCACCGTGGGAGTCTCTAAGGGGTGCTTCATGTAGGCTCATGAATTTGGCAACTACAGTCAACACACTGAGGCCACCGTGGCCTTCTTTTCTGGCCTCTCTCTTGCCCAGGTGTCCCTCAGGCTCATCCTGTCGCTGAATCTCGCCCAGCACTAAATATGGAGGCTGTGGTCCTATGCTCTCGCACACTGGATTAGCTGTCAGTATACTCTTGACCAGATACTAAGGGTGATGCTGGTTGTCATGGCAATAGCTTGGAAGGGGGCTAAGAGTAAAGCAGGATGCAGATATGAAACCGGATTTTGGAGGCACCTGTTCTGTTTTCCCAGGAGATGGCAAGGAAGTTATCCCCAAGGTAAATGTGGGGAGACCTAGCTGTGAAAGACCTAAATGTGGGAGGCTCATGTGTAGTGGTGCATCATTCAAGAATATTCAGGGGAAGAAGAGAATTGCCTAGCTGGCCAACAATTTCTCAATTGAAATAACACCATCAGCTAAAAATTCCTTTATATGTATATAAGAAATAATCAAAGGTAAAATCCACTGAATTAACCAGAGCAATTACTTGACGATTCATTGAAGTGGTGAATTGGTCACATGTATTCTCAGAGTCTGTGAATCCAAGTAAACCAGTACCAGAGCTCACGGCTGCTGCCCCAAGGGCCTGGGCAGGCCTTGCACAGCTGGTTCCGAGGGAACTGAATTCCTCTTTTACTTTAGTGCAAACTAAGACTCAGAGAGGTTAAGCAACATGCCTCAGTCACACAGCAAGTAAATAGCAAATCTACACATTCCAAATCTAGACATCTTTTGGCTCAAACTACCTGCCCCTTAAAGCGAGGCACCCATAGCAAAGATGTAACGACGAGAATATTGCCACATATTCCTAAATCTATTATGTTTCTCGTGGGAGCTGATAGATACAAATTACTCAATTCAGACATCAGATGCTATAAAGCAGAAGCCCCACACCCGTGTCTGCATTAGAATTCTTCTACCTCAAATAGAAGGGAGTGGTAGAGCAGGCAGGAGCAGGAACACACACACACACACACACACACACACACACACACACACACACACACAATAAAACAACAGGCTGGCTGGCTTTATGCACAGAGAGCAAATGAAGAGCGCTGGTCAGGGAGCTTAGACACGACCTCAATGACCAGGGCAGCTCATCAAGATTGATGGCCAGTGGATTCCACAGCCAACATTAAATTACCAGATGACACCTGCGAGGTCCAGTCTCCTCTCTCCCCTCAAGTAACCCACCAGCCCCCATGCAAACATCCTAATCTCCGCAAATCACCCCATTTAAGTTTCTCCTCTTTGATGGCAGCTCTATCTCACCTCTCAGTGCCCTGATCTGACAGGAGATGGAATATGTCAAATACCTTCCATTCCTTTCACCCAGGTTACTTTTGTAGCATCCCACTTAAACACCTCTCCATGGTCAGGTCAGCTCTGGGCAAGGGGAAATTGTCAGACTTCATAAGGAAGACGATTGCCCTTCACTTTGTCCAACCACTAATTCGGAAATTGAAGTCTCTTGAGCATGGGATCCAAGGTCACACGGCGAGACACCAATGATAATAGTGGGGTTGAGAAGGAACCATCCCCGGGGCCTGTCTTGTGCAACTACGTGAGGGTTACTCCTGAGAACGCCCTTCCGCCATGCGCCTAGGCAGATTACTTTTATGAAGAGGCAGTGAAAATAACACCTCACATGATTGAGAAAAAGAGAGGGAGATAGTATTTCTGGGCCTATCCAGAGAGGGGACCTATATAGTGGGGACTTGGGAGTTGTTAGGGAACCACCCCTCTTATTAAAACCAAATGGAGACCCTCCGATGCTTAGCACTGGAAGCAAAAGCCCCAGGAGGGGACCATGAAATGACCAGTGGCCTCCACTAGTGCTATTAAATACAGTGTCAGGTTCGAACTCAGGTTCTAGAATCTGACAGATTTAGATTTAAATTCAAATTCGTTTATCTCAGAGCTGTGTAGGGTTATTAGGGAACTTATCTAAGTCCTCTGAACCTCAACTTTGTTATCAGTAAATCTGGTTAATAATATCTCCCCTACAGAGCTGGTGAGGCGGTCATGAGCTGGAGTGCGTGGAGAACACCCTCGGTCAATTGGATGTCAGCTGGTGGTATTAAGACAGCATCATCTTCTCCTTAGGGTTTGGTCACTGTTACTAATGCCACCTCCAATTAATTCCCAGAAGGATGGTCATTCTCCCTCCTTTAATTTACCGTGGGGTTTTTTCCTGTAAATATATGCATACATGGAACTGTATTTACAAAGCTGCAATCTTACTAGTAAGTGGTAGTACTAGGATTTGAACCTGTGTCTGACTCCAAAGCCACAGTGAAGACTCTTAGGTAGTCCCATCCAAAACCACAGGGATATTATGTTTAGAATCCCCAAGTGCCAACCACATTTCCATACCTCTCTACTCACTTTCTTCCCATCCTCCCTCCAAAGCAAGAAGACTGCTCTGCTAACATGATGGGTGAGAAACCCATCCCTCTCAAATTCCTTCCTCCATGGCTGTGGGCAGAGGACAGAAGGAATGAGAGCGGCTGAAGATATGAGCTTAGACAGCGATCTTTTCTAAAGTGCCTTTTAGACTGTGATCGTGTTCAGAAGCTCAGGCAAAGTTTACCAATGGCAGATTCAGCCTGGTCGTTTCTGATACCGGCTGGTGTTAGTATAGTTTTCATAAGACCTAATTTTCCAACCAGCATTCCAGCCCTCCAGGTTGTGCCATAAATGCTGGGGCTGCAGAGACGATAACTTCTGATACAAACAGAAGTATTTATCCTGCATTATCCTTCTGCCTTAACTACCCATCTGTGATGGTTAACTTGAGTGGCTCACAGGGTACCTAGATATTTGGGTGAACGTCATTTCTGGATGTGTCTGGGAAGGTGTTTCTGGATGAGATTAATGTTTGAATCTGCGACTGAGTGAAGCAGACTGCCTCCCTAAGTGGGTGGGCATCAGCCAATCCTGGACGGCCTGAATAGAACAGAAGGCGGAGTGATGGAGTATGGCTCTCTGCCTGACTCCTAGAGCTGGGGCACTGGTCTTCTCTTGGCCTGGGACTGGGACTTACACCTGGTTCTCAGGCCTTTGGGCTCAGACTGAAACTACACCACCAACTTTCCTGGGTCTTCAGATTGTATACAGCGGATCCTAGGACTCCCAGCCTCCATAATTGTGTGAGCATATTTCTTATAATAAATGACATATATGAGTATCTGCAAATATATCTCCTATTGGTTCTCTTTCTCTGGAGAATTCTGACTAATAGACCATCTGATTTTTAATTGCCCTAAAAGCTACTCAAGAGCAGAAACTACATCCTATACCAATTCTCTCTCTTTAAAGCCTCAAAAAAAATACAATGGGTTAAATAATGTCTTTTGCACAGATTCCTGTATTTACTATCCTTTATGGACTTCTGTAATAGGATGATATTTGCAAAGAGTATCATATGGTAGCTAAACACTAAGGATATTACCACATGAATCAAAAATTCAATATAAAAACCCAAACCAGGCAGAAACCAAGATGGCGGCATAGGTTAACGCCGAAGATTGCTGCCTCGAATAACCACTTCAAAAAAACAACTAAAGACGGAATGGACATCATCCAGAACCACAGGAAGGCTGGCTGAGTGGAAATTCTACAACTAGGAGGAAAGAGAATATCATACCCAGACTCAGAGGAGGCGCAGTGCTGAAGTGAAATACTCAGGTGCGGAGTGCGGGCGAGTGGGCTGGTGGCGGAGGGCGCGGTTGTTGTTTTCAATCGGGAGGGAGTTTCAGACTCTGAGCTCCAGATCCGGGCGAGTCTCTAGGGACCCAGACTCAAACAGGAGAAACGGGACTGTCTGGCTTTGGTCGGAACTCGAAGGCAGCTTTCTCTCCGAGGTTTGCAGCGGTTGCTGGGACTCTGTGAGGCAGAGCCCCTAGGGACGGAACTGAGAGCAGCCATAACTGCTGGCTCCCGCCCGCCCTGTAGATCCCCGGGGACCCGCCCCGCCAAAGCCCTGCGCAGAGCCATTTGCCAGATAGCCTCAGGCAAACGCTAGATTAGCACCGCCCTAGAGATCCAGCACAGAAGCTCTCCCATTGCAGACACAGCGGACTCTCATAGCCAGTTAGCCTGGAGGTCAAATCACCCTCGGTATTGCCGACAACAATCAAGGCTTAACTACAACAAGACTGAGCACAAAGACCACTAGGGGGTGCCCCAAGAAAGCATAAAAAATGCGGAGACAAAGAAACAGGACAAAACTGTCAATGGAGGATATTGAGTTCAGAACCACACTTTTAAGGTCTCTTAAAAACTGTCTAGAAGCCGCCGATAAATGTAGTGAGATCCTCAAGAAAACTAATGAGACCCTCGATGTTATGATAAAGAACCAACTAGAAATTAAGCATACACGGACTGAAATAACGAATACTATACAGACTCCCAACAGCAGACCAGAGGAGCGCAAGAATCAAGGCAAAGATTTGAAATGCGAAGAAGCAAAAAACACCCAACCAGAAAAGCAAAATGAAAAAAGAATCCAAAAATAAGAAGATAGTGTAAGGAGCCTCTGGGACAGCTTCAAGCGTACCAACATCAGAATTATAGGGGTGCCAGAAGATGAGAGAGACCAAGATATTGAAAACCTATTTGAAGAAATAATGACAGAAAACTTCCCCTACCTGGTGAAAGAAATAGACTTACAGGTCCAGGAAGCTCAGAGAACCCCAAACAAAAGGAATCCAAAGAGGACCACACCAAGACACATCATAATTAAAATGCCAAGAGCAAAAGACAAAGAGAGAATCTTAAAAGCAGCAAGAGAAAGAAACTCAGTTACCTACAAAGGAATACCCATACGACTGTCAGCTGATTTCTCAACAGAAACTTTGCAGGCCAGAAGGGAGTGGCAAGAAATATTCAAAGTGATGAATACCAAGAACCTACAACCAAGATTACTTTATCCAGCAAAGCTATCATTCAGAATTGAAGGTCAGATAAAGAGCTTCACAGATAAGGAAAAGCTAAAGGAGTTCATCACCACCAAACCAGTATTATAGGAAATGCTGAAAGGTATCCTTTAAGAAGAGGAAGAAGAAGAAAAAGGTAAAGATACAAATTATGAACAACAAACATGCATCTATCAACAAGTGAATCTAAGAATCAAGTGAATAATCTGGTGATCATAATAGAATCAGGGACATAGAAAGGGAATGGACTGACTATTCTTGGGGGGGAAGGGGTGTGGGAGATGCGGGAAGAGACTGGACAAAAATCGTGCACCTATGGATGAGGACAGTGGGTGGGGAGTGAAGGCGGAGGGTGGGGCGGGAACTGGGAGGAGGGGAGTTATGGGGGGGGGGGGAAAGAGGAACAAATGTAATAATCTGAACAATAAAGATTTAATTAAAAAAAAAACCCAAACCACCTACCCAGTGAAGAAAATGTAATATGTATCAAAATTCTAAAATAGGAATATTTTTATAAACATAGATCTTACAGAATAAATAATAAAGGAAGAGATTAACTTGGGTTTACTACATTTTAAAATTTAGAGCTCAAGTTAAAAATAATTTTAAAGACTAGGATAAGCTATGCATTAAAATACGTTTGAGAAAAAAGTAAAAAAATATATATTTTTTCAATATGAAGCTGATAAAAATAGATAATAAAAACACTAAGGTACCAGTAAAGAAAATAACTCTGACAAAAATTCCCAAAAGATGGTGAGAACCCACATAAAAACCTGTTTGCAAATATTTTAAGACACTTTTTTGGTGATCGCCCAAAGAGCAAACAACCAAATGTTCACCAGTTGGTGAATGGATAAACAGACAGCAGCACATTCATACCATAGAACACCAAGCACTCTGCTAGAAAAAGGAACCAGCAACCTGATATATGCAGCCATGTGGCTGGATCTCAGAATCATTATGCTAAGTGATGGAAGCCAGACACCAAAGAATCATACATTCCATGTGATTCCATTTATATGACATTCTGGAAAAAGAGAAATGATAGGAGCAGAAACCTAATGAGAGGATGTGAGGGGCTGGGGACCTAAGGAGGAGATTCACTACAAAGAGACATGGGAGAACTTTTTGAGATGAAAAAAATACTTTATATCTTGGCTGAGGTGGTGGTTACATTTGCCAAAACCATATATCTACAAATAGTTAATTTTACTGTTATAAATTTTCCCCAATAAACTGTTTCAAAAGAACAATTAGAACATGTTTCATATGACCAGTAATCAAATAAATGAAAATTAACACAGCAGAGGTCATTTTTAACCTAATAGATTTATAAATATAACTGGTAAAGGCCAATTTTGTCTAAGTTTCATGTAGTGATGCTGGTGATGTGAAGAGGAATAAACCTTTTGTAACTCATTCTTGAAACAGGTATCAAGCGTCATGAAAGTGTTTACTCTTTGATTTACAAACACCATTTACGGGAGTCTATGCCAAGGAAATTCTGAAAAATGGCTTGAAAACAATCATGTTCACGGAATAATTTATTGCAGATTATTTATAATTTTAAACAGAGCAACTCAATTTCCAATAGTGGGGAAATAATCACTTGAATTATTATGATAATTTTATGGAAATACCATACAATACTTATAATGGTTGTTATAAAATCTATATAACCACATATACATATGGGAGTGCATATGATGTAATGTTACTGAAGAAAGCCAGATATAGACTTAAACCTGAATTCTGGAAAGTAAGTATCGTGATGAAGAGCCTAGATTCCAGAACCAAATGCCTGGGTTCGTACCACAACCCTCCTACTGCCAGCTGTGAGCTTGGGCAGCTTACCTAAACCTCTCTGATGCTCAATCTTCTCATTTACAAAATAGAAAAAATAACAGAAGTTTCCTCATAGCTTTTTTTCAAGGGTTAAATGAGTTAGAGTATAAAACTTTTACTACACCACCTGGCACAAAGAAATCACTTTATATAAGGTTTTGCTCTATTGCTTTTCCTCTGCAAAGGACTGAACAAAATTAACACAATAATATTATTCTGGCATATGTGGTTGTAGAATTAGTATACTTGGTTGGTTCAGGTTGTGGACAATCTGGTCTATTTTTCTCATTTTTGTATTTAAGTCATTTTTATTTTTAAAGGGTTGCATAGATCTCACTGCAGATTTATGTTCAGATTTCATTGAATAGAGAATTTCTCAGATTTTTTATTTTTTGGCTTTCTTATTAATGGGTTTCCAAGTGTTTGTGTAACTTAAGAGGTACTGTATCTATACCAATGATCCATGTAATTCCAATTGAAAGAAACTCTCCAAAAAATAGGAAACACCACAAAATACAGGGTGTCCCAAAAACATGTATACACACTTTTAACAGTTGATAGCTCAATTGTTTCTTTTCAGTCACACTAAGATTTGAACAGAGGAAATTCATACTAAAATACTACTGGAAATTTGAAAATGCAGTTGAAGTATAAACGCTGACTTTATAATCATTCAAAGTGTGTATATATTTTTTGGGACACCCTATAGTTTGAAAGCAATCAGATCCATGGAAATACTATTAAAGATTATTTATTATGTTAACTGATTAGAAGGTGCTTAATTCCAAATAATAGGGGAATGATAAATTAAATTATAAGCTAGCTACTACAGGGAATATTATTAATAATATAACTTATGATTACAAAGAGTATGTAACCATAGTGAAAAGATTCTCAGCATCACTAATCATCAAAGAAATGCACTTTAAAACCACCATGAGCTATCACCTCACACCTGTCAGAATGGCTATCATCAATACATCAACAAGTATTGGCGAGAATGTGAAGAAAAGGGAACTCTCATGCACTGTTGATGGGGTTGTAAATTGGTGCAGCCACTATGGAAAACAGAATAGAGGTTTCTCAAAAAAAAAAGTAAAAATGTAACTGCCTTATGATCCAGCAATTTCTCTCTGGGTATTTATCCAAAGAAATCCAAAACACTAATTCAAAAAGATATATGTACTCCTATGTTCATTGCAACTTTATTTACAGTAACCAAAATATGGGAGCAACCCAAGTGGCCATCAATAGACGAGTGGATAAGAGAGTTGTGGTACATATATACAGTAAATTATTACTCAGCCATCAAAAAAGAATGAAATCTTGCCATTGGAGACAACATGGATAGACCCAGAGGGTATTATGCTAAGTGAAATATGTCAGACAGAAAAAGACATTATCACTAATATGTAGAATCTAAAAAACAAAATAAGTGAACAAACAAAACAGAAACAAACTCATAAATATAGAGAACAAATTAATGATTGCCAGATGGGAAGGGGATTAGGCGGATGGGTGAAAAAGGTAAAGGGATTGAGAAGTACAAATTGGCAGTTACAAAACAGGGATGTGAAGTCCAGCATAGGGAATATAGTCGATAATATTGTAATAACTATGTGTGGCGCCAGGGGGCAGTAGACTTATCAGGGTGATCACTTCCTAAGGTATATAAATGTCTAGCCACTACGCTGCACATCTGAAACTAATAAAATATTGTATGTCAACTGTAATTGAAAAACATTTTAATTTTTTAAAGGTTTTATAACCATATATACACATGGAGCTGGGGGCAATACAATGTTAGCGGAGAAAGCTAGACATTTCTGTGTCTTGAAATAAAGCTCACAGTGCCTGAGCGAGGGTTGGGTTCCTCTCTCTTGGGTCCTTGTGCTCCCCAGTGTCTTGGTATTTCTCACTCTGGAACTGGGGGTAGTCAGTCTTCCAAAGCAGCCAACACCATGGCTCTCTTGGCTCCTCAGAGCTGGCTTCCACATCAGCTACGTGCTGGGCGGGACGCAAGGAAAGCCCTTTCACATGGAAGGCCCGTCACTACCTCAGCGCCTTCTCCATGTGTGTTCTGGGCAGCACTGCGAGCCAAGCCCAGACTCAAAACGCATCTGGGGAAATGTATGCTGACACTCGGTTCCACATCTGGAAATGCTGAGGGTCAGTTATGACTTAGCATTGTGGTCGTTCTCAAAAAAGTAAAAATGAGCAAAACATCAGACCTCGCAGGCAAACGTTCTTCTTTCCAGAAACAGATTTTACAAAAATGGAATGGATTTACATGTTCAGGCTGCAAGGTAAAATTTTCCAGTGTTTAGTTCCTGGCTACAAGGAGACTTTGTATTTATTATTTTAAATAATACTCCCTAGATTAAATATACCATTTGAATTTCTTTTTTTCTTAAAAGACTTCACATGTCTTTTAAGAACTTGGCAATTTAAATCCTGTGCCTTTGGCCTTTCTGAGGGGGAAATGTTAAAAAGAAACAACTGGAAATTTTGTAAAATTAGAAGACCAATGAAAAAACAGAAATAAATTAAAGGAACTTTTTATCATTTTCTTTTACATAAAAGAAAGTGGTCAGCTATAGGAAACCGAAGTATGTACCTTATGATTTAAAGAGAATTGTAGCTATATTTTTCCTGTTTTGCTTCATAGTTGAACAATGCATAGAGGAAAATGATATTGTCTATTCCTTGACCGAGATAGAGGAAAGGGAATTGGTTAAAAATATTTTAACATCATGAAATACTTTGTTGATCAGTAAACTGCTATTCAAAAGTGCTGTACTGTATACCTTCCCCCTCCCATATTTTTCAATGTCATTTTTTTATAGGGCCAGTTGCAGTGGATGCAACTCCGCTAAACCATCTCTGGGAGGGCTCTCAGCCCTTATCCCAGGCACAGCACTGCTGCATTAGGCCTCTGCACAGATGTTTGCTCATATGGATCCTGGTCAGCTGTGTTGTGTGTGTGTGTGTGTGTGTGTGTGTGTTGGCAGAGGCAAGGGTTACTCTTAATCTGGGTTTTTCTGGAAGATCTTCATGCATATTATGGCTGAGCGCTATGAATGATGAAGTAGCAGTAAGTGGCCCTCTTCGTTTCTCTGTGCCAATAAGACAGCCCTGACCCTGCAGGCGAGACAGACCCCCCCACCCACTGTCCGCTGAAATGGGAAGCCGGCGGGATTTGATTCACCATAGCCAATGAAATCAGACCACCCCTGAGAAGAGCACATACACATTGTTCAGGGTCAAGAGATCCTATCAGATGCAGACATCCAGGCCTCGAGTCCCTCGGAGTTCTCGGCGCAGTAGTGTTCAGTCAAGTTTTGAAAATCTGCTTTTGCCTAAAGTGCATCTGACACTAGGCAAGTAAACACTGTAAACCTGCACATCTGACCCTGCACATTTCCTCAGACCCCAGCAGTCCAGTCAAAGAAGCAACCTAGCAGAGAGGTTAAAAAAATGGGCTCTGGAGCCAAACTGCCTGGATTTGGACCCTGCTCTGCCCCTTATTGGCTGGGTAATTTGGACAAGTTACTTAACCTCTCTGTTTATTTTTCTGTAATAGGGATATGCTCATTGTACCTACCTTATCTGGTTATTAGGAGGGTCCACATTTGAAAAATGCCTGGTAAATGGCATATAAATGTCTGCTGAATAAAACGAATAGATTTGCAGAAACGATTTTATTCCTGGTTCCACCTGTTTGCCTCCAGGGATTAACAGCAGTTTTCTTGCTTATCCGAGGTGTTTTATCCTTGACTTTCAAACTGAATTTACTTAGGTGGGAACAACCTTGCCATTGGAAGCAGGAGCACTGAACAGAGATCGTGCACTCACTGCAATATGAACCTGGGTTAAACCACAAATTCAACTCGCAACAAGAGAAGGATCTGAGAACGTTTCTTAACTTCTCTCAACTCAAGTTATTTTAGTAAATTGGGAATAATATGAACCTCTCAGGACTGTTGTAAAAGTAATAAAAGTTCTATGGAAAGTACTTGGCACATAGTCTGGTGGGAAAAACTTCTCTGCTTGATAAAGATCTGGGCTTTATCTTTTTGCTTTAACCTCCCTGCATTCAACTGGTTCTCGTACAATTTTCAAAGCCTGGCTCAGTGATTCACAGTAGATTTTGGGGTGGTCTCGCTGCAAACAGTTGAAACCTTCTTTCTATTCTTTGGGTGTTGTTCCTATTAATATTTTTCTTAAACCATGTGTTTGTTCACTTAATCTGAATCACCCTCCCAATGATACTGGTGAGATCCGAAGAGCTGGTGAAAACTCTATGGATTAGAAAGAAAAATTCTCCAGACTTGGTTTGTTGATCTTTAAGATCTTTCAACAAATGTTTCCTAGGAATTCTCTACACTTTTGTTCTTTTTGAGACTCCACACCATTAGGCAGATGTCACCGGGAGTTGCTTGCCTTTTTAAAGGGAGCTTTTTAAGAGACAGTTTAATATACTCTTTTTTCCAATTAGAATTTAAACTTAAATGTTTAAAAATTATATGACTTTCTGTTGCCCAACGTTTGTCTCACATGTTCTTTCTGAACCCAGATTATTGTTTTCTCCCCAATGTCAAGTTCAGGGCCCCAAATCCTCCTTTAAAATCTACTTAAAAATTGAGCAAGTTTCTCTCCACCGTGTGCGCTGACACAGGGGTGCCTGTGCTTGTGTTTCAAAGGCCTGGCTGTTTCCCGGGTCCTATTACTTCACTCTCTGAGTGTTTCCCAGGAGAAGGACCCAGTAGCTATTAGTGTGTTTGTGCTTCTGTCACAGACATACCAGCAAATCATGAACTCCTGGGGGTTCAGGCACCCCACCCCTGCCATGGAGGTGCTCTCAGCCATGGAGACACAATGTCCTCTCTCCAAACGGCTGACAAGCCCTGTACCATATGATGCTACACACACACACACACACACACACACACACACAAATAAAGTTTCCTGTGCTCAAGCAGGTAAGAGACTCTTTAGAAAGCATGTTGTAAATTACACTCCTTTCTCAGTCACCATGCACATTAGATATTAAAGTTGCCATGAATTTCTTAGTAAAGAAATTTAACCTCACCTTGTGCTACCTAGAACTGTTTAACCTGGAGCCTGGGAACTTGGGGTTCCATGGGAGATGCCCTGGGAAACACTCTTTTACATTAAAGAATCCTATGGCTCAGAAGTCAGCTGGTGCCAGGTAAGGGTGCCAGGAAGTGGCCCATGGTGCCCATTTCCCATCTTCTTTAGAACCACTTTCCATCTCCCTGGCCCTGGCATGGAGAATCCTACTTCTGTAAGCATTGTGCCTTGATGGCCTAAGGATATGAGTATACAACCATGGAATATTATGCATGCTTAACAAAGAAGGAATTCCTGTCATTTGTGACAACACAGATGAACCTAGAGGATAGTGGGCTAAGTGAATAAGCAGTTACAGAAGGACAAATACTGCCTGATGCCTTTTCTAGGAGGTGGCTAAAGTCGTCAGACTCATAGGGGCAGAGTAGCATGGGGGTTGCCAAGAGCTGCAGAGTAGAGAATGGAGGGCCGCTGTCCGATGGGTGTACAGTTTCTGTTGTGCAAGGTGAATAAGGCATGGGGATCTGCCGTACAAATCTTTGGTTAGCCACGCTGCCTTGGGCACTCCCAACTTTGCTAAGATGGGAGATCTCGTGTTCAGTGTTCTTACAACAACAACAAAATTAGCAAACAGAAATAATAGAGAAGCACGGAGAACTTTTAAAGGTGATGGATGTCTATTACCTTGCATGTGGTGACAGTTTCATGGGGGATGCATATGTCCAAACTCATCAAATGGTTCACATTAAATGTGTGCAATTACTTGGATATCAATTATACCTCGATAAAGCTGTTTTTAAAAAATGAGTACATGTGCAAGTGGTATGAGTGTGCATGTGTGTGCACCTTCCTGCGTGTCTGTGTATGTGACCATATTCCTAAATCGAGTGGGTGATCTAGGGTTATCTAGAATTTTTGAGTATTTACTCATCTCCATCCTGCAAGCACACATGATTGAGAATGAGTTACATATTTGGAGAAAATATCTGTGAAACAAATGAAACAAAATTGGCACATGGCAGAGGCTAGAAGAAAGACATTGCAGCAAATGGTCCTGAGGGCCAGTCACCCGAGGCTCTCCTGAAACTGCTGCCACCAAAGGCCCCGCTGTGTGCGCTTGGTGCGGCTTCCTGGCTTGTCTGCATCTCCCTCTCTCCTTCTCCTCTGCAGAAACAGGACAGAGAATTCAGGCTATTTTTAGGCTTGTCCACTAGCTCCCATCTCTCCTGAAATAAAGTCCAGCCTCTTTTTAAAAAGTTCCACAAGGCTCAGCAATATCCGACTCCTGCCTTCACTCAGATTTCCATTTTTCCTGCTTCAGGGGTTAGAATCCAGTCAGTTGTTAAATATTCTCCCAGTTCACACAATATACTTTCTGTGATTTCTTTTGCTTAAAACTCTCTAGCCCGTTCGCATCCCTCACCAAATTCTCCCTGACCTTGACCCTGACCCTGACCACAGCCCTCTGCCTCGCCGATTTCCTCTCCTTTTTTATGTCGCAGTCTAGACATCATTTCTTCCAAAATGCCTTTCGTGACCCTTCCACAAAGCTGGGTTGGCTGGCCCTTGTCTGGCCTCCCTTAGCAATCATATACCCATTTCATAGCATTCCCTACACGGCACTATCATTCAGCCTGTTTACTGGTCTGGAACCTCGATAGAATGGAAGCTACACAAGGGCACATTCCCTCCCTATTGCTCACCGTTGTATCCCCTGGGCCCAGCGCAGCACCTCTAACACAGCAGCTGCTTAATAAGTACATGGTGAATGAATGGATCAGTCAGTCAGTGGATCAATCTTAGCCTCCTTTCAAAGTACGGCAGTAAGATTCTATCACCCGATTCCCAAATCTCAAAATCACATTCCTACACTGTCTCTCACAAGGAACCTTCCTCAAACATTTAGAAGGTGTGTCTTGGGGGAGAGCTCCCTCTAATTGACAAAAATAAAGTACAACCCCGTGTTACCTGCTCCTTTATGTCTGTAAGAGCGAACCAGTGAGGGTTATGCTTCCGCCTCATTCGGCTTTACAGCTAATCCAGGGGATGGGGAGCGTTTGGCCCACGGGCTGTATAAGGCCCATGAAATCATTTGGCCTGGCCCTGCCAAGGCATTTGGGGTGAGTTAATTAAATGTTTGACCAAATATAGCAGGCTGATTTTTAAGTTGATAATTTTGTATGGCCTGCAAATGATGTTATAAATATCCAGATGGCCCTTGGCAGACAAAAATGGTTCCCCGCCCCTGATCTAAACAATCAGATTCAAAGCCATGTCATTGGGCCGATGCTCAGCCTTGCCAGAAAACCTGCTTCCCGTTTTCATGACAAATCATGCTTGTTTAGAGCTCTGAGAATCACGCTTATATTTTTTAGCCTCATGGCACAGTAAAAGACAGACACACATAGTCACGCACGGCCTCAACAACACCCTTATTTCTCTACTGTTCTTTTACAAACTGAACCAAAATCGTACCCAGCTGCCAAATTCATATTCTAATAGGATGACAAGAAACTATTTCCCTAACGTACGAATGAATCAGTCTGTGTCAGACAGGACAGTTCACCACAACGCCCTTCCTGGTTGGAAAGTAAAACTTGTA